>NC_081409.1:741046568-741365289 GCF_030272615.1 Cryptomeria japonica
TATTGTAAGTAATATTCTCTTATTGGCCAGTAAGTGAATATTGTGGGTCACAAATCCCACCGAGGTTTTTCCCACATCGGGTTTCCTCATTAAACATCTTGTGTTATGGTGTTCTTTTCATGTGGATGTTTTTGATTCTGTTATTTACATTAATTCTTGCATATCGGTATACTGTTACTTTATGTTCTGCATATTCAGTTTTAAGAAAATCTCATTACCAGTTAGATACTGATTCACTCCCCCCTCTCAGTATCTGTGGGAACTCTAACAATTGGTATCAGAGCCTGGTCCTCTATTTTCAGAAGCCTAACAACTTAAGGAAGATCTTGACACCGGTAAAGATGGAAAATCTGATGAAGCAACTTGAAGGAGCTCTTACTGACTATGATGCAGAGAAGTTGAAAAATATCAAATTAGAAGATGATTTAAAAGCAACTTAGGACATTATTCAAGCACTTCAAGAAAATCTTACTGTTACAAGAAATAAGTAGAGAGAACTTGGTGAAAAATTGCAAAATGAGAATGATGAAAAGGAATCACTAAATGATATGATAAGCAAATTGAAACAAGAGATCATGACAACAAAAAATGAAATGCAGGATATGACTATGAGATTTTGCAAAGAGATTGAGGACAAAAAGAAGAATGAAGAAGAGTTGACCAGAAGACTAAGTGATGCAGCAAATGAGAACACAAGACTTAGCTATGAAAATGACATGTTGAAGATAGATCTGATGCATACTCAGAATGACTCAAATGAACTAATGAGACAAAAAGAAATCTTGGAAAGGGAATTGGAAACTGCAAATCAACACAAAGAAAAATTCAAGAAAAGCTCAGAAGAACTTGGTACCTTATTGAAGAATCAAAAACCCAAAGGTGACACTTCTGGAATTGGATTTGAAGTTGGAGAAAGATCTGGTACTGCAAATACCCAGGATCATAGCAGACTGGTAAGACCTTCTAATACTTACAAATTCAATGGAAAATGCTTTAACTATAGTAAATATGGTCATAGGGAAAATGAATGTAGATCTAGGAATTATCAGAACATCAATCCTCCCACCGGTCAATGCACCAAATGCAACAAAATTGGTCATAACTCTGAAAATTGCAGAATGAATGTAAGATGTTATGTTTGTGGAAGATTTGGTCATTTATCAAATAAATGTAGAACACAAACTGGCATAGGTTATGGGAAAGCTATTCGGAAAAATAATGTAACTTGTTATGCATGTAACAAGATTGGTCATATTGCTAAATTTTGTAGAAGTAAAGGTACACCGGTAGATAACAAAAGTACTAGTTTGAAAGGTAAAGAAAAGGTTGAAGAGGTCAAGAAAGAATTCTCAAAACAATGGATTAGAAAGGTGATCTAAATATTGGGGATACTCCTCCACTGGTAGAACCAACAAATGCTCCACCAGCAGGACAATATGATGCTCCACCGGCAGGACAGAGCAATGCTCCACCGGCAGGATGTTCTTCATCAAATTGAAGAAAATTATCTTGAGGGTTTGGCAATCTAATGACACGTGCTATTATTCCCTCGGTTAGAGAAAAGAAGTTAAAAATCATTCATTACAAGCAAATAAAGTTAAGCTAATACATTACTAGAAAGCAATTAATGTGGTAGGTAGCAAAAAAGACTTTATAAAATAAGGTTTTTGGTTCCATTTCATTTCACCGTGAATTCAAACTTTCAGAGAGCCCAAAGATTTCCGAGCTAAGGCATTCTGAGCAAAGAGGCAAAGCACCTCAGCAATCAATCCATCCAAAGGCAAAAAAAGGTATTTATCATCATGGCATCTTCCTCTACACCTAAATTCATAGCAAACCCTATAGTAGTCAAAGTTATAAAATGACCTAGGCCTGTGTTTCAGCTAGTTCTCGAGGTAGCTAAGAAAGATGACAACGCAGGTGCTTTTTCAAAAATTCCAAAAGGTGTTGTTTATGCAGAAGACCCTAGAATGTATATTCATTGCAACATAGAAGAATTAGGTGATTTAGAAATAAAAAACATGTATAAGTCTGTTATATGTGACAACTTCGGAAATGTGAAACCTGAACATAAAATTGTTGAAACCCTAGGATTCACTGAAATCCTCTACATTCCCAAATTTCCCAAGGAAGTGGTTTGGATAGTTTTAAGCAGGGTACATGGTTCATTCTTTTGGCTTGACTCAGTGCATAAAATTACAAAGGAAGCTGTGAAAGCAGTAACAAGGTTACCTTCCACTGGTAATAGACCTTACAAAACCAAGAAGGTCTCCAATGACTTAGTAACAAACTTAACTGGTGCAACATCTAACAAGAGATCATTAAGGGTTAATGATGTGACCGATACAAATGTTAGATTTGTTAGCATGATTCTAGGTTACAAAGCAACTCATGCTAATAGGCTTAACTCAGTTTCCAGTTTATGCATAAAGAGTGCTTATGACATGGTTAAGGACAATGTAAAAATTGATATCTGTGAATGGTTAAAGGATGAGTTAATTGACAATTTAGCAAAAATCAAGTAGGATAAGAAAGGAACCTTTAGATTTGGAAATTTACTTGTATTCTTAATGCTACATATAACCAAACAGGCTGCTGGTATAGGCAACAAGGATTTTGGATTTGACATACCGGTAGGAAAACAATTATCTGACTTATTCAACAACATGGGTGAAAACAGAGAAAAGAATATCAATGAGTATTTTCAAGCACTAAAGGTCAGAATGAATAAAAGAATTAGACTATCACAGGAAATTGTCAACAAATACAAAGATGATATATGTTTTGTAATAAAAAAGGATGAGATCTGGATGGAAATAGTCATCCCAAGGACAATTTGGGTAACAGAGATGGGGTATGAAACAAATGACCACATAGTGGAAACTTATGCCAAAGCACTTCTAGAAGCCCCCAATGAACCAAAGGAAGAAGTATTTGGTAGTGCTGAGACCATCGAAAGTCAAATTCAATCTAAAAAGAGAGTGAAAAAGGTTGAGGCATTTGTGAGAAAAGGAACCAGACAAGCAAAAGCCATAAAGGAAGATGTATTAAAGAAAACCAACATAACAGAAGATGAGTTGGCAGCCCAACAACCTGAAACTCATCTATCATCGATAGATACTTCCTCAGAAGGGGATATGCCAACAACTTTCAAAAGAGTTGTTAGGAAAAGAGATCCCTCACCGGTAACCACTCCTTCACCTAGAAGGACAAGACAGAAGCAACAAGCCATGAGATCTCCGGTCAAGAAAGTCACACCTATGAAGAAGCCGACCCCCAAAAAGAAGAAGAAGACAAACACTGACTTGGCCCCTCTTGACATATTATTGAATGAGATCACAAAGGAAGGAAAATTGAAAAACATAGGGAAAATCTATGACACCCTATCAGATGATGAGAAAGGACAAGTTGAAGAGAGTGTCATATTACACATGGACATGTATAAAAAGTTTTTGTTGCAAGTCCTAAATGAAATTCCTGATGAACTATATAAAAGACTTGAGGCCAGAAGGCAAGGAATAATTGAGTTGGATATGAAAATAAAAATAGAAAAATTACTTGCAGTATACCTGGTCAACTCACCTAAGGAAATTGATGATCTGATAGCTCAGGCCAACCGGACAGTTTTTTCCACTGCACGTCGGCAAATTTTACTAATGGCAAGTAGAGTTATAGAAGTTTCAAAGGAAACAGAAAATGGTTGGGGTACATTTTTGGTTGAAAAAGAAAAACAAGAAGAATATAGGAATCCCAAGCCTATTTTGGTATATTAGAAGGACAAAGGGAAAGGTAAAGTTGGTGGACCACCAAGTATCAAGATCAGAGACAACTTACCCCCCCTCCTTTAAATACTCCACCGGTAAAAACAACAACCACTGAAGATCAACCGACAGCTGAGAGTATGGATACATAGGATAATAATCCTAATCCTGAAGTCCTATATACTATGAATGTTGATACTTAGAAGATCAACATAGTGGTAGATAAGGATACAATAGACAAATCAGGAAACAAAGAGCAACCGGCAGCAGCAACAGAGAAAAAGATGGAATCTGGAACACAAACAGAGAAACCAACAGAGCTAAAGGCTCCAAAACAGATGCCATTGGTAAGAAATGATGCAGGAAAACTAGTACTTAAAGAGATGGAGACACAAATAGACCTACTAGAGGTCAATACTAGCATGGTCACTTCCACTAGCACTCAGTTTGTTGGGTCACCATCAAATGTGACTGAGGTATTACTTGAATCTATCAAGAAAATAACTGATTATAGCTCACAAGCTTATAAAGCAATAGATGATTCAATTCCATTTTTGAAATCAATAGCTCCTAATTGTAATATAAATAATAAAGATTCTTCAGGCCAGTTGGATACACTTTGTAAATATATTTCTGAAAATTTTGAGCAAACAAAGGTAGAATCTATAAAGGAAAGTGTAGAAAAAGAGAAATAGAAATTCTTTGAGGAAGGAATAAAGAAGTGTAACAGGGAATTTGACACACTTCTACCGAAACTATGCAATTTATTGAAAGAGTACAAAACTCTATACAAAGACACCTGTAAGATAAACTTTTTGACCAAAGATGTAGACAAAAAGATGAGCAAGGTACAGGAAGAGATCATTAAACTTGTAGATAATTTTGTTAACTCACCCGATACATTATCAGTTTTTGAGGAAAAGATAACAAATTTTGAGGAAGAATTGCTCAAATTAGAAAGAGAGAAAGAGAAAATAATAAACAAGGCAAAACTCTTGAGATCTAAACTAAGTCCAAGATTGGACTATTTAGCATATCTGCGGAAGGAAATCTCAAAGGCACTAACATAGGGAAGCAGAACACCGACAGAGCACTTGCAGCATCTCACTGGTACAGTATACAGAATTGAGATAGCAATAAAAGATAGTAAGAAGTTTATGGATGGAATGAACTTAATTTTGGGAGATATTCTTCAGATAATAACCACCCAGCTACAAGGTTGAGGTTATGAATTGGTACAACTACAAAATCTACTAACCTTTGTCATTGATGCCAAAGGGGGAGTAGTAGGATGAGAAAATTCAAAACACAGGGATCACATGCTCAGGGGGAGCTCTCACATTTTTGGTAACATTTTTGGTCTACACTTTTTGGATATCTTTTGAAATTTCTCATGATTGTTTCCATCAATGCCAAAGGGGGAGATTGCTGGCATATGGACACTCCAATGAGACATTGTGTGTGATTGAAGGTTTTGTCATTGATGATAACCTTGCAAATCCTATGGCACCGGCAAGACATTATACCGGCGAAGCATTATTCAAACAAGATAGTGCACCGGCATCAGTGAGATCATTCTACACCGGCACCAGCACAAAAGATTTACACCGGCACAAAAGAGAACATGTATACCGGCACAGAGGCCGACAGGACTTTTGATATGTAATATTTTGTTTATTATTGTAAGCCGACTAGGCAGATTGTAAAATGACTCTTGTATATAAAAGAGATCACTGTAGAGATTTGTAGGATATGGATAGGAAGCTTAAATAAATTATAAGGTAGACCTAATGTGCGAATTGTAGGTCAAGGGTTTATGTAAAGAATAGAGCAAGAACCGGTACTGAATCTGGCATTGAAGATGCTATTGCAAAGTAGTACAAAATATTGGATTTGTGTAAATCCTCATTGTAAGTCAGTGTGACTTCTTATTGAGCAATGAGCTATAAGCAGTTGGCCTTCCTACATGTGCAGGCCCCTATTGTAAGTAATATTCTCTTATTGGCCAGTAAGTGAATATTGTGGGTCACAAATTCCACCGAGGTTTTTCCCACACTGGGTTTCCTCGTTAAACATCTTGTGTTATGGTGTTCTTTTCATGTGGATGTTTTTGATTCTGTTATTTACATTAATTCTTGCATACCGGTATACTGTTACTTTATGTTTTGCATATTCAGTTTTAAGAAAATCTCATTACCAGTCAGATACTGATTCACCCCCCCCTCTCAGTATCTGTGGGAACCCTAACAAGCTTTACTTGAGATGATGAATTGGTTCTGTACATATATGATCTGAACCATGAGTTTAAAAATAGTAGCTACTCATCCTAATTGTCATATTTTATAAATTAATCTTGACTTGCTTGGATTTACTATTAATTACAGTTTCCAAAAAGAATGCGTTAGTGTGAAAATGACAAACATGCCTTCCTAAATTTCTAGCTTATTGATCTAAGACTGAAGACAGCAACATACACTTTATTGAAACTAAAATGGTTCATGCATTGAGCTAAAATAGAACACATTTTTCTTCGCAAGAATTCAAACCAAAACAGAGCTCTGTATCATTTGCTTTGAAACAAACTAAACTGGGTGCTAGTATATTAGCAGCAGAAGACACAAGCAGACATAGAAGCTTACCTGTGATTTGCATGAAGGACATGTGTAACCAGTTTGAGATGAGGATCCTTTCAAAAGTAGAAGCAAGCACAAATTATGAAAAACATCTGAGCACAATCCTTCCATGATTAGCCTTGTCCTATGCTAATAAATAATCTCATTCCTGTAAAATCAACGTTAGTGAGATTCAAGGAAAAATATACGTAGCAAAAGCTACATTTTGGTAGGAAACTGCAACTGTAATCAACCATGCACTCTGCATATGTCCTCACCTATTATCCACCCATATACAATAATACATAACATCTTAAGAATGTCTCCCTGAGAAAGCCAGAAACAAGCCCACACCCCTAAATTATGCATTGTATTACAGAAACGAACAAAGGATACTCAATGGTGAGTGCATGTAGTTTAGGTTATATTTATCAAATCTCAAATTTGGGTCTAAATGGTAAGAGAGAACGAGTACTGAATGTCTCTATATATTATTTTCCACGACAAGAAACCCAAAAATTTGACATTGTGAACTAAGATCACCTCACAAGCACTGTGTTCAGGAAAGCAGATGCAATCTCCACATACAGGAACCTTATGCGTACAGCAATATAGTTGTGTTTCCTGCACACATTTCAGCAAATCAACTGAAAATCGTTAAAGAGGAATAGGGTGAAGCACAGATTCTTAATCCTTATTTTTTCGCATATTCTTTTAGAGGCTTCGTGAATTTTGGAAAATGAAGCAAAGAATCAGAGGATAAAATGATAGATGCATTCTAATTAAAGACACTTTTGGGGGATGGACTTGCAGACTTTCAGTCTATAGTGAGTAAAACAAAATAATGGAGTGAAGACTTTCGGAATAAAGCATTGTTTTGGCTGTCTAATGGATGGCAATGATGAAAATATCAGAACACACGGACCAATTGCCATAACAATTTAGCAGGAGAGGAAGATGAGCAATTCCCAAAACAAGATAAGATGGCAATAAACTAATCCTCCACATAAACCATAAAAATTCTCCAATGCTTAGCAAATCACTGCAATTCTCTAGGTAATGACCATAGAAATTGCAGATCACAGGGTTGATTGTTCACAAACAAGGGAGCTACACTTTTGTCTGTACACACGAAGTCCCAGTGAACAGCAATACGCAAAACATCAGTCCCTTCTTGCCATCATCTACTTGCATATATTTTCTCTCTGACTAAGCAAAGGAAACCAAAATAGGCTCCAGTTCAGATATCCCCGAGAATATTAATGAATTGAAATACAAAAATTTCCTGTTTTACTTAACGAAAATCCCAACGGAAACAACCCACCTTCTGGCACATACAGACTACCATGGTTGATCCCTAAGGCCGAAACTTCGAATCCCCTTTCTTTAACAAACTGCAGCAACGACAATGGCATTAAACACCAGACATTGTAAATGATATTTCCCAGGTGCCAAACCATAAAACGCATCCCCATTGTCAGATAGCATTTAATGAAAACATTATTCAATTGCAAACATTGCCCTGACAGCTCCAATTTCAAATAAATCGACCAACCACTAGTAAAAGCATGTCTGTTTTCAAATAAAACAACTAACCATTGTTGAAAGCATAAATGTAGTTCTTCCAAAGCAACAAAGAAGATAAGGACAAGGGGGGATTTGTTGGATTTGAATAACGGTTAGGTTGTTCTATTTTTAAAAAATTCTGTTCTAAAATCATATAATCAAAGTGGGTATCTGTCAAAAGTCAAGGCTGCACATAAAACTGCATTGGGCTGAGATACTAACAGAGAATAGGTCTTGGGACCAAAAAACGTCATTTGTGATTGTAACGTGCAGGCTGAATGACAGAAAAAAGTTAAAGGAGTATAAAGAAAACAAAAAATAGAAAATGATAAACATGCTTACCGAACAAACATGCGATGCTCGAGGCTACAAGACCGGATGCTACCAGACTTTTTTCTACTCTCTGTACAGCAATCTCAGATTGAAGTATGTAGGGATAAAAAGCCGAGGTTGTATATTAGTCTTTTGGTGATGGGAAACAGAGTTGGCAGTACAGTGTTATTGCATGTGAATGAAGCTCGGTTTGCGTCCACGGGAACGTGGAAACAAATCAAAGACGACATAGGAAAGTCACGGAGTGAAAGCAAAAGTACATGCAAAGCACACGCAAGACATGTGGTTAGGTGAACGGATGCCATCTTGTTCTTGAAAATCCCCGTTATTCCATTGTTGTCAGCCATACTAATAATGATCTGCACCGTACTGACACAGACATAGTTTTATGTGCGTTCTCTCCCGTTGATATCTGGGAACCCTTCTGGCAACCATCTGCTATGCCAATGAAACACTGCCAAAATATTTTGAATCAATAATTTGCGTAAAATATATGCAACTTGTACCTAACAAATATTCAGAAACAAATTTATGCAAAGAATTCTGGCACTTTGATTGGTTGAATGGAAACGGATTAATAACAGTTTAAGCATCGCTGCCTCCGCTATGCAGGAACTAACAATCTCACTGTATTTTCTCAATGACTATATTTGAATTTATATATTGAAGCTTTCGTCTGACGGCATTTTTTGAACTTTAATATATGTTAAACGGATTAATATTTGAATTTACATATTGAAGCTTTCGTCTGACGGCATTTTTTAACTTTAATATATGTTAAACGGATTAATAACAGTTTAAGCATCGCTGCCTCCGCTATGAAGGAACTAACAATCTCACTGTATTTTCTCAATGACTATATTTGAATTTATATATTGAAGCTTTCGTCTGACGGCATTTTTTGAACTTTAATATATGTTTCAACATCGTAAATAGCCATTGATAAGCCATTGAAATCTATAGATGGATGCTCTCCTCTTGTAGAAACAATGTTATTATCGTTCCCTTTTGATGGTCTTTCTTTTTGAAATCTATAGATGGATGCTCTCCTCTTGTAGAAACAATGCTTCCACCGCTTGAACCTCTCCCCGCATAATTATCCATTGATTGAATAAAATCTGCAGACAAAGATTAACATTAAATATTGATGCATGATTAGATTTACAAAATGTGCAGGAGCTTAAGAAGATGAATATTTTGTATGGAGATATTACAAAATAAATGAATGGTTGTGGTGGAAACCAAGCTTACTGGTAACAACTTACTTATTTTTTTAATACCACCTATTCCATTAATCCTTCTATGCGTAGATATTTGAATGACTATTTTAACAATCTTTACCATATTTTCTCAATGACGAAATTGAACATTACAAGGCGTATCAGAAATTATATTGTAACACCCAGATTTGAACATGGCAAGAGTTAAAATAGTATTCTTTTTTAAATTTGGTGTAGCACGCAAACGGCCTTTGAAAAGATAAGGATGCAAAAGAGCGTGTATAACTAACTATACAGTATTTTGTCCCATCACCAAACTTGTGACACAGAGCCATCTCAAGAGCGTGACTTGTTTACACTAAAAAAATTGCTTATGTTAGTAAATTTTACGAATGTTTGATTTCTGAATATTTGAATAGTCAGAAATATTCTTGGCTTATTAGTTTATGGTACAGAATTATATTGTTATTTTTAATAAAAATTTTAATAATTAACATATAAACGGATACATATATCAAAAAATCAGTGTACAGAGAAGGGGTGACTAAAATTATATATATCTATCTATCTATATATATGTGTTTTTTAATATTTAAGGTATATTACATTTATAAAAGCTTTTTTTTGATTACCAAATCAATGTTGGTTCAGTTTATGAATGGAGAAAGGGAGCATTGGAATGGTCATTAAGTTCTAATTTTTTGGGAAAAGTAATAGATCTTCAACCTCTTTTTATAAAACATCACATGATAAAACTTTATATGTTTGAGCTTGGATGAACATTTTTGAGCCAATCATCTTTATTTTCATGATACTTTAAGTACGAGAAACCTTCTCATTTATTTTGAACTTTAAGTTAATGTTCTGGTTACGTTCAATTAGGTTTTTCATTTTTGTTTAATGTCAAGCTTAGGGTTAGAATTAGGGTTCAAAGTTAAGGCATATTAAACCTTAAATTTAACTAAGGATATATTTAATTATAACCCTAACCATTTGTAAACATAAGCATTATTTAACTCTATCCGTAAATCAAAGATTTAGTTTGCAACTCTAATGGGACCCTAACCCTAAATGAACCCTTTTCTCAAATTTAATTAAACCTTGATTGCAATCCTAATTTTAATTCTAGGACGAACAATAGTTAGGGTTTAACTTGATTTAGTGTAATTGGTAAGGCTCAAATTTATTTAGACTTACATTTCCTTTTGCTTTAGTCTAAGGTTTAGGGCTCAATTTGGTTTAGGAATAGGGTTCAATTGGGTTTATAGTTATATTATTGATTCAAATTGATTTAGGGTAAGGATTATGATTTTGATTGGTTGAGGGTTAGCGTTATGTGTGAACTTGGCTTAATGTTCATTTTGGTATACAACTAGGGTTGTATTACGGTTCAATTCAGTTTGGTATTCAATTAGGTTTAGATTAGGTTTCATTTTGGTTTGGTGATCAATTAGGTTTAGATTTAGGGTTCAGTTTAGTTTAATGCTCAATAAGGTTTGGCATTAGGGTTATAATTTTGTTTGGTTTAGGTTTGAATTTGGTTTGGCTTTAAGATTAAGGTTTGATGTGTGGTGCATTTTGCAAAGCTAACATTTTGAAGTTTCACCATTCTCATCATTGTCTCTTACATATTCTACATAAAATTTGTTAGCCCTAAATTTTGGTCTCATTAGAGAACCTCAGTATTTGCTAAAATTTTAAATTTGGAATGGTGGGAATGTTCTGTCAAAGCCATTGACCAGATGCCCCGATCGACACTAAGTTCAATAATCTTTTGAAGAGGAAGAAATGTTATTGAGCCTCGTTCCTTACCCATGTCATTTAGGTAATCATTTATAAAAGGGAAATAAATCCTTGTTTCTTAAGGATTTAATTGGAAGTGGATCTTGAGCTTTGTGGGACCACTTAGTGTACTTGGCTATTCCAAGGTGTCCTTAAAAAGGGCGCTTGCCACTCAGTAGAATATGTTTTTTGATTTGGCCAAGTCTAGAGTGATATATCAGAAAATTGAACATGCGGTCCTTGGTGAGGCCCTGATTTCTTGGTTGAACGAGATTCAAGTCTTGTGGTTGTGAGATGGTGAAACCACTCAGGACTTGATGGGAATGTTTTTCCCATTTCAACGAGATTCAAGCAGTTGAGAAGAAGTATGATTCTGCTGAATGGGGTCCAAGCTAGCAACTCGGTATTTAGTGAGGTGCTCGAATTAATCTCACCAAGCCCTGAGTAAATAGATGAGGCGGGCAACATATCGATTGAAAAGGATGTGAGTTGTGAACTCGGTGAGATATCTAGGATATCTTCTGCGAGGCCTAGGTTCTATTCATAAATGGTAAAGTGATGGTTTTCTGGTTGGTAGGTTTATCACATAAACGTATCATGATCACTAACACGGTCTGTTAGTCAACATGCCAAAAGGACCAATGTTTGAGTTTTACCCTCAAACAAATATCAGAATGGAAGAGATACATAGGATGGTTCACACACGTTTGAAGGAATAAAATCGCAAAAAGATGATTTTCATGATCCTGATAATTTGTGTAAAGCAAGAGTTATGATGACTAGTATACAATGGAGATTGTAAGGACGATGGGAATTTTCTTATATATATATCAGCATAAGGATGAGTAAGTCACTAGTTCATGTGATTGAACAGGTTGGAGATTAAAACTTTAGAAATGTCTACAACTATATTAAGGCCTTGTGAGAAATAAATTGTCTTGCAGAGAAGGTGTGGAAGTCCTTAAAGAAAACCTATGAGAAATTTGTCATACAATCAAATGGCCCTTGAAAATGCACAAGACTACTAGAGAGGAACAAGATATTCAATGTTCATATGCAACACTAGTTTACAGTTCGCATTTGACTATATTTACTCTAGGAAAAAAATTCCCTTTGGATGTAGAAGTATAGGGACGTAGTGGAGTACATGGACATGAAGGATTTAGGTTGGCAGCGCTACTAACCCAAACTCTCAATGTTCTCCCCTACCAGGACGAGTAGTAGGAGCCACTCGAGTTGGTATCTTCTGCATCAATAACCACCCATGGTCAGTGGTTATTTGGTTGGCATGATGGTTAGTCATGTCATTCATGCTCTCTAATCTAGGCCTGATGTCTACCATACATATCACTCTAGACAGTTACACATTGGGACAAAATAGTGGCGACCGAAACCTTTCATTCACTTTTAAAAGAAAAGAGGCTAATTATAAATGTAAGTTGGACACATGTAAGTAGCGTGTAGCTTGTGCATTTATTGTGCTATAAAAGGAATTCTAGGGCTGTATTAAGGGTTCTAAATTTTCTCATTTTATGGGCAAGTAGTATAGGGTTGTGTATAGTCTGAGGCAAGGAAAACTCTCGAGGCAATGAATGTACAATTTTCTCTGTAATTTCAATTAGTATATGAGAAAATTGTTAAATTGTTCTAAAGATGTCTCCATTTGTATTTCAAGATTTCATATGAATCAAAATGTTAAAGATGTTTTGATTTGTCCTAGTATTTTATTGTCAATTTGTGAATGTGTGTATGAGTTTCATTCAAGGAAGGAACCAAATTCTATATGTAAATCACAGTGAACCTAGAAAGTATATTATAGATTAACAAGAATGGTTTATGTAACAACAAAAGGAGCTCCATTAATGTAAGGCATTAATGTTTGAAGGGATCACTAATATGAGCTAGTTACTCTTTGGCTTTGCATTTGTAACCTAGGAATTGACTCTGTGCCTTGGGAGAGACACTAGCTTGTCATGGTCTAGGATCTATTTTGGAAACATTTCTCAAATTGTCATACCCAAAATTTCTCACTAAGAAAACCTCACTATTTTTTTTAATGTAGGAGAATTTAATTTAAATATCACAGGGGTTAAATATTGTGTTGGAAAAATAAATAGTAGACAATTGACTTTTACATAATATGTACTATCACTAACTACTATCAATTTATTAATCTAAGTGTAGTTCACAGTTTACTTCAAAATGTACATGCGCATGCACAAAGAGATACAAATATTGGCATTATTGGCATTAACTTGTCATTGATGTCAACTGATTTGGCAAGGTCACTAGTAAGTATGAAGTGGCGACTGGTATAAGAAGAGAAAGATATATGATGTCAATCCACATGTGAGTAAGCAAATAGAAGGAAGGCAACTAATACACATGAATTGTATCATCTGTCAGTAAAGAAAGCTTACCGATAAGGCACAAACCGGGATGAAGGTTGGTTGTTTATTTGTGATGAAGAGGCAGAATGTTAAAAGAATGACAATAACACCTGGCGAGTAGAAGATAAAGGATGGCATGAAGACATATTGGAAAAGAAGAGGAATTGTTAGGAGGAAGTGTTGTCGATAAAGAGGTTGTTTGTTCGTTATATCAATAATGTGAAATGCACTGGTAGTCCACCTTGGTCAACAAAGAATGTCCAACCAACATAGAAATTTAAGGAGAGGTGGATATCGACAAATATAACAACTAGATGCTAAGTGGTGATATTGCACAGGTTGATGAGGTGTGTATCGATGTAACAAGTAAGCAAGCAGGTCAATGTTTATTAAGAACCTGCAAGTCACGAAGGATGCCAGAAGATTGCGGCTCAAGGAAGGCAAGCTAGCAAGTGATTGAACTGAACCTGTAATAGGATTTGATCTTTGTACCCGTTTACTGAAGGAAACAACCAAGCCATTAATGGCGTATAATAGAGAAAATCTTTTAGCATGGCACAAACCTCCAGATTTAGAAAATGCACATTGGAATGTGAAGCTTTATTGGTGCTGATATATGTCATGAAGATCATATCCTAGGAAAAGAAGATCAAATCAAATCAGATTTGGATCGAATTGGAGAAGGAAAAATGTAACATGACATTGTTTTAATGTGGTTTTTTATAGGAATCCTAGATTATAAATATGTGAGCTTGAGAATGATCATCTTCCTTAGAAATTATTCTAAGAAAGTTGTAGAGTGAGCTAGTAGGAAAACCAGTGAGAGGGTTTAATCGGAAAAGATAGAGTACCAATAAACTGTTACAGGTCTGAGAGGTTAGCTAACAAGTGAGGTGTGATTGGTCAAGAAGGCATCCCCATGTGATAGAGTTTGGTGTGATGCTAAGAGAGAAGAAGAGAAGGCTACTAACTGACATAAATCTATTTGATCAAGTGTTGTAGAACTCATTTACAACCAGAAGCTATAACTGTATAAAAATTATATTTCAATATACATCACCAAGTTGGATCTTGGTGTAGTGGTTGGTGCTCCTTGGGTTGGTGCCCTAAATCTTTGTGATTCATTGTTTCATTTGTGAGACTCGATTAGAGCAATAGTCTCCAACAACATTTCTCACCAAGGTTTTCCCCATACATCAAGTGTTGTGGGTTGTGTTTGTATGTTTATCTCTTTTGGTATCCACATTTGTCTTACTGGTTTGACTGTTTAGTGCTTAGGATAATAACCAGTATTCTAAGTTATTTTTAAAAAGGAAAAAAATTCAGGAACCACTGATTCACCCCCCTCTCAATGGTACATTATGTTCAACAACAAAGTCATTGCACTTTTAATATGACATAATTTAGCACTAGATACAAACCTACCATTTTAATGTACAAATTATAATACATCAACAATTTATGTTCTTGTAATTGAGACAATTGCTAGAAATCCACCTTATAAAACAAAGGGTTCTTTAATTTAATTTACATACTTTATCTTCTTATTTATTTTATTATATTATATTTTCATTCCCTTCATAACATTTGTGTGAAGATGAGATTTATCTCACCAACATAAGAAATTACTCTTTATTTTATGAACAATATTATTGACATTCAAAATAAATTAATTTTTGAAGTATCATAAAATTATGACCCTAGCAATTTACGACTACATTAGGGTCCTGACACATGCAAAATCAAATCCTCTATCCTAATCAGATACCAGAGAGTGCTTGACTTGCAAAAATAGCTTCTTCCTTGGCCTCTGCATCACCCTGACTACATTCTACCCTAGAGAAAGGGGTAGGAAAGGGGTGTGGTGCCACTATCCCCCCTTTGATAGGGGTATGGTGCCCCTTTCCCTACCATATTTTAGGGTAGGACCCTTCCTAGAGCATGTCTTATGGGTTTTACCTTGGGCGGGAAACCTCCCTGATGTTGGCCCGTAACGAAATTAAAATCCTTCAAACATGTATTTAAGCGGGAATTCCCTCCCTCATTTTTATAAGTTGGATGAGTGGAAAATTCACAAGTGATCAAGCATTCAAGAGAATTAAAGCATTCTTTTCCAGCATTGATCATTCTCAAGTCTCCCTTCAAGGTTAGGTGTTGCATTCAAGTCAAGAATCCAACGATTGAAGAGGAGATTGATTCCAACATACAATTCCACACAAGAATTTCTATCAACATTGCTACTAAAACCTCCCTTGAGGTGACTAAAAATTCATTCTTTCATTTACATCTACTTGCAAGTACTTTCTTTCATTACTTGGTTAATTCTAAAACTGGGTTTTGATGTAAAGGTAAACCCCTAATCCCAACCCCTTTTCCTCTCTTTTCTGTGTGTAGGTTGTAGGTGTACAACTATACTTTTGGATTCAGGCTTTATTTGCAGAGGTGGAAAAACCCTTTTTGTTTCATGGATTTTTTGAAGGACCATGTACACTCCCACCACGATCTAGACTAATTTTCATCAAATTTGTAGGGCGACTTCATCTTCACATTTTATTACCAAATCCAGGTGCACTGCTTCATCCCATATTTTGATCTCAAGTTATAATCAATTCTTTGTCACTTTTTCACTATATAATTTAATCAATTCTTTTCCAAATCAAACAAAGGAAGAAGGGATCATCCTAGAACTCTTAATTCATTCAAAATTCAATCTATCATCTCTGTGTGGAGATTGAATCTAGTGAATTATCTGTTAGCTTCCGAATGTAATGGTGAAAAGGTCTTGAAGGCTAACCAATAGTGAAACTCTCATCTCTCTTTGAGAGAAAGGGTTAGTTTCCTTCTTGATCTATCACTCATCATTTTCCCACCATTACAATTTCATATCACTAAGGTTGCCTATTAAATTTTATACACAATAAATTGCTTTTTTGAGCCAACACTTTTGTGAATCTCATTGTTAGGGCAAGAAGGATTTACATGAATCTATTATAATTATACATAACCTTCTATTATAAAGGATAACATAAAAAGAACTGGGATGTCCATGATGTTTCAGATATGGAGTTTGACAATGTAGAGGGTGGTATGGCTATGGACTAGAAGGATGCTAATGTGTCAGACAATTCAGAATATAAACTGTCGGAGGATGAGGGACCACTATAGAAGACCACTCCTGGTACCAATAGTAGTAGAAAAAACCCACCTACATGGGTTGCAAAAACTAAATCCCTTGTTTCGCAGCCCCACATTGTCAGGCTGCAAAATCAGAAAAAAAAAGAAGACTGAAAAAAGGTGGACATCCTTAATAGGGAGGAAAAAGGAATTAAACTTGACATCCCTCGGAATGTGGACCCCAATGGGGCCAAAGATAATGGAATGGATGTTGTTAAGCTCCTGGGAAATTCATTGAACAATCAAGAGAAGTTCTTTTAGTGGATTTTTGGAGAAATTAGTTTTCTGAAGTGGGGAATTAAAGATTTTGTTTATACATTCATTGAGGCTCCGGCTCCAAATAAGGCTGACAAAATCCTAAAGTTATCTTAAGAGATTATGAAAGATATTAAGGTTATTAAATTGAACATGAGGCAAAGATTGACAGGCTGGAGAATGAAATCTAGGAGTTGAAGAGTAAACTTAAGAGCGTGGTGGAGGTTAGTAAGGAAGCCATGTATAATTGTGTTGAGAGCCTCAAAAGGATCAATGAGAAAATCTCTAGTGAGAAGGAGCAGAGGATCAGAGTTGAGGGTTACCTAGATATCAATAGGGATACGAATAAACAGGAGGTGCAAGTGTCCAGGGGACCTTATGAAAATTCTTTCTTAGTTTGTTTTGTTTGTTCTTTTTGTTTAGGTTTTTCTTTAGTGTTGTTTATGCTTTGGGATGAGTCCCCTGTTTCTGGTGTTGTTATGCAGTTGGTCAGACTCTAGTTACTATTTATTTTGGATTTGGGTTTTGGATCCTTGTAAACCCATTTATCTTATTCAAAAATATAAAAAGGAACCTTTTATTTTATGTATAGAATTACATTCTATTAGAGAAATGATTTTCATGTGACTTTTTAACTTCTTTAAAGAATAAATATAGAAACTTACATTTTACATCTTATATAATTAAATTACATTCTAATATAGAAATGATTTTTTAATAATCAGTTCTCAACTGTTTTATAGAATAAAACAAGGAAAGTTTCAATCCATATTATATATAACAAAAGTATATTCTAATAAAGAATTGGTTTTATTATCTTTCTAAATATTATATAACTCTATTGTTTTATAGAATAAAACAAGAAAGTTTTATTTTATGTTTTATAAAAAAAAAATTATATTTTGACATAAAATTGATTTTATTATGTTTCCAAAAAAAATCATTTAAAATAAAATAAAATAAATTCCATTAAAGAAACTTTCATTCTAATTCTAAACCGAGGGACTTGTAATTTTGAATTTATTTTATAGCTTGGTATTATAATCCAATGGTTACAGCCTAACAATTCCTTGATTTATACAATCCTTGAAGGGTAATATATATTTAGAGAACTATGTAAATCAAGATCACAGTCATTAATAAAAATTAGTAAACTTATTTATTCATATTTTTATGAGAAACAGATATAGTATTTTTTGAATTTCTAGTACAAAAATATATTGAGTTCTTGTATTCTCTTCTTCTTCCCTTATATTTTTTTAATAACCAAAATTTAAACTATTCCCTTCCCTCTTCAACACATGACAAGTTTAAGTTGCAAGCCTTTACCATGCTATTATTACATGATAACAATCTTCAAAATGATATAATTCTAATACAATATAATATTGAACATCCATTACACTAAAACCATCTTTTTTATTCTTTTAAGTATAAATTCTACTTCCTCTAAATAAATAAATAAATAAGAGAAATGGTTTTGAAATACTAGAATAATATTACTTAAGAATATTCTTCATACTAATTAGTTTCTTACAGTTCTCTTATATCGAAAGTGTTTTCTTCTCTACAAATTTTAGTCAAGACAATCTTTCTCTTAGTCTTATAAGAAATTACATAACTATTATTTTATTTTTTATTTATATAGTAGAAACTCTTCAAAATAAATAAATGCAAGTAGACCATATTTACATTCCATTGAAGAATGATGTATCATTAAGGGATAAAAATCTGGTCTTGACACCAAATATTGAGCCGCTCATATTTTTCTCTTATCTCAAAATGTAGAATCTTACACAACTTGCTTTCCTACTACACCATAGGAATCACAATAGAAAATATAGCGAAATGTTCTTTCCTAAGCTACCATCTTAACTACCATATGATCCTTACTAAGACTATACCAAATGAAACAAATAAGAAAGGATTTGTTGTTCTATCACACAATGGGATCCTCAACAAAATAAGGTGAAACATATTATGAGCTTGAACTTCCATCTTCATAATATTCACATGATTCTTAGTTTGGATATCATATCACTTTGCAAATTCATACACTTGTCATTCACAAATTCACTAATCTTCACACATGTTAATGGGAAAAATACAATACAAGACTTTCTCTTTCATTAAACTATAATTTTTGTTTAACTAAACACTTTGAAAGATCTTACAATCATACATGACAATGGGGAAATACAAAAAAAAGGCTTTCTCTCCTCCCAACATTAATATCATCATGGAGCCTTATAAGCTCTAGCCATACCCCTAAGTAATAAGATTGATTTAGACCCAAGATAGTGGGGTCTCACACACTCCACAAATTTACTTCATCCATTAAAACCCTTACATAACTCTAATAATTTTTTCACATAAACACTACATACTAGAATTCTCAACTACATCATAAGTTGTAACAATAACAAAATGGATTAGAGGAAATGGAGAACTTATCTCTCTAAACCTATGCATTTTATCCTCCATCTCTCCAAGGATGGACTCCCTCCTTCCCTCCAATCTATCTTCTTTCTCAAAATCCTGCAAGAGTTCTCCAAAATGGAGAAGTGGGTAACACCCAACTCCCTCTTCACAAACCCAATATAAGGGAGATAAACTTGGAAGAGTTGGATGGGGAGGTGACACATTTTACCTTTCTATCCTCGGCCTCCATGAGGTCTTTTCCTCATTTAATAGGGGACAACAATTAGGACACCCCCTTCCCCAAATTATTCCCCTCATAAATGAGGTATGGAGGTGGAGTGGGTACCCTTAACTCATCTATAAAGAGGACTTTTGGAGAGTGAAAAAAAGTCCTAGAGCCTTTATTGCATGCATAATAGGCATCCACCTGAAAGGTATAGATCCTAGGGGTCTATTGTTGTAATTAATACATGGTAATTGACTCAAAAACTCACATGAATGACCCACAATGACAAACCTCACAAACACATCCATAAAGAAAATAAAATATAATTTTCTTCTAAGTTTAAAGATGGCTAAACTTAGACTTGTCGTGAAGAAAATATATTTGCAATAAGTGTTCCTCTCTTCTCCCATAGTCCCCATTGCCTTCTTACATATAACTAGCATATTCATGAGCACAGTTAGACCACAATAATAAGTCATATTATTTTATATCATACTTCATCAAGTTTACTAGGAAATACAAAACATATTTCCATAAAATCATGTCATTTACAACCTCCCAATCTATCTAACCATCTATTAAAGAAAATCATGTAATAGTTTAGGGTTGTATCATCTATGTGTGAGATGGGGTGTTACACAAATCTAATCAATATTACTTCTAACCCTGTCCCCCTTGTTTTAGTTTTTCTATTCAATGTATTCTCAAATATTCTTAGAGGCAGAGAAAATGGGATTCAGCTCTAATCTAAAGCAATGCATGTAAGATCCTTATGTATTTGAGAACACTCCATCTTTTATAGGTCTATAGGTTGAGATGTTGCAATGTTATTATCTATGCAAGCCCAAAATAGGAACACCCTCTTGAGCATGATGGAGCTCAAAGTGAAGAAGGTTGTGAGAGCCTTGTTACTGTTGGAATGCCCTATCCTTAGTCTATTGATATCTTAGAGACAACATTGAAGGTTCTATCCCTAACTTGAGATGTGATGAAATCCTTAGGATTGAGGGTTGTGGGAAAAACACACCAATAAGATGGCAACTTTTCTAGGGAGTCGACACAAAATCTCTAGTTAAAAATTATTGAATCATCATATAGTCAAAGTGTCTCCATCTTATCCGTAACCAACAAGATGGCGACTTTGCAGGGGACAACAATTAATTATCCATGTGGAGAGAGTCAAGAATTTCTATAATCTATAAATTTGTTTCATATCTAAATTTTTCTACATGGAAGAAGGTTTTATTTGTAGTTAGTTTGAAGAAAAGAGTGTGATTGTGCTATTGAAAAAAAGCCACAATGAAAATGTGCTTTGAATAGTTCCCAGCTGTTTAAAATTTTTCCTTTGCTAAGGAGGTGGAGACACTATCACTAAAGAACATGAGATTTGAAGTTCTCAAAGTTTCTAGTCAAAAAGAAAGAAATAGCTACTACAATATCTAAGTATTCTTGTTCTATGTTTCAACTATGTTCCTTATCAGATGAATAATGTCACTAAGAAAGGAATTATTAGTGGTAGTTTTATATGCTTCTTTGATACAAATTTCAATTAGTATTTTGTGAGAAGCACGTTGAATTTTATACTTCCGAGTTAGTAACTGCATAGTTGATGTAATGAGCTTGTGAAAGCACAAGTAAAGATGTATCATCGGTATAACCATCCATATATGATTCCCGGTAATGTAATGTCAAGTCAAAGTTCTCAGTCATGTCCACAGACAAGATTTTGAATCTTATAAAAGTATAACCCTCTGAATTTCAATCATGTCCAGGGTTATCGAAGTCCATTCCTTTTATATTAGAGAGGTGTGTACCTAAATTTTAGGAGAGGGAAGATGAGCCAGCCAGTAAGCATGTACAGTCATTTTATGACATGGAAGATAATCAGATTTATGCAGAGGATGCATATATGAAATTGTTTGTACAGTCATAGGAAGAGGATGGAAGTGAATGGTTTAGTAGCTTTCCCTTGGAAAGTTTATTTTATTGGAAGAACCTTGGGATGTTGTTCTTGAAATATTTTTATGATAGTGTACAATCTTAATTTTCCCCAAAAGTTGAAAATATATTACGTATGCAGTCAAAGAGTGAGATAGATGATGAGTCTAATCTTTAGGATGGATGTAGTTTTGTTGTCCCAATTAGTTTATCTCAACTCCTTGTATATGATTATCCCCAAATATATCGTAAGCTAGTTGCAGCTAAAGTTGATGCCATGATGCATGCCAATGCATTATTAGATCTAAGGAGACTAAAAAATGAATCACCAAGAGAATTTTTGTTAAGGTTCTTAATTACAACTAAGGGGATCTCTATTGGTTTTCGACCGAAGGAGTCTATATGCATTGATTTATTTTAAAGAGCTTATGAATGAGTTCAATCCAGTGGGAAAAATCTTTGAAACTAGAAAGAATTGATCAAATTCTTGACTAGATTGATATTATTGAGAAGATCAAATATGAAAATGAATCAGATGTTGAGGCTCATAGAGTTGGTGATGAGGATGTAATGTTTGAAAATGATGTGAATGCATCAAAATAGGATAATATTTCTCAAATTAATGAGTGTGGGGTTTGTGACCAGTCCATAGAAGATGAATGTGCAAGACAAAGTGGTTCTCATGAGAATCAAATTTATGACAAAGATGAATGTTTAGAAAATGTGAATGCTACATCAAGCTATGACTGCATTTTTATTAGGCTGTTGAAGGTTTAACTCCAAATGATGAAAATAGTCTTTATAATGACGAATCCATTGAATCTTTAGATTTCAATGGTGCAAATGACAACCCTGGGGGATTTAATTTGCAACTAAATGAAGCTGGTAGCTCTAATAAAGACCAAGGAAAAGAGGTAGTGGAAGATATGGTAGAAGAAGAAGGTTCACTCAATAGTGAATAGATTTCAGATTTATTAACCATGGAATATCAGAGGTATGCACATTTGTGCCTAGCTAATATGAAGTTTGTCAGTAAATGTGTTCTTGGTAGTGTCAAGTATGACACATACTTTTTTGATCCTACTTCCACATTTAGGCCAGTTGCTTTTCAAGGTTACAATGAGTATAGAGATACACATTCTAATGTGAATTTATATTTTAATCAAATTACAACAGATGATTGTAAAAGTCATTACAATAGTGCTTCAAATCCAGAAGCTTCAAGTCCAAAATGGCATGACTATGAGTTCTCAAATGTAGATGAGAATTATTCTTAATTTTTTTACATGAGCATGGATGATAAATTGAGTAACAAATAAGAATATTCTTTAGAGTCAGAGACAAAAGTTTTTGATGAGTTGTTAAATAATAATGATACAAGTTTGT
The DNA here is from genome assembly GCF_030272615.1 of Cryptomeria japonica. Lineage (NCBI taxonomy): Eukaryota > Viridiplantae > Streptophyta > Pinopsida > Cupressales > Cupressaceae > Cryptomeria > Cryptomeria japonica. The sequence continues at coordinate 741,069,633 of NC_081409.1, forward strand.
GTCTAATGCATGATGCATATGTCAAGGATGAGAATATAAATAGTAAGTATGAAAATAAAATTTTATATGATCATTCAGAAATGTAGTTATCAGAGGTAAATGTGTATGAATATTTCCCTTTTCATACATATAGAGATAGTTGGCATGATGAGTTGGGTTTGTTTGAATATTTTTTTGAGAACCCCATATTTGATATGTAAACTAAGGATCAAAATAAGGTCTATGGTACTAATTGTATGTTAGAGCATAAATTTTTGTTTTCTTAGTTAGAAAAGACTTCCATAAAGTGTGACAGTGAGTTGAATTATGAAGGGTGTTACGTTCAACATGAGAGTGCTTTGTTTGATGAGCATTACATATGCTTGTCACATGGTAATCAAAATTTTGAGTTTGTGCATGAGTTTCCAATGCCCAATGATACTAAGTGCACTAATAGTTTTGAATGTAGTAGCTAGATAAGAAAGGTTAATATGTTGAATCAGTTTTATTCCAGTGATATCTTCAAGTTGTTCTTAATAGGATTAGATGAAAATCAAATTTATGATAGAGGTAAGTTGAGGCCTTCATTTTTTCATGGACTTAGGCAATCAACCATGGTTTGATTTTTCAAACTAGAATAGTAAGGCACAATGGTTGGGGATTGACTCTAATGCTCAATGGATATACACCTGGTCTTCTTCTACAAGAGATCTAGGATCTTTCCATGCTTGCAAGGGGCATGCATCCCCAAGCTAGAGCCACTATTAGCACTAAATTTTGGTCCCATTAAAGAAGCTTAGAATATGGTAAAATTTTAAATTTGGAATGGCAAGAATGTTTTGTCAAAGACATTGACCTAATGCCCCAATAGGCACTAAGTTAAATCACCTTTTTAAGAAGAATAAATGTCATTGACCCTTGTTCCTTTCCCATGTCATTTAGCTAGTCATTTCTAAAAAGGAAATAAATCTTTGTTTCTTAAGGTTTTAATTGGAAGTGGGTCTTGAGCCTTGTAGGACAAATCAATACACTTTGCTATTTCAAGTTATCCTTTAGAAGGTTGCTCACCAGTTGGCATAATTTGTTTTCTAATTTGGCCAAGTCCTAAGTAATATATCATAAAATTGAACACATGGCGCTTGGTGAGGCCCTAATTTCTTGGTTGAATGAGATATGAAACTTACTGTTACGAGATGGTGGGACCACTTGGGACTCGATGGGAATATTTTTTGTACTTCAACAAGTCCCGAGTACTTGACAGGAAGTATGATTATGCTGAATGGTGTTTGAGCTAGAAGCTTGGCACTCGGTGAGGTGCCTAAATTGATTTCACCGAGCCCTAAGTAAAAGGATGAGGTGGGCTGCATATCAATTTAAAAAGATGTGAGTTGTCAATTTATGAGGCTCGGGTTGTATTCACATATGGTGAAGTTATGATTTATGAGTTGGTAGGTTTATCAAATAAATGTACCATGATCATTAACACATTCCGAGTTAGTCAAAATGCCAAAAGTATTGGTGTTTGAGTTTTTTACTGAAATAGATGTCAGAATGACAGAGATACATAGGATGGTCCACAAACATTTGAAGGAATAAAATTGCAGAAACCTAATTTTCATGATCATGATCATCTATGTAAAGGCAAAGTTATGATGTGTGGTATATAATGGATCTTGTAAGGATGATGAGAACATTCTTATATACAGATCAACATGAGGATGAGTGAGTCACTAGTTCATGTGATTGAATAGGCTGAAAATTAAAACTTTGGAAATGTCTACAACTATATTAAGGCCTTTTGAGAAATGAATTGTGTCATGAAAAAGGTGCAAAAGTCCTAAAAGAAAACTTATGATAAATCTATAATACAATCAAAGGGGTCTTAAAAATGCACAAGACTGCTAGAGTGGAGCAAGATAGTCACTATGCATATGCAACACAGTTTTACAGTTTGCATATGACTAGATTTCCTTTTGTTACAAAATTTTCCCTTAGGATATGTAAGTATAGGGATGTAGTGGAGGATGTGGATACTGAGGAATTGGGTTGGTAGCACCGCTAACCCAAAGTCTCAAATTTCTCTCCTGCCAAGATAAGTAGTAGGAGCCGCTCAAGATGATATCTTTTGCATCAATAATAACTCATGGTTGGTGGTTATTTGGTTAGCATGATGGTTAGTCATCATTCATGCTCTGTGATCTAGGCATGATGTCTATGATACATAGCCATCTAGAAAGTTACACATCAGGACAAAATAGTGGCGTATGGATCCATTCAGTAACTTTTAAAAGAAAAGGGGATAATTAGAAAAGTAAGCTAGACACATCTAATTAGGCCATAGATTGTGCATTCCTTGTGCTATAAAAGGAATCCTAAGGCTGTATTAAGGGTTCTGAAGTTTAACATTTCTAGGAAAGTAAAATAGGGTTGTGTGTAGTCTAAGGTGAGGAAAATTCCTGATGGAATGAATGTACAAAATTATCAACTTAATTTCAATTAGTATATGAGAAGATTGTTAAATTTTTGCAAAGTTGTCTCCATTTATATTTCTAGATTTCATATGAATCAAAATGTTAAGGATGTTTTGATTTGTCTTGATATTTTTATGTCAATGTGTGAATGTTTTTATGGGTTTCCTTCAAGGAAGGAACTTAAGCCTATATGCAAATCACAGTGCAACTAGGAAGTATATTATGGATTAACAAGAATGGTTTATGTAACAGTAGAAGGAGTTGCATTAATGTTTAAAGGGATCACTAATATGAAGTTAGTTATTGTCTGTGTTTGCATTTGTAACCTAGGAATGAAATTTGTGCCTTGGGATAGACATTGGCTCGTTGTGGAATAGGATTTATTTTAGAATCATTTCCCAAAACTAATCAATCTTCCCTCTAACCCTTTCTCCCTTGTTTTAGTTTTTCTATTCTATGTGTTCTCAGATATTCTCAGAGGCAAAGGAAATGGGATTTAGCTTGAATCTAAAGTGATGCATGTAATGTCCTTATGTATTTGAGAACACTCCATGTTTCATAGGCCTGTAGGTTGAGATGTTGCAAGGTTATTATCTATGTAGGCCCATAATAGGAACACCCTCCTCAGCATGATGGAGTTCAAAGTGAAGAAGGTTGTGAGAGCCTTGTTAGTGTTGGAATTCCATGTCCTTGTCTATTGATAGGTTAGAGACTAAATTTAAAGTGCTATCCCTGACTTGAGATACGATGAAATCCTTAGGATTGAGGGTTGCAGGAAAAAAACACCAACAACTTGTCATTTAATAAAAAGTAAATAAGAGAAGAATACAATTTTTTTGGGCTTTGCATGGGAGTTGCAAGGTTTGAAAACCCTCTTACCACTACCAATGGAAACAATGTTAAAAAATCCATGGTTATAAAAAATAATAATTAAAACACCAAAGTAAAAAATGATATCAGTAATCAAACCCTAATATGGTTGCTATTATCTCTCCCTATGAAGGTGACCTCACATATTTCACCCCTGATAAGAACAACTCCATAGATCTATGCTAAAATAAGATAAGAATTGCATGTGTGCTAGAGAGAAAATGCATTCATTATACCTATTTAAATCCATGCTAAAAGCAAAATATAGGGAAAACAATAGGATGCATCCATTCCCTATTCAAAAGAAAGATGAAAATGAAATGCCTCTAAACTGGAATCCATATGTTTCCCTCCAATAGACTAATCCATGTTTTAATTTTCCCATGTGTCTTGACTTCAAATTTTAATAGTCATGCATTTGTAACCCTTGGGGATTATTTATTTCTAAATCCTAAGCCTTCTTTATTAAAATGCTTTCAAAATTAATTCAAAATATTCTTCCAGCTAGTTTTTTTTCTCCTTTCCTATCAACTGATTGTTGAACAAAAGATTCCACTAAGAGGGGGTGAATCAATGGTTTCCAAACTTTACCCTTTCAATCCTAAGGTGTGTGTATTGGTTAGTAGATCTAACACTAGGTAAACATACCAGTGAGATGGGAGAGAACATCAAGATGCAAGAGCACACAAAAGGGCATATCACACAACACCAGATGTATGAGGAAAAATTTACATGGGAAAAATTTTGGTGAGAAATATTGTTGGAATCTACTGCTCAAATCCAGCCTCACAAAGAAAACATAGGTTACAACATTTAGGGCACCAACCCAAGGAGTACCACCCTTGCTTTAAGGCACAAACCCAAGGAGCACCAACCCCTGCATTGAGATCCAACTCAGTGATTACAATATCATATATTAAAACCAATGTAATATCCTTGTTATAAAAGAACTTTGTAACTCTCACACATGTCTCTCCATCGGTTCACCTCTAATGAAGTCTCTGTCGGTTCTCTACTCACCTTCTCTCTATTGAAACCTTACCGGTTCAACCCCTGCTTCTTCTAAACTGACATTATGCTCTCTACTCACTACCGGTTATCATCTTGCTGGTTTAACTCTGCACTATTTTTTGGCTTGCTAGATCTCCTCAACCACTTACTATGCAATGCAACTCCTTCTCTTCTTTTCTACAAGTTCTAGCACTATCGGTTTCCCCCACTGCAACTCACTTTGAAGTATACCGGTTACTCTGACCTTTCCTATTAAGCCTCTGGTAAACCCTCATGCCCACACATTAATCTTCTATATCTGACACCTCACCTTCTACCAACATCATCAATCCCTACCTTTGGTCTACATACTTATAGCCATTCTTTCTCGCCAAATGGTAGATTCAAATTTGGTTTGTTACAGTTTCTTCACCGACAAATGAGGCATACCTTATCTAATAAAATCCCATCAAATCATGTCTCAGAGATTATTGGTTGTATATCACTGCCAACATCGTTCCTTCTAGTGCACGCCTTCCAACTTTACCAACCTACATTTAATCTATCGGCTCATATATTGGTCAATCGCCATTAATGGTTCAACAGTTTTCTTCGCCTACTTTGATCTATACCCATACATCCTACATCGATCAGTGCATGCCACTGATCACCTCGATTGATCCTTCCTCAAGCTACAACCCCTATATAGCTCAACCTATAATAGTCATAGTCAACATTAAATGTCAGACCAACCCGCCAACTACCTCATTGACACACTACACTAACATGCGCATGCTCGCTATTTCAACTCCTGATGGCATCTCTGTCAGTATCCATATCAACTTAGACTTCTATGTTGGTTTAGACAGGATCTCCGACCAAAGACTCAATCAGATTCATCTTCCAGTTCTCTAACCCTATCAGTTCTACCCTAACCGGTCAACCATCAAACTTGCACTTTGTTGTTCTCCCCGTGGAACACCTTAACTGGTGACCAAACTTGTCAACCTATTGCATGCCCATCTTTATCAGATAGGGCCTTTTCACTTTGCCTCTTTGCTAGCTCACCAATTGTTCTACTTACCAGTTGATGATGCATCTTCCTGTATATTGGTAATAACCTTGATGACACCATGCCATCAAACTTCAACAGTCTCCATTTTTCTTTCAGATGCACTCTCTATTTGTAGTTGCTCAACCTTACCTTGTTATTCATCAACCTGGACATCATCTTAACTAGTTTATCAAAGTAACAAACCGATAAGTTATTTACTCTTCCTTCTCTATCCTAGTATCTCAACATGCCTACTCTAGCTAATCTGGTGCATATCTCTAATTTCATACACCTGAGGAATCCTTGTGTTTTATAGGTTGATCTGGTGTGAGCCTCCAATCAGCTGCCATATACTTCTTTGTCTTATCCTAGAAGGTTATGATGCATTCTATGCATGTTGGGGAATAAGCTCCACTTACCGGTGGGAGTGGATCCTTGTCGTCTACTTCTAGCATTGCACTAATATGTCCTCCTTGTTTGAACAAACACAACTTCAATTAGGCACATGTGATCTGGTTGGGTACAGTCATTGTTATTCTTCTCATCATCTAGTGACTGCATCGTTATCCAATGGGAGTCCTGTTGTTTCACATCCAATAGCATACTGGTTGCCACTTCTTCATTAGCTCACCTTGCTTGCTCACTTGCCGGTTGGCAACCATACCGGTATCCAATAATTATGTTTTCAACACAAGCCAATACTAACTTGTGTATTGGTGACTCCAATGACCATTATACTGGATGACCTTCTCTTCCTTACTGGTGACCTATTAATCTAGTTGACATCAATGACACCATTTCTAGTATACATCAATGACAACAATACACTTCAGTCTCCCATGTAAGTTACCATCCTATATCGATTGACATCAATGACAACACAATTCCAAAACTCATGTTATAAGACATTTGATTGACATATAAATTTACTCAAAAGGACAAATAATTACTAGTGTTTTTTTTGCAATTATAGGAATCATCTTGACTTAATAAACAAAATACTTGAGTTAACTATAGATATGTGATAAGAAAAATATATATTCATGGAGGTAATTAATAGGATGAAGATTTCTCTATATTTAATTCAAAGCAATTTAAATAAAAGGACCATCTTATTCTTTATTGTAACACTGAAAAGTTGGGGATTGCACCATGGAAGAAAGAACCACTACTTTTAGACTTAGAGACCATTACATTAAAACAGAAGTGCAAACCCAATAGATCTAGCCACAAATTAGCAATGACAAGGCTAAGAATTCTTATTGAATTTTATTGGATATGGGATTGGATTAATCCTCTTTTAAATTGAATTTCTGAAATTAGGGTAAATGTGCTATAATTGGTGTAAAAATGCATGAAAAATGAGCTAAAGTCATCAGATTGAGCCACAAATCTGTACCTAAGGAATGCAAATATATTCATATTTGTTCCCAAAAGGAGCTCCTAATTTTTCAGGACTGAGATGGTGGTCGCCCTAGTCCTCCACACTTTTTGCACATGTCACTGTAAATAAACCCAATTCTGAAGATCACAACTTTATACCTATTCTTGTACACAGTGGAGAAGGGAAATAGGCTGGGAATTAGTAGTTTTCCTTGGGTCAAACCCTAGGTTTTAAATTAATCATGAAATAGAAATAAAATTGAATTGAATTGTAGTAATGGAAATGTTCTCCTTTTGAGGGAGATGTCGAATAAATTCTAAAACAATAATGATATACCTCCTAATGGAGTTTTTCTTTTCTCCACAAGGAATTAGTGTTTCATGAAGTCTTCAAAAATAGTCAACTCCAATGCTTGAATCTTGACCTTACTTCTACTCTAATGCTTTCTCACTTGAATTTGAATTCTTGATTTCTTGAATGAATTGATCAATATGATTTTTGGTTTTCAAATGTATATTAAAATGAGAGGAGTACACCTTCTTTTGTACTTTCTTGTCAAAAAAAAAACTTAATTTCCTATGTGAGCCGACACGGGATCTAGGTCCCTACCGAAATGCAGTGACCATTAAAGGGCCCAAAAGTGGGCCTTGATTGGGAGGACTAGGGCACTAGCACTTTGTTCCTAGCCAATTAGGAATAGGATTTTAGGGTTAGAAAGTATGCATTGTGAAAATAATGAGATTTTTATATGGTGTGAGTAAAATTAGGGCTTCAATCAAGTTGTGTGTCATAAATGCTAAGGTGAGGGCCCAAATGAGGATAAAATTACAAGGGAGTATAATTTAGGATGCTACATTTAGTCCCCACTTTAGTGGGAGTATGAGACTAAGCATACTCTCGGTAATGTAAAAATATTTGCATCAAAAATATTTCATCAAGTCATCAAAGAGGTAAGATAAACTAAGCCCCTAGAGGACTATAAGATCTTACAACTTTAATATTAAGATAAATGGGCCATAACAAGAGAAAGACAAAAAGAATAATGAGCACCACCCTAGTAAGATTCACTTACTATGAGTCATGAAAAGGAAAAATGCTAAAATTATGAAGTAAAAGACTAAGTTTGCCAAGTAACTTGAGTATCAAGACATGAAAAAGAGAGAGACAAAGAAGAATTGAGTGGAGTGTATGCCCCCATGTTAAGGCGACTGTGAATGCCTCATTGGGAGAAATTTATTTAAGGTAGCATGCATCCAAAAGACAAGCACGTTACCACAATGATATGCCCCCCAAGAAAGGATGAATCAAAGGATAATAATCACAAAACACAAATGCATAAGCTTTCTACTTAACTCTAGGGTTAGATATGCTCTTATGATAATATTATGTATATATTTGCATTCAATTGTTGTCATCACCCAAAGAATGTAGAACCAGAATGGAAGAAGGGCACAAGTGTCTTTTGAGTCAACATGGGAGAGACCAAAACAAATCTCAACACTTTGCATCATCCTCAACTACAAAACACTAAGGATAAAAAATAGAAGAATTAAAAGACAAATAAAAGAAGGTTACAAAAAAGCAAGAGAGGAGAGATAATCTATGACACGATTGAGATAATGAAGAAAATCATTTGCCTCTAAATCTTCCTGAGTATTATTTTGGGAAGGTCAACAAGATCCAAGAGGAACAACTTCGAGCTTGGTATATGGAGCTAATATGAGTTCCAAACAAGGACCATGATCTAATGATGAGTCATGTTGTCTGTTATCAAGAGATAGGATTAATACTCATGAAAATTGTTTATATAAATTATTATCAACATCAACATATTCATATTCATCATTGGAATCGTCAACATCAACATTGTTAGCACAAACATCATTTTGATGCATCTATTGATCAAGATTAATAAAAATAGGATCTTTAATAGGAATAGAACATGAACCATCATTTTTCTTAATCATTTTTAATCTTGTAGATTTAGGTTGAAATTCCTCCCTAGGGTTCGTCAAAGGCTAGACAAATGAGATCATGTCAAAATTTGGTGTCTTTAGGGAGGAAATAGGTTGGGAAGCAAGTTCACAAGCCTTAGCATAATGTTCCTGTTAGTTTTCCCTCATGCAACAACTTTAGTTTGTTTTAGCTAAAGATTGTGAAGGTTTAGGATCAACAAGAATAAGCTTCCTATCTTCCTTTAAATAATAATGATTAGGTGGAGGTATTTTAGTTTGAAAGATAAGAGACGCAAGGCACTTCCCTTTGTAAGATGTAGGAGGCATAATTGCAGCATATAGAAGAGGAATAGAAGGTGTAGGAAGGAGACTAGGTCTATCATGAGAGGGAGGAATAGTTACATCATGGGGAGAAGGAATAGGGACCTAAGATTTCTATGGTTACTCAAAGATAAGATCATCTATTTCTTCTATTTTTGAGAGGATTGAAAAAGTGCATCACTTCTAGGTTTAAGAGGTTCAAATTGTTTAGACCAAACGTAATCCATTTTGACATCTCCACACCTCATAATGGGTTGGTACATGATATTATTAATTGTTATTATTTTATCATTATTAGGAAAAATTAAACACTTATGATTGGTAGTGTTGGCATGTTGTCATTGACGCTAGTAATGTTGTTTGGTGTGCCATGTATGTTTTTGGTTTGGCCCAACAATTTTCTTTAGTATACATTATTGATCTATTTTTTCAGCTCCTTTCTTATGCAATGTATGTATTCTTACTTCATGTAGTTTTGACCTCTAGTATCTACTTCATCAAATCACTTTTTTGGATCTGGTCCCATCCAGATATGATGAAGGAAAAATTGACAAGGTGAGTTTGGTTCCACTCCTATCTAGATATATTAGAGGCATGTTCTTCAAGGTATTTTGAGATTAAGATTGAATTTGACATCTTATGAAGATATTTTTCTATTGTGCGTGTATATATTGGTCTCACCCCTTTTCTAGTTGAGTCGACTAGTTAGAATATTTGGTGTAGATATATATAACCATCAGTTTTGCAAGTTAGAGATATGGTTGTTGAAAATCAACTATTGTGTACATATTGTATATGTGAAAACTTTGTAGATGTGAATGTTGTTATATGATGTATGTATAGTAGAAGTAAAATAAGTTTGTGCACTTTAATGGAACATTAATTCATGCATATGTTAGATGTATGTCGAATAGTTCAATTTTTGTATTCTAGCTATAAGCCTATCATCCGACAGTGAGCCTTTTAATATTTGGGCAATGAGCCCCCACCAATAGGAAGCCACCCCTTTGTACTTTGCAACCAACTACATATTACACTATACTTGAGAGATCACTCTCTCCATGGTTTTTCCCATGTTTGGTTTTCCACATATAAATATGGTGTTATGAGTTTTATGTCAATTTCATTTATTGCACTTAAATTGTGTTATCAAATTGATTGGCTAGAAGTTTTAATAAGTTCAAGGGAATACTAATTCACCCCTCCCCTCTCATTATTTGGGATATTCAACAAGTAGAGGGAAGCACTTTCATGTAAGAGAGCCAAGGATGTCCCAACTTCACATGAAATTGATTTGATGTAGGAATAATAGGAAAAATGACAAATAAGAACTTAGTACCAACCTCAATTGGGAGAGTAATAGAACGAATAATGGGGCAAGAGAAACCATAAAATGTCTTAATCATCACATCAAATTTATCATAAGTTACTTGATTCCATTGTAAAGTATAAAGATATTATTTAGTTATCCCATTCACCATACATGCTAGATCAATAAGAACCTCTCATGAGAGTAAGTCTTTAATCCTTGTAGTGATATATAGTGGTTCATCAGGTGCTTCAATAATCTGAGTAGGATTAGATTCAATACATAGTTCCTTAGGAGGTATAGTTTTATCAACAAGATTCACCATATTATTAGACTCAAGGCCAAGCTCATTAGGAGAAAAGGCAAGATGTTCAGAATCAATCACATTTATATGATGGGAAGGCAAAGGATTAGTAAAGATTTGGAGGAGTTAGAGATTTGTTTCCTTTGTCATTCACACTAGTTACATATATGGTATTGTTGTCAATCAAGTATTGAATTTTATTCTACAAGGAATAACACTTTTCAGTGTCATGAATGGGTTGATGATGATATTGGAAAAAAAGATTTAGGATCATGATAAGATGGAAAAGGTTTGGATGCGTCAATTAGTTTAATGGAAGAAAGTTTCAACACATTTTCATTCAATAATTATGTCATAATACTATGCAATTATTTAGAAAGAGGAGTAAATTCTTTTCTAAAATACTTGGATAAAGGAGACACATCTAGTGTTGTTGTTGCTACTTGGGTGTTGATTTTTTCATTAAACTTGATGAATCCCTTGTTTAGATTAAACTTTTCTTAAGGTTGTCAAGAAATCAGAGCCATTGAAAGAGATTTTTCAAATTGAATCACTTGAAACCGATAGTGATGAAGTACTATGCATAACTATGTAAATGAAGTAAATTAGATTAGAGAAGCTTATCCCTAATTTCCTTTTACAAATTAGAGATCAAAATTCATTGAACATCCTGATCAATCATAGGATAAGGAATTTGAAAATATAAATGTTTATATCTACGAATAAAATCAGTCACTTTTTTATTTAACACCTTGTTTACAATGAATCAAATCAATCAAAGTAATCTTAGGACCAATATTATTATAAAATCATTGAATGAAAGAATTAGCCAATTATTTAAATCATTTAATAGAATAAGGAGGTAAAGAACAATACCATTGCAAATCTTTATCCCTAAAATTTCAGGTAAATAATTTAGCCAAAAGTCTTTAACCTTGAGCAAAATCACTAAATAAAATTTGAAATAATTTCAGATGAGTGAAGGGATCACCTTTTCCATTATAAATCTTTAATAGAAGGTCTTCCACATGTTTAGGATGGACAACATGAAAAATGTAATTGGATCACCTTTTCCATTATATCTCGATATTTGGCATGGTCGGTAAAAACTATATTATTATAGTTATTTTCATTGGCTATAATATTTGCATGGATTTGGTTTAATTTCTATTTATTTCAATTTTGGAGTTTTCCATGGGGTTGCTTGGTAGGAGAATTGTACAAATGTTATTATTTTATTAAATATCTTTTCTGTGAATTGGATTGTGGAGGCTTGGCTTAGACTTTGGATTTAGCTGGATTGTTGTGCTTCATCGGCCTTCTCAGACCATCACTTCTATTTTCTAGGTTAGATTCTTATAATCCCTCTTATGCACTTTGTTTCAAAAACAAAATTATATACATTGTGTCTATGACTATAGAATTGACTGTCAGGTGGAGATATATGGTTAATGGGTATGTAAATGGGAATTTGGTCTTGATTTGGAGTATTAAAATTTGAGTATTTGATTTCCTGTGTCCATGTATTCTCGTGAATGGGGTCTATATGGTTTTCTCAGTATTCCTAGTCAAGAGCTTGGGCTTTAGTCATGCATGGCTCTTAACGAAGTTTAAGTTTTTCAATTTTCCCATGGGAACCTTTATTTTGTGATTTGTGAATTTGATTTAGTCTAGTATGGCTGGGAGATAGATTTCCTATATCATATCACATTTGTGTCTAATTTGGCTATTGAATGTTTATGTGTTGAGCTTGTTAGGGTCAATTGAACTCTATATTTCCTATGGGAAGTCATGAATTGGTTTCATTTTGACATATATTTAAACTTTCAATTTCATCTCTGTTAAAAGTTCTCTATCGTATTGCGTAAATTATATGTGCTAAATAATGCAACATAAGCACTAAAAGAGTGTATGTACTAGTCCTTATTCTGATTGCACTACTGTTTCCAATATATGCATTAATTAGTCATGTAAATGCATTGTAGTATACAACAAAAGTGTTGTTCTATTAACCAAATGTGTTAAATTACCTATTGAATGTGCTAATCTATTTGGCAAAAGCATGGTTCTATTCTATGAAGGCCCTATTTTAGTCTGTGTATGTGCTAGACTACTATAATTGGTTTTTTTGTGTCAATTTTGGCTTTCTATGCATATTTAGGGAAAGGAGAATGTGGTAGTGGATTCATTAAGTAGGAGGAGACAAGATATATGGGTTGACTCTTTAAGTTGATTTATAGAGTAAGATCCTTGAGGCACTTCCTTTAGATCCTTGGTATCAGGAAGTGAAAGAAGAGGTAGACTCAGAGAAACCTTTAAAGGGTGAAAGCATATGGTGTTTTGCAACATCTTGGATGTATTAATATTCTTCCCACAAAGATTATTTATACTTTTATTATGATGGAGGCTCATTGTGTACCCTATTTTGCACACATTAATATGTAGAAGATCCACATGGATCTCAGACAGTTGTATCATTAGTCTAATATGAAGCATAATATTGTTGATTTTGTAGCTTGATGTTTGGAGTGTTAGAGGGTGAAAGCGGACCATCTACATCCTATGAGACTTTTGCATTCTAATATTATTCTAGAATGGAAATGGGACATTATATATATGAATTTCATTGTTGGATTACTAGTCTCTTCACATAGGCATGATGCCATTATAGTCATTATGGATAGATTGACTAAAGTGGCATACTTTTGTCCTCTAATATCATCATATATGGTAGCTTCTACAACAAAAGTATTTATGAAAGATATTGTGTGATTGCAAAGGATTCCTCATAGGAAAATATCAGATCAAGATTTAGTATTTACTTCTACACTATGGACATCTCTTTACTAGGCTTTGGTAAGTGAGCTGAATTCTAATTCAAAATATAGCCCCAGGAATGATGGATAGATAGAGTGAGTGAATAAAGTGTTAGAGGATATGTTTTGAATGTATTTTATGGATTAGTAGTCCCATTGGGAGGACTATCAGTATCTTGTTGAGTTTGCATACAATAATGGGTATCATAGTTTGATTGGTATGTTGTTGAGAAAATGGTGTCTCAACCTTGTGTTTACATGATGATACTATTTATAGTAAGTTTTCATTTGAGCATGAACTGGTGTAAAATTCTCCCCAAATATTATAATTGGTTAGATAACTATGCAGGTAAATTTTCATCATAAGATCACAACTAGTTCTAAAGATATTAAAGTTTTTAATTTTGGAAGGTGCGATTAAAGGTTTAAATTTAATTTTGAGGACTTTCAACCCTCCATAATGCCCTTGAGAGTAGCCATAACTAGATAATATTATTATGATATGATAGATCACTTCATGTTCTTTGCGACGCTTCAAATGATTCATCAATTGGACACTCGGTTTACAAGTTATTTCCTTCAAATGTTTGGACTATTGAAATAGGAAATATAAAATATATCGGTCACATAAATGAGCTGTAAAAGGGAGGGACACATGTTGATGTGTATTTTGTCACATCATAGGGCATTTGGATTGGAGATAAGGTTGGCTCCACTTTATTGGGTGGTTTAAGCCCATGGTTTCATAATCTCATTTGACAGTTTCTTGTATTGTATCTCTTATATATGAGGGGCATGAGATAGAGATTGTGTGTAAGACTCTTATGACTATTAAGTTACCTCTGAATCTCTAGTTACAGTACTCCTACAAAGAGCTTGCTTTGTAGATATATTCTATTCTATTATTGATTGTTGAATAATATATTGATGTTTTTTGAAGTGTTGGGTTTTCTCACAAAAGGGTTTTCCCAATGTAAATCACCGTGTTGTGATATGCATATTATTGTGTCTATTTTTGTTATTTTTTATAGTTGCTATAATGGTCATTAAATTTTTTGCATTACCCTGCTCTCTAGGATAGTGTAGAAAGTTGTTCCACTACTTAACTTCTTTACAAGTGCTATCAGAGCTTGATCATCTTTGGTTTTAGTTGTGGTTTTTTGAGTTTTTTGAATTTATCTAGATTTGAGTGGAAACTTGTACAAAAGATAATTTTTAATCTTCTTGTATGAATTTTTAGATGGCAAGTTCATCGGGGAGAATAGAGGTGGAGAAATTTAATTGAAGTAATTTAGTGATGTCGAAGGTAAAGATGGATGATCTGATAAAAGATCAAATTTGTGGGATGCTATTGATGTGAATGTCTCAAGACCGTCATATCCTACTTGCGGCTAATCAGTATGATGTCTAGACCATAAAGCTAAGGGTCTTATAAGATTGCACTTGGAAGACTCTATTCTAATCAATTTCCATGAAGAGAACTCACAAAGAAGTTATGGACTAAGCTTGGTGAGATGTATCAAGCCAAATATTTATTAAATTAAATTTTATTGAGGAATAAATTATATTCCTTAATGATGGAAAAGGGTGGATTAATTGTAGACTGCCAGGAAGCATTTAATATGTTGGTGGTTGAATCAGTGTCTATTGGTGTTAAGATGGATGAAGATGAGAAATTCTAGATCTTGCTTTGTTCTTTCCTTGATTTATTGTATTCTCATGTTATGGCTATCAATAGTACTTTTATTATTTTTAAGTCTAAAGATGTGGTGGGTGTAACATAGAGCAACTGAAATACCAACCGCAATATCAGATTTCATCTTTTTCAAATCAACATGAGGACCTCTAAAACTTTTGTTGAATCAACTAGAGACACTTATGCCAAAATACATTAAACCACAACATCTCATCTACAACACATAGGCTAAACCAATTCATCCAATTTGACTACAATACAAGAAGACAAAGAAACTCTAACAATTACCCCATATAAATAAACTCCACACATGAATATGTTGACATCAATGATAAAATATCAGCAATATCCAATAGAAGAGATGTATATAAAGGTATCCATTAGTTCAAAGGAATCCCTAATGGTTTATGGAAGACCCTAGGAAAAAGGATTGAAGAATGAGAAGTGCAATAAGTCCAAATCTAGAGGGAGATCAAAATCTCTTGGAAAGTCCAAAGTCATTTGCTAGAATTGTTGTAAATAAGGACACATTCATAAGGACTGCAAAGAAGAAAAGAGGAAGAAAAAAAAAATTTATTTTGATTTTGAGTCTGAGAAGGAAGGTGGTGATGCATTAATTTTAGCTTTGGCTACTCATGCAGGTAATGATGCATGGTTAATTGACTTAGGTGAAACTTTTCAATTGACTTCCAACAAAGATTATTTTTTTTAATACGAATAATTGAATGGAGGTAAGGTGTACTTGGGTAGATATTCACATGTAGATATCATTGGTAGATTAAAAAGGATTGGCAGTGTGTTGCATATCCATGGATTAAAACAAAATTTATTAGCTATGAGTAAACTAATAGATGTCAGTGTGCAGGTAATCTTTTTTAATGCAAGATGTAAGATGATTAAGGGTGCTATGGTGATTACTAGAGGTGTCAAGCTTAGCAGTTTTTAATAATTTAGAGGTATGCATAGTTGAGTGTAATAGCACTTCTATAAAATACAAATATGTGGATACTTCATTAGAACATTTGAGGGTTTCACCTTCAACGGATGGACAAGTATTTTGCATACCTGAGGCTACTCTTTCTTCTGAATAAAAGTTACCTATAGAGAGGAATATTCTATGGCACTAGAGGCTTGGACACATTGGACGAAAATGTCTAAGGACCTCAAAAAATAAAAACTTTGTTGAAGGTTTGAATGATTGTAACCTTGACTTTGATTTCTGCGAGCAATTCATTTATGGAAAATGAAATTGCATTCAATTTTTCTCAAGTTCTCATCAATCTTGTGGTGTTTTGGATCTTATTCATTCATATATGTTTGGTTCTGTAGATGATATTTCCATTAGAAAATCCATATATTATGTTTCATTTATTGATGATTTTAGTAGAAGGACATGGGTATATTGTTTAAAGAGTAAATCTAAAGTTTTGTGTAAATTTAAAGAATTTAAAGCAACGATTGAGATGTAGACTCGAAATAAAATTAATTTTTTGAGGATTGATAATGGCAATGAATTCTTTTCTAATGATTTTGTTAGATTCTAATAGAAAACAAATTTACATTCTCCATAGTAGAATGGAGTTGCAAAATGAATGAATAGGACACTAATGAAGAAGGCTATGAGTATGCTATGTGGTGTTTGTCGAGAACAAAATTTTTGTGCTAAAGTTGTTGCCACTACTAGCTATCTGATTAACAAGTCTCCTACATTAGCTCTTGTTGATAAAATGCCTTTGGAAGCATGGTCAGGTTACAAGACTTCATTGACACATCTTAGATTTTTTCGTTGTGAGGCATATTCACATGTGCCAAAGGAGAAGAAAACAAAGTTGGAGAACAAGGTCGTGAAATGTATCTTCATCGGATATAGTTATGGTGTGAAAGGATACAAGATTTGGGACCCTATTGCACAAAAGGTAATGCATAATAGAAGTGTTATTTTTAGAGAAATTAAAACTCCTTCTATTACATTGTAGCTATAATAAAGAACTTGATAGGCAAGAACTCGAGGAGATCTCATCTAGCTCTAAATCTATCCCATCATTTGTATGTTCTTTGTTTTTTGAAGCGAGGTATCCTTCTTTTCATGATATCATATTCCGTAGGTGAAGGGTTGTAGAAGGGCATTCAAGAAGTATCTCCATAGTTTGAATTAAAGGATTATTCCTTGTCCATAGCTTATCCATTTCTTCCTTGTCATATTATAATTGGTTCCTTGTTCCTATTTTCTCACTAGCTCTTTTATATATTGCTCAAATTAAGAGGATATACTTGCATGAAGAGTGTTTTTATCTAACTAAACATCTTTTGTCACAATTGGTGGTGGGAGCGATGAATTCCCATTGACACATATAATTTTTGCTAAAATAGGATTTGCTCCTTTTTGAATCATCTTCCCCATTTCTTATAAGATTACTCTTTCTTATGAAGGCAGCATTATATCATTTTAGTTTGAATCATTAAATATACACCCTAACTTTAATGGGAGGGAGGTTTACAGTAGAAATACTTATAGAATTTCTATGATATTTTCAATCATCCTTTCATTCATGATTAAATTATTTTCCATTCTATTAGACACAAATCCTATTGTTATATCATAAAAGTCATGTCATGAACCCTATTTATCCATAATTATTTAATTAGGAAAATAATGTTTTAATTTTCACAAATGAAATGAAAATGGAAAATTTTAAAGGAATTAGATGGTAATATGAAAGAAATTCAAATGCAAAGAAATGATTTATATTATTTTCTATAAGTGCAATTGAACGATCGATATTATTTTTATTATTGGGGATTGTCATTGCTAATGATCAATTGAGTGCAAGTGAATGGAGGAACATGTGAATGCATATGAAGGCGAGAACAAGGTTTAGGTAGAGTTGTCTTAGCTCATGGACGTCGCTAGAATAAATGGAATCTCACACACTACTTTAGAATACTTATGCGTGCATTTGATATAAAATTGGAGTTTGTGATAGAATTAGACTTGAATTACATTAGGGATTGTGAAATATTATCCTTTCTTGTTAAAAGAGATGTAATTTGTTAATGATTTAAAAATGAATATTGGCCCTATGTTTATATGTTCTTTTTATGCAGATATGTGTGAATAGGTGAAACAATATATTAATTAGTTTACTAGTATATATATATATATATATATATATATATATATATATATATATATATATATATATATATATATATATATATATATATATATATATATATATATATATATATATATATATATATATATATATTATACGTTTATATATGTGTATACAAGTTTGAATAATTATTCTATCATATACAAGTATATACACATGTAATTATGATATATAAAAACATATTTCATTATTTTTGCTTTGTGAAATTTCATTTGATTATATACAAATATATATACGTATGTAATTACTATATATGTAAATATATTGTTGAAATTAAATAATTATTATTTTAATGAAAAGTCATTATTTAAATATAAATATAAATATATGTATAAATATAAACATGGAAAGCAACTTAATTGAAAACATAATGACCCAATGGTGGTGGTTTAGTTTAATGCAAAGTAATTGATTAATGAGGGAGGTCAATAGTGATATTGACCACTCCCCATATTTATAGGGAGGGGTTGGTATTACCACCGACCACTCCTCCTCCCCTTTTTAATTTCCTTACTGACCATGTTGCAACCATGTCGACCAAGCCTGGGTAATGTACTACATGGTGAAAGTCATTGGTTACTAGCCCACATTAAACTACCCGAATCTCCACTCTCTCATGTGCACCGACTGCCATTTAGACTTGGCAATGTAGAGATTATTACGTGGAGAGTTGGTATCAATGAAACTAATGGAAAACTATGAGTTCTAGTCAAGTCGACTTGGCATAAGACTTAAAAGCCACTATAATTTGGCACCGATTTTCAAGGAGTTGATAATAAATTTACCATGTGTCAAACAAATTTGTAGTGTTTGAAATGAACATGAATTCTGCAAGGAATATTAACCACGATGAAGTGTTTAAGATGAGCATGGAATTTTCAAAGAACACCATGATGCGTTTGAAGAATTACATGGTAGTTAGTCCACATAATAACACTGATAATAAAGAACTTAAATGGATTCGGAAGTTTGGTGTCAACATCAGGGATAATGAATATAATTGCATGAAGAACACATAAGTGTTCGAAGCCATCTAGGAGTATGATGTTGCAGTTAAACCATGTGTGGTGTCATTTAAAATCAGTCCACCACTAGGAGAGATAGCCTGAAAAAAAAAAAAAAAAAAAGGTAGATGAAAACACTATATATAGACCATCGAGTTGGAAGAGAAAGGGAGATATACAACAAAGGATTAGAGAATGGAATGTAGAAGAGAAAAGTATTGGATATTTAGAAGTATTACGACGAGTCATAAAAGATTGGTGATGATAATCGTAGATATAGTGTCGAATTTCAGAGTAGGCTCTTAAATGAGAATTAGTTTGTTTTATTATTAGAGGATAGAAGGGAGAAAAGACGATATTGTGAAAAAGAAAGAAATTTGTAAAATATAGAAAATAGAGAATAGAAATATAGAGTAATAAGTAGAGAAGAGAGACCTCATGAGATAGAATAGCGTAGAGGAGGAAAGCATTGGAATCTGGATGTATTGCAAATAGTTTTGGGAGAAGTTATCAGTGATCATAACAGACTTGGATCGTATTCAAGAGGTAGGGTCTATTCTAGCATGTTTTGTTGTCGAGATCTAAAAGGTAAAAGAATGTTCCATTTTGTTCAGATTTATGCAATATTCAAATGAAGGAATTAGAATCATGATATGAAACCATTTTAAATTGCTTTAAAATACGTTCATGGAAGTAAAGACAAAATGATGAAATATTTTCTTAAGATTTTTTGATAAACATAGTGTAACTCATAGAAATTAGATCACAAAATCCTCTAGAAATAGAGCAAGAGAATAGAGAGAGTTTGTTCTTTATAAACTTTGAATTTGAACAACAAAGAAGATAGAATATTTAAATAATGAATTATTAGATATTGGAGCTTATTTTGATTTTGTGAAGAAAAGAGTTACACTCCTGAATGATCCTTGCATTAGAAGATAAGATGATTTTTGGGTATCTCATTTGAAAATCCATATAGGTATGCGCATTATAAATTTTCATCATGATAAATGTTGTTATGGAAAATTAGTAAAATTTGTTAGTTGAATTCATAAATCATGAAAAATCACATATTAGTATCAAACTAAATATGTTATTTGAGAAAAGAGGTAGACAAACCAAAGCACATGGAAATATAGAGAATTTAGATGATATAAAAGTGGAAATTTGAAACCATAAGAAATAGAATGCAAGTTAATGATTATGCTATTTAAATGTTTTGATAATTGAATAAAAGAATGTGTACTCATTTTTTATTCAATTTTTATGTAAAGATACATACATGTTTTATACCTTCTTATATTTAATTCTTGTCTTTAAATTACTTGAAAAATAGAAGTGAAGGATTGTTTTCTTTTCATATATATATTTGTTTATCCATGAAAGGTTGCTTCCTGTCAGATAGGATTGGTTGTAACGAAAGATTGATTCTTTTTATTTCTATTTAACTAAAGATTGTCTTCTTTAATATTGTATTTTTATCATGCGAGAAATAGGAAGCTAGAATTGAAAAATGAAAGATTGTATTCTATATATATTTATTCTAGATTCATATGGACAAAGCTAGATAGGCTTGTGTTTGTGGAAAGTCACCTTCTAGGACGGGTGCCGAATGTGGGTTATAGAGAGAGAGTTTTCTTTTTCTAAACTATATTTTATTGCTATGAATGGCATTATACTCGACCGAGTAATTTAATAACCATTGAAATAGATGGATTCATTTATTTATCCACTCTACCACATCCTTGATTAATCTTGCTTGTTTTTTAATAGAATTAAAAAATAGAAAATACATTTATTATTCTAGGCACACACCAGATTCCATCTTGTCTATTGAATTATTTTTGCTAAGAAATTCAAGCAGGGTTGGGTATTCTTGATTGACCAAGAATTCTGGGGAAGTGTAAACTTCAAGGTTGGGTGGAAAAAGCACCTGAATCTTGTTCTCATCTTAATTCTAAAGATTGCATTGAAGATAGCTTGGATTGTAGATCAAAAGATGCATCTCATCCTTTAATTTGTATTCTTTTCTTATTGAACTTAAGGCATTTTGAAAAGCCTAAGTATTGTATGATTGAGATACTACTTATATCAATTTATTGAATAAAGAATCCTTATCTTTTATAAAAAATTTGTTTTTTATTTAGGAAATAAATGGAATGATCAAATGAAGCCATGGAAGAAAAAGTGGAATGAAATAGACTTATTAAGGAATTATGAGTTTATTTAAGAATAGAGAGTATTTTGTTTTATTATTGAAGTTAGAATGATTTACGTCTTTACAAGTCATATGTACATAGATTATCTTGACACAATGTTATTTATTTAGTAAGTTATAAGAATCATGGTAAAATAATTACATAAATTCTTTCTCTTTTTCTAATATTGATCTATTACTTGACAAGGTCATCCTTTTCTAAGGCTTCCCCATCCATGTTGGAATTTGAATGTAGATGATCATGTTCTATAATGACCACCTTGGAAAAGGTTGTGGCATAATTACCACACCAAAAATTAATTTCCCTAATTGTAAATGGTTTTGGTTTGACTACCAATTCTTGAACATGGGTCAAAATTTCCTTGTCCATTCCCTTTTTTATTTTAATATGCTTTAGGGTAGTAGCTTGGTGGACATTGCGGCTGCTAGGATATGTTGTTGTCATTGATGTCAGCATATTCATGCTCCAGTGATTGTAGATTGGTTTATTGGGATTATGGTTTGGTGTATGGAGTATCTCTAGTATTATTATATTCTTCTATATTGGTTTCAATGATCTAGAAAGCTTAATTGATCATATCAGATGATCGAGTTTTGCAGTTTGTTTATTTGATCAGTGCTTTGTAGAGTTCAGTATTTCCTCTGGTATGTTTCGGTGCGATCAGATCTTGAGCTAAGATTTTGGGAGATTGTTTGGGATGGTATTTTGTATCTTCATTTCTGATGGTTCATGATTTGGTGCTCTAGAAATTATCTTTTCTTCATGACAGTTGTTGCTATTTGAGTGTTCTTGAGTTTCAGATGTTGATCGATGAAGATTTGATAAGTGGTGTTGGTGTATCTATTACTGATGATTCTAACATGCTTTCTGGTGTTTCCTAATTGTTTCCTATTTATTTTGATGATGTACATTGATCGTTGTGCATGTTCTTGGTGATTTTGTTGAGCCGGTGATGTTCTTCATGTTATGCATTTTTCCTGGTGGTGTAGCGTGTTGTGGTTGATCTTGGCATGATTACCGATGTACATGAGCATTTGGATATTTTTTTTAGGATCATTTTATATCATGTATATCATTTTTTGGTCTGGTGGTCGATCTTTGTATCATGTGATGTAATTTTATAATTATGAGTTGAGGGTTTAGTCAACCTTGTTGTCAAGGTTAATGATTTGTATAAATAGGTGATATTGTCATGTAATTTAGGTATCAAGGTTATGTCTACATTTTGAGAGAGTGGTGTATGTGTGAACAAGTGATTCATCCTTTGACATTGTGATTAAGGAGATATTGGTGTTGTAGAGGAGACAATTGTGCTTAACCAAAACCCTCATCAGGCATTAACAGATACTATTATTGCAGTTCATTTGATTCTGGACTGTAGTACGATCATTTTGTATGTTAGTGAGACTTCCTTGCAAGGTAGTGAACCTTCCCTAAGGGTTGTAGCCTTTTGAGTTATCATATCTTGAGTTGTAAGCTCTAGGCAGTGTGCCTGAATGCTGGTGCATTCCCCATTGTAATATTTTCACATACTACTATAGAGTATCATCTTATTGTGGGTAGGTTGCCACCATGGTTTTTCCCTTAATCGAGTTTTCCATGTCAAAATCTTGGTGTTGTGTGTTGTGCTATCAATTTTCTTATCTTTGTTGTTGCTGCAATTTATCAGATTTGTATTTATGGTTGATTTTGTAGATCCGGTAGAAAATTGATTCACCCCCCTTCTCAGGTTTATCTCATTGTTGTTACCAATAATTGGTATCAGATATAGATCCTCCGAAAGAAGCTTAATCACTTGAGGAGATCTAGGATGACAACTGGAAGTGGAAGTGTTATCTTTAGGAAGAAGAGTCCAAGATTTGATGGTAGTAACTATGCTATATGGAAGAACTAGATGGAAGTGTACTTGATATTCCTTGGGGAAGATTACTAGAAGATTATTAAGAATTCCTATTCTGTTCCTTAGAATGGACCAGTTACCCTTGATGAGACCAAGGGAGCTGAAAATAACATTAGAGAAAAGGAAGCATTACTAAGCACCCTGACTCATTCAGAAATGATAAATGTAATGGGACTTCAGACTACACATGAGATCTGGGAGAAGCTTGAAACCTTGTATGAAGGAGATAAACAAGTAAAAGTTGCTAAGTTGCAGTTTGAAAGGGAAGTATGAGATGTTGAGAATGGGAGAATATGAGAACATAAATTCCTTCATGGCTAAGGTGAATGTACTTGTCCTAGGTATCAAATGTGCCACTGAAACCCTTGAAGAAGATGAAATTGTTGCTAAGTTTTTAAGATCATTGCCTTCTTCTTACAAACATAAGGTAGCTACTATTGATGAGATCTAAATTGTGACTACTCTGACAAGAGACATGTTGGTTGGAAAGATTGTTGCATTCAACCTCAGCAAGTTTGGTGAATCATGTGGAAACTTTGAGACAATATTTCAAGCATTTATATCTGGAAAGCAGAAGTATGATCCTAGAGAATGCAAAATACCTAGATATGAAAGAGAGAGAAGAGAGATGGAAGAGCAAGAAAGAGAATTGGAAGAGCTTGAAGAATTGATTGCCTGAAGATTGCCTAAAGGAGCCGATAAGTATGATGGAAAATTGCATTTGAAATGTTTCTCTTGCAATAAGGTAGGAAATTTTGCTTCTAGATGCCCAGAGAGAATGTCTAAGCATGATAGGCATGACAAATTTGATAAGCATAATAGGAGTGATAGATATGAGAAGCATGAGAAGTATGATAAGACTTACAAGAATAACCAGAAGTATAAGTATTAGAAGAACTGTTATTATGCTACTGATGAAGGTGGTACAGATGAAGAATCAAAAGGAGATGAAGTTGTGTTTATTTCTATTAAATAAGACTGATAGGTACCCATTATTTCCGCAAGTTGCACTTTTGAGGAGAAATCTTTAGTGTCTAAAGTTGAAGAGAAAGATGAATGGGTTATTGACAATGGTTGTTCACATCATATTACTGGTGATAAAAGAAAATTTGTGAATATGGAAAGTTATGATAGTGGAATAGTAAGATTTGGAGATGACAAAGCGTGTGTGATCCATGGTAGAGGTTCTATTTCCTTTGATGGTAAGCATAACATTGATGATGTCTTGTATGCTGAAGGTTTGAAGTATAATATTTGAAGTGTTGGACAAATGTTTGATAAAGGTTATGATTTACAATTCAAGAATGGAAGATGCAATATCCTAAATGCCTCCGGTAGAGAGATTGCATCTGGAACTAAGAATGAAGGTAATATCTTTCATTTGAATGCTGGTGAGAATTATTTTTTGATTGATCAGATTAATAAAAGTTGGTTGTGCAATAGGAGAATGTGTCATGTTGATTTTGATTCAATGATTAAGATCGGTTCTACTCAAGATGGTAGAGATTTGCCTAAAATTGTTAAGCCCGCTAGTCCGGTATGTAAAGAATGTCAAATGGGTAAGAAAACAAAAGTTTCTTTCAAGAGAAAGCAATATACATCTGATGGATTGCTAGATCTTGTGCATACTGACCTATGTGGACTTACAAATTTTAGAAGTGTGCAAGGTGACATATATTTTATGTTACTAATTGATGATTATTTCAGGATGACGTGGCTTGTCCTTTTGAAGAAGGAATCAGAAGCACTGGACAAATTCAAGATATTCAAAGAAAAGGTTGAGACTAAGATAAGTTTGAAGGTAAAATGTTTGAGATCTGAAAGAGGAGGAGAATTTTGTTCTGATGAGTTTGATTCATTCAGTGAGAAACATAGGATTAGAAGATAATTATCTGCTCGTAGAGCCCCACAATAGAATGGTGTTGTTGAAAGGGAGAATAGGACTATTTTGGATGCTGCAAGGACTATGTTGATTGAAGGGAATGTTTCAAAAATCTATTGGAGAGAAGCTGTTAACACTTTTGTTTATACATTCAACCGAGTTCATATAAAAGGTGATACCGGTAAGACTACTTAGGAGATATGGTTTGGTCATGTTCCTACTATGAGATACTTCAAAATTTTTGGTAGCAAGTGTTATATCAAGAGAGATGAGGATATAGGAAAGTTTGATGCAAGAAGTGATGAAGGAATTTTCTTGGGATATTCAACAAAGAGAAAAGCCTACCAGTGCTACAATAAGAGACTGAGGAAGATAGTAGAAAGTGCAAATGTGAAAGTTGATGAGAACTATGAAAAAGAGACCAGAGCATGTGGATATGATGATGGTCAACATATTGTTCTGATGCCTATTTAGACTAAAGAATTGAAGCAGAATGATCTGGTAGAGATTGTTAATCCAGATGCTGCTGTTATGGGTAGAGAGGTGTAGGAACCTGAAAAAATCATAATCATCAAAAGACTCCAAGGTATGTCAGATTGAATCATTCTGAAAATTAGATTATTGGTGATAAAAATAAAGGTGTGATGACTAGAAGAATGCTAGCTGGTGAAGAGGTATCTTTGATTTCTAAAATTGAACCTAAAGATATTGCTAAAGTTTACAAAGATGAAAATTTGATGAGAGCTATAGAAGAAGAATTAGATTAGATTGAAAATAATAACACATGGGAGATTGTGCCTAGACCTAAAGACAAGAATGTTATTGGTACTAAATGAGTATTCAAGAACAAATTGAATGAAGCTAGTGAAGTTGTCAGAAATAAAGCAAGACTAGTATGCAAATGTTATTCACAGAAAGAAGGAATTGATTACAAGGAGACTTTTTGTCCAGTAGCTATACTTGAAGTTGTTAGACTGTTGCTTGCATATGCTACCTATAACTATTTCAAGGTATATTAGATGGATGTCAAGTCAGCCTTTTTGAATGGTGATCTTGAGGAAGAAGTCTACATTGAGCAACCTAATGTATTTTCATTATCAGATGATGGAGACATGGTATGGAAACTAAAGACAACTCTTTATGGATTGAAATAAGCCCCTAGAGCTTGGTATGCTATATTGGATAAGTATTTGCTGAAATTGGGATTTAATAAAGGTACCATTGATAGTAATATATACTTTAAGAATGAGAATGATAACATCTTGATTTTTGAAGTCTTTGTTGATGATATTATCTTTGGAGAAGATGATAATTTGAGTATGAAGTTTGTCGGTGATATGCAGAAATAATTTGAGATGTCTATGATAGGAGAGATGAAAATTTTCTTAGGTTTGCAGATTTCACAGACTAGGAAAGGTATTTTTATATCTCAAACTAAATATGTGAAGGAATTGTTGAAGAAGTTTGAGTTGGATGACTCCAAATCGGTTGGAACCCCTATGGTGACTGGCTACGAATTGTCTAAAAATGATGAATCTCCGAAAGCTAATTAGTCTTTGTACACATCTATGGTTGGTGGATTGCTATATTTGACTCGAACTAGACTAGACATTATGCATGTTGTGTGCATGGCTTCTAGATATCAAGCTGATCCAAAAGAGAGTCATGTCACTGATGTGAAAAGGATATTCAGATACTTTCAATGATTCATAAAACTTAATTGATCATGTCAGAATCCTAGTTTTGGAGTTTGTTTATCTTCTGTCTAAAATTGTTTCTTAGGAAATGACCCACCCTTAAAATTTTAGATTGTCCCTATTATTAACCATAGTTTAATAATTACATGTATGCACATAGTTGGTAAGGGGTAAATGTAGTTGCACAGTCATAAATTGTAGTCTTTTAATTATTGAGTCCAACTTTGCACTCTACTAGCACTCTTTTTAGTTTTTCCATTCCTCTAAGAATTTTTGGGCTATTTATAGCCTTTCAAATTAATCCTCAACTCAAGAAAAGGATTCTTGTCCTATTTTAAAACTTTAACACTTTCCTACTTGGGCCCTTACTTTAAGTGTACCCTTTTTCCTATGTCATTTTAAGCTTATTTGGGTTCTATCCCATTTTAAAGTTCAGAGTACACTTTCCCCCACTTAATATCGTCAATCTTAATAAAAATTATAGATCCAATATCAGGGCCCTATTATCTCTCTTCCATTAAAATTGAGGTCTATTTTGTCAAGACTATGGTAATAGTTGCCATAGTCTATCATTTTTTGGCTGAAATTTTAGGAGAGTAATGTGTCGGCCTTGACATTTATAGATCTATTCTCAAAGTTGATATATGACCATTGTATGTCAGCCTAAATGTGAAAATACATTGAGAATCCTATATACTGCATCCTTGGTAATTGATTTCATTATCTCATTATTATAATTGAAGAAATATCATTCCAATTCAAGAGGAGATCTAAGTATAAGGAGCATCAAGCTACAATAAGGCATCTTCAAGTATGTATTCATGATTAATTTTGTGATGATTTATCATCTTATTGCATCAACACTTGGAGGAATTATCATAATACCATTGCATCATTAAAGGTAAAATCATTTCAATTCAAGTATTTAATTTTAGATTTAGCCTTTTCCCTACAAGGTAAGGTCTCTTTTTCATCATCATTGTTGTATGGTTAATTCCAACCATGGTTTAACTTAGGCAAGCCCCTATACAATCCAACACCATTTTCCTCTCCTTTTGTGCATGTGTAGGTTTATAAACAAGTTACCAACTCACTTTGAAAGTACAAGGGCACTCGAGACATAGAGACTAGTGCTTTCAAGAAAAAAATAGCAAAAATCACTTGGATTATGTCAACTAGTGCCATAGTCCTCCCATTTTAAGCTTAAATTTATATCACAGGTACCTCTATGTGTTCCCTTTCCATATCTGATTTTATTATCTGATTATCAATCCTATATATGTCTAGATTTATGTTGATTATTATATTTAGACCTAGTTCATACATTTACCATTCTATCTTATCCAATGAACTACTTACTAAAAAAGGAAGTAACTGACTCATTATGCCCAACTCTCCCAAGGGTTTGTAGTTGTGCCTATTAATTATTCTTGAATGCATTGTTGATGTAAATGAGTATAATTCCTTGTTTGCACATTTAGACTAGTGAATCTCATTTACTATTTTATAGTAGTGACATGTTATCTAGGAATATAGATACAATAGTCCCCTTTAGCCATAAGGTTACAAGTAGTCTTGTAGAAAGTAAGCCATAACATATGGAGAAAATATTGGTTCAATGCAATTTTAATTGGCAGTATTATACTAGCTATGCTCCGATATATCACTTTCATTGGATTCAATTTTTGGATTATAGTACCAAATATATACCTCTCCCATAAAATTAATGGCTCACTTGACATAAGAGAAGATAAGGCAAATATTTAAATTGCTCGTGGATGATTACTTTGTCTTCTTTTATGCTTAGGAAATAGGAAAGAGTAATTTACATGCGGTATGCATTTAATAATCTTACTCATCATTAGTGGTCTTTGTTTCTAGAGAAATATATTCACAATAAAACATATTGTATTTTCACCGTTTAACCAAAAGAAGATGGATTACAAGTCAATCTATCATTTTTATTTCATTTTATCTAGGTATGGTGCTCAAGTAGCCTTCCACATATGGGAGTAGGGTTGCTACAACAATATAGATTAAGAAAGGGGGGTTTATTGTAGGCAATTATTATGTCTATCTATGTACAACTTAACATCCTTTGTATACTTTCAATTTTTAATAACTAAGATAAAATACACATAAAGGCAAAGACAACAACTAAATATTATAGGGGCCATAGCACACCTTCTAATTGCTTCCTACCATCATGCCAAACACTCAATTACCTTCATAAATTGCCAAAAAATAGTTTGTCCTCTTTCACACATTTCCTTTCCATATGTCTTCTTTTCACTCAATTTGTTTCTAAAAAATGTTTAATTTGTGGGGTTTGTGGGTCTTTCTCTACCCTACACACCATTTTACTCTCATGACCTATATATTTGTAAGAAAATAAAGGGTCACCATGCCTCTATAGTAGAATGGTCACACCCTTTTACAAAACTACACCATGCCCATTTAATTTAGGTTGTCTCCCTTCCTTATTGGGTCGTTGGTAAAAGAAAATGCCATGAACGCCCTAGGAAATTTTCTTAATTTTCTTTATTCTTCTTTTCATTTTTAAATTTATTTTTCTTTCATTTTTATATTTATTTTAATTCATTTAAAAAATACTTTCATATATATATACATATACATACTTTCTAAAACCTAAGTTGTGCCTTTTTTGCACCTTTTCCTATGTCTTTTTCTACTCATTTTGTGCCTACAATAAAATTTTATGGGGTTTGTGGGTCTTGTATCTACTCTACACAACATTTTACTCTCATGACCTATGTATCTTTAAGGAAATGGAGGTTCACAATGACTCCATAGTGTCATGGTCACCCCCTTTTACACAACTGCATCATGCCCATTTAATTTAGCTTGTCTCCCTTTCTTATTGGGTTATTGGTGAAAAAAAATGATATGCCCTAGCCAATTTTCTTTATTTTACTTATTCTTCTTTGGCTTTGTTTTATTTCTTTTTTATTTTAATTTTACTATATATATAGTGAAGGTTGTTACTATATATTGACATGGTCAAATAGGTTTAAATTATTTTATATCATATTATTTAGTTGAGGTAAGGTGTCGTTGTTTGGAAAAATTTTGCTGGTCCTTGATCAATATAATTAGAAAAAAATTATAGTGGGATGATCTATTTAGATAAACTTGATCTCTTGGTTACTACTCAATTAGTCCCAAAAATATAACATACATGTATAAATACGATCATGTCACTTAAAATAAATTAATTATTTTATAACTTTCAATTACTCAAAAAATATAATAATTAATGATTAAAGTATTAAGTCTATTAAATAAATCAATAGGTCCATACAACATTACGAAATATTAGGAATGTTAAAATTAGAGTTTACATTTTAGTCTAAATTACGTGGAGACATAAATATATAATGAATATTATAGAAACTTTGTTTAAGGAGGAGTCTTTGAGATAATAATATTGAATAAGAATATTAAATTCTCATAACTTATTTATTCTTAATGAAAATTTCTTAGATTTGAAAATATCCGTTTTTGAGGAAACCATCAAATATAAAATTCCGATGTCCAAATTTTAGAATTTTTAAACAATAAAAATGTTTTGGAGAGAAAAAGAGGTTAAATACCCAAAAGAAAAGATAGAGAAACTAAATTTTTGGTCAGTAAAGAGTAAATACATATTAGTAGTCATAAGAATTTTAGTAGAGAAACAACTCTAGAAATCATATGCAAAGGTATAAAAGTAGCTTCAGAATATTGAGCTTACATACCAAGTCCACAAAAAGAATAGTAGTTTTAGTTTGTGTAAATATTTTCTAAAATATTTTTTTCGTATATTAATTTTTATTTTTATGAGTGTTATTTTTTTAGTCTTTTTGATTTTACATTTTTAATTGTCTTATAGAAAAATAGTAGTTTTTGTTGTTTTTCTTGTTAATATATGAGGTTCCTAACCTAATCTGATTTGGATATATACACATCAAACTAGATGTATTCATTTTCCAAAAGAAACATACTTATAATGCCTTAAAAAAATAAGAAAAAGCTTAAGCTTCCACACTAAATGGTTGCAAAATAGTGTGACTAATTCAAAAAAAATTCCAAATCTTCCCGCACTCTCTCTGCATGCTCTCCATCAATCTCACCAGCAAATCATCCTTAACTACCTCTACAACTCATAATTTCACCAACCTCTGGGTCATTTTTTGTCTTTTTAATGTGAACCAAAAAGTCCACACAAATCTCACCTTAACTGGTTGTTAACTATTGTAGACTTCACTATCCATTTGTTTGATGATATCTCACCATGACTGACTCACCTTTGGTCATCAGATCTAGCTTACTGGTTACTGCTCTGAGATTCACGGTGGATATCATCCTTCAACTTGTATCACTAGTTCACTAGTGTAACTCTTCACCTTTTTCCACTGGTCACTAATCATCAATTAGACTGATCACCTGTTTGCCCAGAGTGTTTCGGTCATGCATAATACTACTAAACTGCAATCTGAATCACCTCTTGTGACCACATCATCATTTCAATTATCAGTTTAAGAAATTGACCTCAACATCTATTGGATGCTTGGCTGACCGGTCATATACTTTGTTTATCCTTCAACCAATTATTCTTCAACCAACACACTGCTTAAGTGTGTCAATGATGTATATTAGTGAAGCACTGAATCCTCCATACTATTTGCAGCCATGAGTAAACCATTGAGGTTTACCACATCTTCTTTCCTATGAGCTTGGCCTTATTCACCGGTAAGTGTTGGTCATCAATGACAATACTAACTGATGAACCGGTTGTGCCAACACCATCAGTTATGCCAAAAATTTCCCCCTTTGGCATTGATGGAAACACTTCAAAATTATCTTTAGCAATTAGTCACTTCTGCTTCTATTGTATTGATCAATTGCTCTATTTGATCTTGAGTAAATATCTTACTCTCCCTTTCACTGGCTTCCATTCATGTCACATCTGACTTCATCTCCCTTCATGTTCCATATGACTTCACTCTCCCTTTGACAATAATGCCAAAGGTGTAGTCTAGACATCCTATTTCACATGTTGCAATGACTGCTACCCCTAATAGGAGTAGTCCATAATCATCAATCCAAATACATAGAATTTTCAGGAAAATCACACTGGATTGATTTTATCTTGATCTCAACTCATCTTAGAGTATACAGGGGAATTACCCCTAGCTTACCTCTGAGATACTCAAAAATATCCTTAGGTAGTGGCTTGGTGAATATGTTAGCAACCTATTCCTTGGTTGGCACATATTCTAGTCTAACTTCTTTGTCCTACACCTGTTCCCTTAGATAATGATATTTTATTGCAATATGCTTGGTCTTAGAGTGCATTATTGGTTTTTTGGTATGTTGTTGACACTTGTATTTTCATAGTGTATCACCATAGGTTCAGTCACCTTTTCCTTGATACCTTCCAAGATCTACTTGATCCATACTACCTATGTACACTTGATTGTAGCAGCCACATACTCTACCTCAAATGTGGATGGAGAGATACAATTTTGTTTCTTGCTTGTCCATGACACAATCCTATCTCCAAGAAAGAATGCACCTCCACTAGTGCTCTTTTTGTCATCAATGTTTCCTACCAAATCTACATCGGTGAAGAAACTTAAGTTGAAATTTCCCTTATGTAAATACCAGAGACCATACTCATCAGTCCCCTTAAGATATCTAAATATCCTTTGAACCGCTACCATATGAGTCTCTTTTGGATTTGTAGCAAATCTAGCAACCAAGCCAACTGCTTGTGCTATATCCGGTCTATTGTGTACTACATACTGCAACTTACCAATCATAGATTGGTATAGTGTCTCATTCACTTCGTTTTCCTCATCATCTTTGGAGAGCTTGCAACCTGTAACCATCAAAGTTCCAATAGGTTTGAAATCTTCCATTCCAAAGGTCTTCAATATTTCCCTTATGTATTTGGTCTGGTTAATTAATATACCTTTCTTTAGCTGAGATACTTGCAGACCGATGAACAATTTTATTTCACTGATCGTGGACATTTCAAATTATTTCTTCATTTCTTCTGCAAAACCTCTGCTCATTTCATCATCTCCTCCAAAGATGATGTCATCTACAAAAATCTTTGCAATCAGATGTTTTCCTTCTTGTCCAGTCTTCAAATACAAGTTACTATTGTCACTAGTTATCATGAACTATATACTTATCAGGTATGAGTGCATCCTCTCATACTAAGATCTTGGTGCTTGTTTTAGCCCATACAAAGCCTTTTTCAACCTACATACCATGTCTCTTCCATCTTCTAAAGCAAACCTTTCTAGTTGATCAATGCACACTTCTTCCTCTAGAACAAAATTCAAGAATGCCGGTTTGACATCCATTTGGTAGACCTTGAACTTCCTGTAGGTAGAATAAGCAAGCAAGATTCTGACTCCTTCCAGTCTGGCCACTAATGCAAAGGTCTCTCCATAGTCCAAACCTTCTGTCTGAGCATACCTTTTGCAGAATAACCTTTCTTTGTTTCTTACTACTTGACCGGTTTCATCAATTTTGTTTCTAAACACCCACTTGGTGCCTATTACATTTTTGTTCTCTGATCTGAGCACAAGGATCCAAGTTTCATTTTTCTCAATCTTCTCCAGTTCCTCCTCCATAGCTTTAATCTAGTCTTCATCTTTAGAGCCTCCTATGTTATTTTGGGCTCAATTTTAGAGAGAAGATAGGTACTCTCCCTTGATTTTCTTCTAGTCAATACTCCTGCATTTTTGTCACCATTAATATTGTCAGCAGGATGATTATTTTTGACATACCTTGGTTGTACTGGTTCATTTGTTGGATCTTCTTCTACCGATTGTGTAGGTTCTACCTCACATGTTTCCTCATTTGTGGCTACATTAGGATTCTCTACAGCAAGTTTGACAAGTATAATGTAATCCAGTCCTTGATAGTCCTCTGGTTCACTCTTCCTGTCCTATTCATTTTTCTCAGAGAACTCATCTACTCTGATATTTGCACTCTCCACAATCTTACCTGTCCTTTTGTTCAAACACTAGTATGATTTACTCTTTGTGGAGTAACCTAAGAAGGTTCCTTCATCACTCTTAAAATCAAACTTTCCAAAGTACTTATCCCTCTTGATGTAGCACCTGCTTCCAAATACTTTGAAGTAGCTCACATTGCCTGAGTATCCATACCATAATACATAGGGAGTCTTATTTGTCCCCTTCTTCACCTGTATTTGATTCAATGTATACACAATAATACTCACTGCTTCTTTCCAGAAGAGATGTGGAATATCCTTCTGTATCATCAGAGTCCTTGCACAATCAATTAGACTTCTATTTCTTCTTTCAACAACTCCATTCCATTGAGGTGTTCTGGGTACAAACATTTGCCTCATAATCCCCTGTTCTTCACAATAATTTATGAACTCTTGAGAGGTGAACTCTCCTTCTCTATCCAGTCTCAAACATTTCATACTCTTACCCGTTCTTCTCTCCACTCGAGCATTGAAGACCTTGAACATGTGAAAGGATTTAGATTTGTGTTTCAAGAATACAATCCACATCATTCTTGAGAAATCATCTACAAACAACATGAAGTACTGGTCCCCATAGAAACTATTAGTCCTCATAGGACCACACAAAGATGTATGCACTAAGTCCAACATATTCTCAAATGAATAAGATTTACTGCTGAAACTAGATCCGGTCAACTTTCCTAGCTGACAATCTTTACACATAGAATTCTCAGGTTTCATAATGTTGAGCATACCTCTCACAAACCTCATTTTACTAACCTTTTCTATGCTATCAAAATTAACATGACACAATCTTTTGTGCCATGACCAACTATCTTCTACCTTTTCCATTAGTCAACTTCCTACAGTGGTGTCTAGGTAGAAAAAATTACCTTTAGTTTGTTTAGCGGTAGCAATCAGACCTCCCGATTTATCACTTATTTTGCATATTCCTTCATTAAACTCAAACTGGTAACCCTTATTGTTAAGTTGTGCAATACTTAATAGACTATACTTTATCCCTTATACCCAATAAACATCTTCACAATTTGTTTTATCATTTAGGACAATAGATCCCTTACCATTTACTGCATAGGAAGCATCATTGCTGAATCTCACCAGTCCTCCATCACAGTCCTCCATGCTAAGGAATTCGTTCCTATCACCAGTCATGTGGTGAGTGCAACCACTGTCAATTACTGTCTCCACATCGGTTTGAATTGGAAATTAGTTCCATATCACTTTCCTCTGTGCTATCTTCCTTTACCACTACAAATGCAACCCCTTATCCATCAGATCCTTTTGATTCTTTATCAGTAACTCCTTCTACAAGATAGCACTCCTTTCTCTTCTCTTTGTATCTTCTAAAGTTATCCTTCCTATCATTGTGAGTACATATGGATGCAATATGACCTATTTTATTGCATGAGAAACATTTCAGGGGTATTTTACCTCTGTACTTCCCTTTACCTCTTGGCATCCTTCTTGCTATTAGAGCTTCAAGCTCATCTTGTTCCTGTTATTCAGATAATAAGTTGTCATGTTCATGATAATGACCGGTTCTTATAGTAGAACTACTTTTGGTTTCTTTTCTTCTCATTGTTAATGTAAGTGTCATGGAAGATTTTAAGGCAACATCAATCTTAGGCATACTGTTATCATAGTTTCTCAGATCAAAGGCAGTCAACTTACCGATCAGGGAGTCAAGTGTAACATTAACTGTTCCCAGAGATCTGAGTTTCTGAATTGTAGAAACTCTTATGGCATATTGTGGTAGAAAGGTTCTCAAGATTTTGCCGACCACATCATCTTCTTCAAGTTTTCCTCTAGTAATTCTGATGGAATTTACCACATCCCTTATTCTTTTGTTGTACTGTTCTATATTTTCTTCTTCTTGCATCCTCATCTCATCAAATTTGCATCTTAAACTGTCCACCTTAGCCTTTTGTACATAACTATGTTGTAGCTTTAGATAGTGAGTGGAATCCTTTGTTATATATTGGTGATATCCATATAAAAGCTTTAATGTCATGGATTCAAAATGAGATCACCATGGGGGCACAACCCAGAGCATACAATGATTTTGAATTTGATTGAAGAAGGAAGCAAAAGAGCCAAGAGTTCTCTATTATGAATGGCAGAAGCTACTGGTAAGGCAAGATGTTAGGAATTTAGTGCTGCTGATGAGGGAAGAAATATACCAAGAATATGAGCATTTAGTTTAGATTGAAAGTGCAGCTGCAATAGATGGTTTAACTCAATGTTGGAATAACTTGCTAGAAGAATTGAAGCAGGGAGAATCTCATTCACTGCCAAATTTCCAAGTAGCTATGCAAAGAGCCCCTAAATATATACAACTAGGTAGAGAAAAGACCAATAACTGGTTACCTTTGATCTTTCAGCCTCCTATTCTTATGTGGCCACTATTGGGATGTTAGACTACAGATAAGCCCTATGAAGCATTTATAGAAGAAGCCAGATGGTCCAGGTTGGAAAAGATGAAAGGATTTTACTAGAATTTAGCTTCAAGAGGAACAGGTCAAGGAACCATTGGTGACCTAAGAGTTAGTGCAAGAATAAAAAAATTTCCTCTTGCTGGAGGACCAACAAGATCTTAAAGTTGGGGGGCATGATGAGTTGAGACATTGGCATATTTTTATCCTTATAACTTTTGAGCTTTTGTCATATTTTGATTTACATAGTAGTAATGATGTATCAGAAGTTTACTATATGTATTTCATATGTTAGCCTAAACCTATTAAAACATGTTTTATCTTTGCCAGTTTATTCCTATAGCCATGCGATTTATTCCTATTGCCATGTGGATTGTTTAGGGAAATATCATGTATGAAATTAATAGATGTCCTTATTAAATAAAGTACGTATGTATGTTCTTGTATGTTATTTCTTTTGTAGTGTAGGGAATAAATGATGCTGTGGTGGAAGCTTGCCTATCACACCAGTTGAAGGAAGAGATATTCAAGAAGATGACTAAAGGATCGAACAACAGAAATGCTGAAAAGCATAAGGAATGACATAGGAGGAGCAATCAAACAATACTACTGATTTCTAACTCAAGTGGAAATTGGTGTTGTAGATACTACCACAGTATGTTATGACTGTGGTTCAGTTTAGATCCACATTTTTTAGTAGATTAACTCCATCTATCTCCTTTCTCATTTAGTTATCCACCTCTTCTCTTCAGCGTGATCAGGGTTGTCTAAAGTAGATGATTTCTTTTAAAATAAGCTCTCTATCTCTTCTTATGGGTGATATAGAAGAAAGAGAAAAAAGAAGAGCGGAGGATTTTTACAAGTGTTTTTGAGTTTCTTTTCATTTTGAATCATGTAATTACTTCCAAAGAATGATGACTAAAAATATGTTATTCTGAGCACTTAGAGTTGTTTTGGAAAGCCTGGAATCACTCACCCAAGGGGGCCAACATGGTGAGTGTTCCTATGCATTTGTTAAGATTAGTTTTCTTTCCTTAGTTGTAGTAGGCATTCTTGCATTGACTGTTCCTACAACCACTAGAAACAGATCCACTGACTATTCCTACAACCAAACCAAAATAGAGCAATTTCTATTTAATTGACCTTAGCCAATATTGCTTGACTGAATCTATGTTAATGCAAAAGTTTTCCTGTAGCCTTTCAATTGTTTAGATTCTTGCTTATCTTTTCTGCATAATGTTAGTTGCTACAGTAATGCAGAGTAGCTATTGCAGGAACTTAGTGCATAGATAGTGTAGACCCATTTCAAGTATTACGTCCCTGGGTTGACAATCAAATGAACACTAGCTATAAAAATAGTGACTTTACCAAGTGAATGTCCAAACTTCGGGTTGAGACTTCAACTAGAGTTATTATTCTTATTGTTGGGTTGAACAAAAGGCAAACAAGAGAGAAACCATGGAAATCTCTCCTCTAAAACTAGGTGATCCATGGATAGGAGGACATGAAAAACTATCCTCGAGAGTCTGTCTAGGTGATCCATGCAAGGGAGGAGAGTGAGAACACCGTTAGTTCCACCCAACCTCAAGAACATGTGTGCAAGTCAGGTGTGAAGTGCCTCATAAGATTCCATGCCCGAGTACACTACAACCTATTATGGAATGTATAATACAAGTGTCAAAAAGGCATGATATCTCACTCTAAGAGTCTATGCTTTGGTTCCAAGAATGACCCACTATACAAGAAAAGAAGAAGTGAAGACATCTCACTCTAAGAGTTTGCTCTCTTATTCTAAGAATGGACCACTATACTAGGAAAAAGTATTATCATCTCGCTCTAAGAGTCTATGCTTTGGTTTTGAGAATGACCTACTGTACAAGAGAAAAGTGACAATATTCTAAGAGGCTTCCCTCTAGTTGCAAGAATGTCCCACTATAAAAGAAAAGTGATGACACCTTGCTCTAAGAGGCCACCCTCTAGTTCCAAGAATGTCCCACTATACAATGCACAAGAAAAGTATAATACAAAGGAGCAGTGTGGGTGCCCCCCCTTAATGTGTCAACATAGGTTAATGTTGATATCTTAAGGAAAGTATAACAAGGATGCCTATCTTCATCACAGAGAAGATATTTGTTATGCAACAATGTCATAAATCCAAGCAAGAGAGTGAATACTCTTCAAGCAAGGATAGGATAGTTAAAAAGAGATATCTTGCTGTAAGTGTAAAGGAGATCCTTGGAGGATAAGATATCTTTGTTAAAAATCCATCTACCCCCAAGAGGAGTTGTCTTAGACAAATATAACATCTTCTTGAATGAAGTGCAGAAGAGAACAAGAATTCAATCCTTCCTCCTATTTCTAGGTGAAATGGATTATTGATGGAGGATGACTCACTTTTAGCCCCAAGAGTGATGGGTGAATTTCTCATAGATGTGAATTACCAAGTGGAAAAGAGGTTTTAGTCAAGGACTTACACCTCATGTATGAGAGAGAACCCTTGAGCAAACAACCAACAATTTTGCACACGGAATGACATCAAGTAATAAAGCTCACACCATCCACTTAATAGGGAAAAGTGGATCCCTAGAGAGAGAGAGAGAGAGAGAGAGAGATCATTTCCTCCCAAGTGTAGGGACAATGAGAAGAACTTACATAATCTTCTAGAGATAGATTAAACATAATCAAATACACAATGTACTTTCATGAATGCGTGGAAGGAAAGAAATTAGTATATGTAAAATACATGTCTCAAGAAGTGGTAATCTTTGAAAGGAAGAGATTAAAAAACATCACATATTCCCCAAGGGGGATTAAGCATATAGAAATGATAATAATATATGAAAAATGAAGCCCCTAAAGGAAATAGTGATACCCAAGATAGAGAGAAAAGGGAGAGGAGTGAAAATCTTTGCCCCCCAAGTAAGAAGGACAAGGGGAAAAGGTGTACACATTTTCCAATGGTGTTTATTTTCATGTGATATGCCTTCCTAATGGAACAATTCTCTAAAGGAAGGACTATGCACTTCTCGAGAGATCATTCCATGCAAGGAGGCATATCGTGGAACAATGTTATTTATTTAGTAATTTATAAGTATCATGGTTAAAAAATTACATAGGTTTCATTTCTTTTTCCGATATTAATCTATTTCTTGACAAGGTCATCCTTTTCTAAGGCTTCCCATCCATGTTGGAATTTGAATGTAGATGTTAATGTTCTATAGTGACCACCTTGGAAAAGGTTGTATGACATAATTCCCACACCAAAAGTTAATGTCCCTAATTGTAAATGGTTTTGGTTTGACTACCAATTCTTGAACATGGGTCAAAATTTCCTTGTCCTTTCCCTTTTTTATTTTAATATGCTTTAGAGTACTAGCTAATTTTCAAATATTTGAAAAAATTTATATTTTCACTATCGATATGATCTTCTTTGTCTAAAACTATTTCTTAGGAAATGACCCACCCTTAAAATTTTAGATTTACCTCAATATTAACCATAGTTTAATAATTACATGTTTGCACATAGTTGGTAAGGGGTAAATGTAGTTGTTGTGTCATAAATTGTAGTCCTTTAATTATTGAGTCCAACTTCACTCTCTACTAGCACTCTTTTTAGTTTTTTCATTCCTCTAGGAATTTTGGGGCTATTAATTTCCTTTAAAAATTAATCCTCAACTCAAGAAAAAGGATTCTTGTTCCATTTTAAAACTTCATCATGTTCCTAATTGGGCCCTTACTTTAAAGTACCCTTTATCCTATATCATTTCAAGCTTAGTTGGGTTCTATCCTATTTTAAAGTTCAAAGTACTTTCCCCCCCACTTAAATAGAATCAATCTTAATATAAATTACAGACCCTATATTAGGTCCCTATTATCTCTCTTCCATTAAAATTGAGGTCTATTTTGTTAAGACTATAGCAACTATTCCTATTGCTACAGTCTATCTTTTTTTGGTTGAAATTTTAAGATCGTAATGTGTCGGCCTTGACATTTCTAGATCTATTCTTGAAGTTGGGATATGACCATTATAAGTAAGCCTAAAAATGAAAATATGTTGAGAACCCTATAAACTACATCCTTCATAATTAATTTATTCATCTCATTATTAAAATTCAAGAACTATCATTCCAATTCAAGAGGGGATCTAGTTATAAGGAGCATCAAGCTAAAACAAGGCATCTTCAATTATGTGATCATGACATAGAGTTTGTGATGATTTATCATCTTATTGCATTAACACTTGGAGGAATTATCCTAAGACCGTTGCATCATTATAGGTATAATCATTTCAATTCAGGCATTTAATTTCAGATTTAGCCTTTTTCCTACAAGGGTGAGATCTCTTTTTCATATCATTGTTGTATGGTTAATTACAACCATGGTCTAACTTAGGCAAGCCCCTATACAATCCAGCACCATTTTCCTCTCCTTTTGTGCA
The DNA here is from genome assembly GCF_030272615.1 of Cryptomeria japonica. NCBI lineage: Eukaryota > Viridiplantae > Streptophyta > Pinopsida > Cupressales > Cupressaceae > Cryptomeria > Cryptomeria japonica. The sequence goes on from NC_081409.1 coordinate 741,110,566, forward strand.
TGTGTAGGTTTATAAACAAGTTACCAATAAAATCTAAAGCTACAATGGCACTCAAGACATAGAGATTAGTGATTTCAAGAAAACATTAGCAAAAAACATTTGGATTATGTGAACTAGCACCATACTCCTCTTGGACTGTGTCAACTAGCACCATAGTCCTCCCATTTTAAGCTCAAATTTCTATCATAGATACCTTTATGTGTTTCCTTTCTATATCTGATTTTATTATTTGATTATCAATCCTATATATGTCTATTTATGTTGGTAATTCTATTTAGACCTAGTTATTACATTTCTCATTCTACCTTATCTAATTACATATTTACTAAAAAAGAAAGTAACCAACCCATTATGCCTATCTCTCCCAAGGGTTGTAGTTGTGCCTATTGATTATTCTTTAATGTATTGTTGATGTAAATGAGTATAATTATTTATTTTCATGTTTATACTAATGAATCCCATTTACCATTTTATAGTAGTGAGATGTTATCTAGGATTAAAGATACAATACCACCCTTTAGGCATAACGTTACAAATAGTCTTATAGAAAGTGAGCCATAATACATGCAGAAAATAATTGTTGAATGCAATTTTAATTTGTTGTATTATACTAGCTATGCTTTGTTGATATCTCACTTTCATTGAATTCAATTTTTGGATTATAGTACAAAATATATACCTCTCCCATAAAATTAAGGGCTCACTTGACATAAAAGAAGACAAGGTGAATAAATTGAGTTGATGATTACCATGTCTTCTTTTATTTTTAGGAAATAGGAAAGAGTAATTTATATGCAACATGCATTTAATAATATTACTCATCATTAGTGGTCTTTCTTTCTACAAAAATATATTCACAATAAAACATATTGTATTTTCATCATTTAACCAAAAGAAGATGGATTACAACTCAATCTGTCATTTTTATTTCATTTTCTATTGCTATGGTGTTCAAATAGTATGCCACAAATGGGAGTAGGGTTGCTACAAAAATATATATTAAGAAAGCACGGTAGGCGATTACTATGTCTATCTATGTACAACTCAATATCCTTTGCATACATTTGACTTTTAATAATCAAGATAAAATACACATAAAGGCAAAGAAAAAAACTAAATATTATAGGGTGAATAGAACACCTTCTAGTTGCTTCCTACCATCATGCCCAATATTCAATCACCTTGATAACTTGCCAAAATCTAGTTTGTCCTCTTTCACACATTTCTTTTCCATATGTCTTTTTTTACTCATTTTATTTCCAAAAAATGTTTAAATTGTGGGGGTTGTGGGTCTTGGTTCTACCCTACACACCATTTTACTCTCATGACCTATATATTTGTAAGGAAATAGAGGGTCACCATGCCTCTATAATAGCATGGTCACATCCTTTTACAAAACTACACTCTGCCCATTTAATTTAGGTTGTCTCCATTCCTTATTGGGATGTTGGTAAAGGAAAATGCCATTGATGTCCTAGCCAATTTTCCTAATTTTTTTAATTCTTCTTTCTATTTTTAAATTTATTTTTCTTTTCATTTTTATTTTTAAAATACTTTCATATATATATATATATATACTTTCTAAAACCTAATTCACACCTTTTCCTATGTCTTTTTCTACTTGTTTTGTGCCTAAAATATATTTATGTGGGTTGTGGGTCTTGGCTCTACCCTACACAATATTTTACTCTCATTACTTATGTATCTTTAAGGAAATTGAGGGTTATCATGCCTCCATAATGGCATGGTCACTCCCTTTTACAATAACACACCATACCCATTTAATTTAGGTTCTCTCCCTTTCTTGGTGTGTTCTTGGTGAGAGTAAATGTCGTGCCCTAGCCAATTTTATTTTTTTTACTTATTCTTATTTCCCTTTGTTTTATTTAACTTTTATTTTAATTTTACTATATATATTGTAATAACCCACCATAATTGATTCAACAAAATTGAGTATTCTTTTTTTTGTGTGTGTTTAATGTAATCATTATGTTTTATTCAATTGCATACTCTGGGCATCCATCCATTAGGATTAGGCATTCATCCATCCGGGATGAGCATCTAACCATACGGGTTAGGCAATTGTCTATATAGGACATAAGGTTCCATCTATCCAATATGGGATAGGCATCTACCCATACGGGGTAAGCATCTATCCAAACGGGATAGGCATCTACCCATATGGGGTAGGCATCCATCCAAATGGGATAGGAGATGCTCTGGCCAGAGACTTAGACTCATCGAGACCATTCGGGTCCTAAGCCACTCACTAAGTACTACAGTCTTCTAACAGAAGTGCACCAAGCTCACTGTCCTTAGGAGTAATTAAATAATACAAGCTTGAATTTTGCCTCGGAATTTGGCTTAAAGCCTTAGGAAGTCAAGTGAATCCATACGGGATTCCTTCCAAGTACGCATTGAATTTCTTTTTCCAATTTAATTATCTTATCTTTCAAATAGGATTCTTACTCAACCAAGCCTAGACCCCACCCACAAATGCCTTAGTACGAGGGACAACTCTGTGCCAAGACTACCTACATACCCACTTTGGCACGGGAACAAGGCATAAAGTATGTAGTTCTATTTTCTATTCTATGGTTTGATGTAAACTGATTTGTGGGTACACAACCCTTTATAGGGTCAATGTCCCAGATAGTTTCTCTGTGGTTGCTACCCATGATGGTAGCACTTAACAAAGGCTCAAGATGGCCTATTGCTTGTGGCCTAACAACTACATCCTAATAACTATAATGAGCATCACCCTTGGCCAAATTGCCAATCGACAACAATATCTCTTTGAAAATTAAAAGAAATCAATTTCATAAAAGTATTTAACTTAACCATCCCTAAAAGGGCTTTACTATGGTTTATCTCAACGGATGTGAAATCATTTAAAAGTTATCTTATTAGATTATCGATCCAAGGGGGATTACCCCCTCGGATTTTAACTTCCAAGTGTCCCTTATTACTCCCTGATGATTTATAGGGACGATGCTACAGATGTCATTGATGCATCTTTATTAGGCGTTAAGTGCAGTAGTTCAACACGAAGGCATTACCTGTAAGTGTGACCCAGATGCACCGTATATACCGAATGTTGCTAGTTTTGGTTTTCCAACTTCCTTTGATTAGTTTCTAACTTATAATAACATCATGTTGAAAAATAATTATGAACTTAGACATTTCAAAGCCAATTTAAATGAAATAACTATGGAATAAAAGAATCATAACTAGAATTATTTATTCAAAAACATGAATATAATTTGCATAATAATGAAAGTTAGGTAACTTGTATACCAACAATTAAATGTATAATTTGCATGAAGATGGAAACATCGAATAATTAAATCAACGTGAGATATATGCATGAAGTGAAGGCAAGGTAAGTTGTAGGCGAAAATGCCGCTTATATAATCACTAGTCCCAACATAAAATTTATCTTATGTCATTTAATCGCCAAGTGGATCTTAGGATGACCTAATATAAATTTATTAAAACTAGTTTATAAATTAAAAAAAATTTCTTAAGTTTAAAATTTTTTATTAACTAAAATTTATTTACATCAAAAAAGAATTTTTAAATAACTTAAAATCTTAACATATATATAAAAAATGATTTTTTTTAAAAAAAGGGCCACGTTGCCATTGAACTAAGTTCGATTGGCATGCATATGGTTTGAATGGGAGTGGGACCCCACGGTCCCCTCCACTAACCTACGGCCACTACCGTAGCAGTGCCCGTAGGCTAGTGGAGGGTACCATAACGATACTACTCCCCCTACGGAGTACTATCTTGGTCCACTTGCGAGTCAGTATGCACAGCTCGCACATAACCTTTTTGTGCCGTGCCACATCAATCCCATAATGCATTAAGGTTCATAAAAGTTGTTACTATTATCATATATATATATATATATATATATATATATATAATTTTTTATGTGTCTAAAGTTCCTAGTTTAATTTTTTATTTAAAACCAGAATAGTTTAATTTTATTTAAACCCAGAATATGAGAGGTAAGGTATTAATGTGAACAATAAGAATTCCCTTGCAGTAGCAAAAACATAGAGAGTAATAATAAACTAGAATACAAAAATGAGACAATATGGATTTACATATTGGAGCGATTAACACAGAGACTAAACCAGAATACAAAAATGAAGCAATATGGATCTGCATATTGGAATACAGAGAGTATTTCACAAAGGGACTCATTCTTTGGTTTTCAACTGTTATTTTTCCAGAGAGGAGTAGATAACCAAACTAGAAAAAATGAGGATATTATAGGAAAATTATTCATAGCGAATCCTATCCTTTCTTTCAACAATTTTTCACAGAAAATATATAACCTGATAATGGAAAATATGCATAGAATCAAATGAGAAACATAGAGAAATATCCACAGTGAGATCTATGAGATTCATATTTTTATTCGAAAACCAGGGAGGTGAATTTAGAGAAAGGAGATAAGATGGATCTAATCTAGTTCTTCAACAAGAATCGATCTAATTCTTATCAAGAAATTTAAACAAATTGATCTAATTCCTATCAAAAATTTGAAAACAAATTGATCTAATTTCTTAAACAAATTGATCTAATTCCTATCAAGAATTTGAAACATATTGATCTAATTTCTAATTCGCAGCAAGAACAAGATGCATGAATCAAAATAAAATAAACTACATAAGAAGAAAAACCTAGATACTTGCAATTGACGAAGAATCCCCTATGTATCCTTCAATCAGCCTCCATTGATCTTCAAACTTGAAAGAAATCCTCCAAAGAAAATCTTAGCTATTTTCAAAAATGAAATATGACTACAAAAGAAAAACTTTACGTGAGAGAAGAATTTGTTTATGGAATAACCAACTCCCATTTTTGAAAACTTGCATATCATTTATAAGAAAAATCCCTGTATTCCACTACCTAAATTTTTAATTAAAAAAAGAGATTCTTTCCCAATTTTGGACTTCATGCAAAATGATTAGACTTAGTGGGAGGAGTTACATGCAAGGTGGTGGAGAATCCTCTAGAAGATTCTTATTCTTCCTACAACATGTGCCATAATTGGGTGAGGAAAATTAAATAAATAATTAAGAAAAATGTATATTGTCCATGTGTGTGTGTGAGTTTTATTATTTTATCCTTTTATGATATTCATTCAATCATTTAAATGGTTTATCCAAAAAAATATACTAGAGTTTGTATTTTAAATCCAAAAGTGATAAAGGAGGGTTGTGACATATATAGTGAAGGTTGTCAACACTATATGTTGACATGGTCAAATAGGGCCACGATGAAAAAGGTTGCTGGTCTTTGATCAATAGAATTAGAAAAAATCATAGTGGGATGATATGTTTAGGACAACTTTATCTCTTGGTCACAAAGGCATGCTTAAAACACTTAAAGACTATTCTCAAGATAGGCTACTGGGCATTATTTTGTGTCATCTTTTCACCTACAAAACCACTCAAATTCTCATGCATAGATCAATACAAGATTGTTGCTACTCAATTAGTCCCAAAAATATAATATAGATATATAAATACAATCATGTCATAAATTGCATAAAATGTATTATTTCATAACTCTAAATTACTAAATGATTATAATAATAAATGATTAAAGTATTAAGTCTATAACCTTAATTATTAGATCCATATAACATTAAGAAATATCAGAAGTGCTAAAATTAGAGTTTACATTTTATTCTAAATTACATATTGACATAAATATATAATAAACATTATAGAAATTTTGTTTAAAGAGGAGTATTTGAAATAATAATTTTGAGTAAGAATATTAAATTTTCACTTCTTTATTCTCTAATGATAATATTTAGAAACCATCAAATATCATTTAATTATGGAGGCTAAAAGTTTGATGTCTGAATTTTAGAATTTTTTTAAACAATAAAATGTAGAAGTTGAAAGGAGGTTAAAAGCCCAAAAGAAAAGATAGAGAAAATTTGATTTTTTGGTGAGTAAAAAGTAAATTATGAATACTTATACTGTTGGATCTGGCCAACAGATTAGCCCCCATAAATCCAAGATCTTGATTTTTAATACTCCTTAGTTGGTGGCTAATAGACTTGTGAATATCTTAGGTTTCCCAGTAGACTCTATTCCTTCTACCTATTTGGGGATTCCTTTCTTTATGGGATCTGCTAAGTCTTCTTTTTGGAATTCGGTTATTGAGAGACTTAAATCTCATATTTCTGCTTGGAAGGCTAGGTGGTTGTCTCTTTTAGGTAGGATACTTCTCATTAGAACGGTCCTATCTGCCATTCCCAATTACTATATCTTAGTTCTTCAAGCTCCTAGATTAGTCATCTCCCAAATTGAAAAGATGATTTGATCTTTTATTTGGAAAAATAACATGACAGAAGATAAAAAGATTCCATTGATTTATTTGACCAAGATGTCTCTTTCCAAGCAAGCTGGTGGTGCTGGGATTCAAGACTTATCTAAAAGAAATAGGGCTTTTGGGGGCAAACTAGTTTGGTTTATGTATACTAAGCCCCAATATTTGTGGTGCCAAATTATGCAGGCTAAGTATTTGGATTCCTAGAATCCTGCTAGGATCTTCACAATTTCTAATCCTCCATAGGGGTCTGCTATTTGGAACTTTATGATCTCATGTAGGGAAGTGGTCTCTAATTTTCTCTCCTGGTAGGTCCATTCGGGGGAGGATATTATTTTTTGTAAAGACTTCTGGAATGGCTTTCCCCCTCTTTCACAGCATGATTCTCTTGCTTCTATTTCAGTTGTTCTTTCTCAATCATGGGGAGCTAGATTGGTTGATTATGTAGATAGTGTTGATTTGTTTTCTCACAAGGTCTCATGGAAGGATCCCTCTACTCTGCCATTGTCCTTGCAGGAAATTTAAAATTTAAAATCTATTTTGCAAGACCGAGTGGCTTTCCTTTCTAACATAAAAGATCAACTTATTTGGTGCCCTTCTAAATTGAGAAACTACTCTGTTAAAGAAGGATATTTTGCTGTTAAATGAATGGCCAATCAAAATTCTCCTCATCGTACCTTTTTGTTCTTTTGGAATAATTTAGTATTACCTAAAGTTGGTGCTTTTTCCTGGCTCGCGCTATAAAATAGAATTTTGACTAGTGATCGTTTAGTCAAATTTAATATTGCAGCCTCCTTTTCTTGTGTCTTATGCGGTAAAGCTCTTGAAGATGTCAATCATCTTTTTCTTCATTATGAGTTTGCAAGTAGTTGTTGGCATTTTGTCCTCCAAAATTTATCTCTTTCATTCCCTTTACCTTTATCTTTATGGGACATGTTTCAGTCTTGGCTAGTTTTGTATTCATCTTCTCTATTTGGTTGTTTGTGGTTTATAATTCCCTCTTCAGTCATATGGGCCATTTGGTGGGAAATAAACAAGCACATTTTTAGATGTGACTCATCGGATTTATCAGTTGTTCTTGGGATTTTGGAAAGAAGTATATTGAGAAAGTTAATGCTCATGTTCAGAAATATTTTAATATAAATTTAGAGTTCTCTTCTTGGGACAATTTTATGATCTCTTCTTGGAAAAGTATCATTATTTCTGTATCACCCACCTTTTCAAGGATTTAGAAAACACCTGTAGACAGAAATCCCATAAAATGGAATCCTCCTAATGCCCCTTTTTGTAAATTGAATTTTGATTGATCCTCCCCTGGAAATCCTAGTGATTTAGGAATAGGGATAGTTTTTCGTGATCATTTGGGTTCTTTATTAGCATTAAAAGCTATGCCAATTTATCCTGGCACAAATAATATGGCCAAGGCTTGTGCTCTTTTAGAATGTCTTGTTATGGCTAAGGATTTGAATTTCAAAGAACTTCATATTGAAGGTGATTCAACTATTGTCATTAGTGCTTGCTAGGCAAGAAAAGCTAATAATTGGCATTTCCGGTATATTCTTGAACAAATATGAACTCTTTTTGATACGTTTGAGCACCTCATCATCTCACATGTTTATTGTGAAGGTAATGCATTGGCCAATTGCCTCGCTAATATGGGTTCTGACAAAATTGTTATTGATTCCTCTCGATTGGGGGGTGATTTGATGAGCTTCCCAAACCTATTAAGTATAGCCTATAGAGAGTTGAGTATTTAATCTTTCTTAAATTATATGATTGCTCATTTATATGAGTTGATATTATCTTCTCTTGGTGAGGTATTTCTTTTCATAATTCCATTTGGTTTTGATTTGAGGTAGTTTGCTTTACTTGATCATCACTTGGCATTCATTAATGATGAGTTGGTTGTTATTGATGTTGTTCATGTGTTTGGTACTCTCTTCTCGTGCGAAATATGGAGATATTTATTTTCACATTGGGAATCCGTCCTTTATATACCATTTAAAGTTTGGTGTAGTGTTGTTTTCATGATTATCTTTTTATGCCGCTTCTTTTGGTTTGTCATATTTTTTATGATATATCTCCTCTTTCTTTTCATTATGACATAAAAATTTTGGGCTTCATTTCTCTCTAGCATTTCCGCATTCACCTCTTCTCCTTTGGCATTTGTCTATAATGGTGTACCATAGATCTCATGTCGTTCGTGTCAGTCATGTTTTCGACCCTTGCGTTTCTTGTAAATTCTTTGTGTTCTGTAATATATATATATATATATATATATATATATATATATATATATATATATATATATATATATATATATATATATATATATATATATATATATATATATATATATATATATATATATATATATATATATATATATATATATATATTGGTTGCAATTGTTTTTTGGTGCAAGGGCATGTTAATTTTGGTTGCAGGAGTTCTTTGTTGCAGGGCCTTCAAGATATCCAAGGAACTTATTTTGTAAATAATCTTGCATGCTCCTATTCTGTAAAATGAGCTTGCATGCTCCTATTTGTAAATGAGCCTGCATGCTCCTTTGCTAATCTCTATTTTGTAGCTAGCTTCGGCTAGAGGATTGTTCACTACTTCTCTTCTATAGTCATGTTGATGAGCAATGACTATAGTTTTTCTTGGAGGTTCTTTTCTTTGGGAGCTCAGTTTGGAGTAGTTTTTAATTATATTGTAAAAATTACATATTATTAATAAAATATATCAAGTGGCATTGCCACCTTGCCAAAAAAAAAAGAAAAAAAAAAGTAAATACATATCCGTAATCATAGATATTTGAGTAGAGCAATGTAAATCACATGTAAAGGTATATAATATTGAGCATATATAAAAATTCCAAAAAATAATAGTAACTCTAGTTTGTGTAAATATTTTTCAAAATGTTTTTTTTTTATATATTAATTTTAATTTTTATGGATGTTCTTTTTTTTTTTTGGTCTTTTTCATTTTATTTTTTAATAGTCTTATATCAAAGTAGTATTTTTTGTTTTTTTTATTGTTAATATATGAAATTCTTAAACTAATCAGATTAGGATATATGTTGAGCTATTGCTTTATTAATTAGGACTCAAACCAAATCTTGACTTACTGGTTCCAATGCTCTACCATTAAGTTGAATCTTTTGACGATATCATTGAACATATTTTTAACAAAAAATTTTCCATTACACTTAACAGTTTATAGAATATATTAGTTGATTGGTCGAACACATCTTTCGTGGAAAAAATAATTAAGTAAAAAATCTTTCACAAATCAATTGAAAATAAAAAATAAATATATACCTAAATTGCTCTGTCAATTCTCTTTATACTAAAAAATGCTTTCTCTACAATTAAATCTGCTGGTAAAAGTACAAAACATATAAATATAATCATACATAAGAAATTACATAAACTTATTAACTTTTTGTTTTAATACTTCATATTTTATGTTATTACATACATCATTTATTTGGGTTTTTGTAATATTATTGTGTATATATTCTTAAAGTAACTAGCCACCCACATTGAAGAAAAACTTTTAAATTAAACAACCACCTATATAAGAGAAATTTGAAATTCAAAGCTTTAAAACTAATTAAATATGGTACTCATATAAATCTCTACAGAGAGAACACACTCTCCAAAGATAGATTTAACAAAACAAAATGTTCAAAGACCAATTTAATATTAATATTGAGGTGTTATTAAATTTGGATGACTGAGAAAGTTTGATGGTCCCTTGAGTAGCTCAACATTGGAAAAATAAGAGATATTGCTACCCATTCTTATTGAGCCCTCTTATTAACATGGAAAAGCTTTCAAGAAGCATGACAATCGAAAACTTATTCATATTCTCACTAAAAGAATTCGGGCATGGGCCCCCGCATCCCCAACCTCCCTAATGAGAATACTGAACTAATCAAGCTTATCCCTAAAAAGAAAAAATTCAGAAGATAAAATCGACAATCCTATGAAAAAGAAAGAAAAATCTGAAAAACCTCAAGCCTAGAAGCGGGGTCATTGCAATTGAAGAAACAGATCAAGATCTTGGTCTAAACATAGACAAAGAGGGAAGTGGCTAAGAATAAAGGAGGTCAGAAAGGCTACATCACAAAGATAAACGTAAGAAAAAGGCCAAATAGGTGAAGGCAACTAAGATGCAATTGGATGAGGAATACCTTCTAGATGAGGAAGAGGACTTTGAAAAAATAGAGGAAGGTGCTTGAAGGATAAATAGAAATAGGCAACAAAGTGAAAGGTGGAGAAAATATAATGGAAGATGAATATATGAGAGAAGAATATTACTAGAAAGACCTGCATACAAGCATGGGGAATGAGGATAATGTTGAGGTGGGGTACAATTCAGAAATGGATAATAGAAATGGGGAAAGAGACAAGAGGTTGGAGGATCAGATTAGATAAATTTGTAATGTTGCATCATGGATTTGGAGGTTTGAGAAGAGAAATATATAGAAGGCTACAATGAAATTATGGATGTCATTAATTCTCTTATCCATTTGACTAATAGTATAATGCATAATTCGATTATGGGAGCGGTCTTAGGCAAATCCAAGTTGTTGAAGATGATTAAGAAAAATAAGAAAAAAGACAACAGGACCATTGGAAAGATAACTTGCAGAAGTTGGTTGATGCTTGGGACAAGATCTTAAGAAAGAATGATTAATGGTGTTTCTTTTAATGCCTAAGCTTAGAGTTTATTTAGATTTAGGCTCTTCTACTCTCTATAAACTAATGGCCTTCATGGATTATGTTATGTTAATTTGATCAATTACTCTTGTTGCTTGCACAATTCTATGTTTTTTTTGATGTGGACTACAAATAGGTTTTGATTAGGTATGCTGTAGGGAGTTACTATTATTGTGTAGTTTTCTATTTGCTAACCCTCTTTTGGTTTTTTGTTTTACTAATATAAGGGATCAGGGTCCCCTCCCTACCTACTCAATCAAAAAAAAAATTGATGTTTCTACTAATGGTTTGAATTATTATTGTTTTCAATTCTTCAATTTTCTTAATGGAACTAAACATTCATTTCATAAATTTTTTAACACTAAACTTATTTAAAAATAAACTTTCAAAGTTATCAAAAAGAAGTTGAGACATATAGAATATCGTATATGTCTTAATAAAAGAACTCATTAAATTCACAACTAAATCTTTTTCTAATTAGGAATAATTAATTTCAAAGTCTTGAGGGTGGGAAGAGATAAATCCATACACACATCAATTACAAAAGACATTAAACACAAAATCTTACCAAACTCTTCAGTTTGCTACATCACTTCCATTGACTATATTAAACATAAAATCTTACCAAATCTCTCTCCTATTTGATATTCTAAAGAGAGCATAGGTTCGGGAGTGCTGACTCCCTTCTACAAGAACGCTTGGTGGTATTGTAGTGAAAAGTAGTATGTTTCAATGCATAGATTATCTTAGATAGGGGAACAAAAAGTGTCAACATAAAGATTTTGATTGCTCTTTTCCATTGATGTCAAAGGGGCAGAGAGAGAAAGCCAAAATGTTGGATGAAAAAACTTTTTTAAGGAGCATTATTCTTAGGGGGGACATTTTGTTTGTTGGTTTCCCATCTATGAAAAAGGGGGAGGTTGTTGGAAAAAGATTATCATTGAGTTCTAAAAGGATCTAGAAAGACTATGATACGTCATGTTGTCGATACCTATTGTGTAATATTTATTGTATCATCTCATACATATCACTAGGGTGTTTGAGGTGATTTGGAAAGGATTTGCAAAATGTTTTGAGGTATGTTCCTCAAACAGTTTATTTATAGTGGAAGTTTGTTATGATCCACATTTTGTTCATACTAAGAGTTATGACATATCGTTTGAAAGGAGAGTTTGTCTACACATGCTTCATCATATTCTAAAGTTTTGAGAGTTTATCTTTTGTGATTAAAAAATTATATGTGATAGAGTCTGATTTGTGAGTTGGCCATTGCCTAAGTGTCCCAGCTAAAGTTAGATTGAAAAAACATAAATGGAAAACTCCCATCATAGCTTGATCCATGATAGGTTAATGAATATCAGTCATATTATGCCAACTAATTCTCTCCAATGCAATTAGGGAGATCATACCATTCACCCATTTTTATTTTTTCTTGAATGACTTTAGTGGCTAAACCATTTGCTAGCTTCCCTATACTAGTGTGAAAGTTCAAATTGATTAATGGATTAAATCAAGGGCTTGCTGTAACACATAATTGAGCTGCCATGATGGGGAAATTGAGTGGGCAAATTCCTAATAAACCACCATTGCGTACCCTTCAATGCACAAACTTGTCACTTTATGTTTGATTTCTAATAAAAGGCCCAAAATAAGAGCAATTTGTTTTTGCCAAATTATCTATTGCATGTGTGTGTGTGTGTGTATATGCGCGCGCGCACACACACACACACACACAAAATGAACCTTATAGAAACTTTGTTTAAGAAGAAGTATTTGAAATAATAGTCTTGAATAAGAATATTAAATTCTCACTACCTTATTCCTAATGAAAATGTTTTAGATTTGGAAATATCCCTTTTCTTGAAACCATCAAATATCATTTAATTATGTAGGCTTAAATTTTGAGGTCCAAATTTTATAATTTTCAACAATAAAAATGTTTTGGAGAGAAATTAATTTTTGGTATGCAGAAGCTGATAAGAGGTCAAAAGCTCAAAAAAAAAAGATACAGAAGTTTAGTTTTTTGGTTTGTAAAAAAGTAAATACATATTGATAGTCATAGGAATTTTGAGCTGAGCAATAACTCTAGAAATCATATGGAAAGGTATAAAAGTAGTCTTAGAATATTGAGAATTCATAACAAGTCCACAAAAAGAATAGTAGCTCTAGTTTATGTAAATATTTTTCAAAATATTTTTGTGGATATATTAATTTTTATTTCTATGAACATTATTTTTGAAGTCCTTTTTATTTTACCTTTTTAATAATCTTATATCAAAATAGTAGTTTTTATTGGTTTTATTGTTAATATATGGAGTTCTTAATCTATTCAGATTTGGATATATGATGACCTATTGCTTATGGATTAGTTAAGACTCAAACGAGATCTTTCATTTACCATAAGAGTGTTATATCATTAAACTATTGACTCTTTTGTAAGAGTCTATCATTGAACTTATTTTAAACTTAAAGTTTTCCATTACACTTTACAGTTTATAAAATACATTACTTGATTGGTAGAACATATTTTTGTTGGATTAATAATTAACTGAAAAATCTTTTACATATCAATTGAAAAATAAAAAATAAATATATACTTAAATGACTCTGTCAATTCTCTTTACACTAAAACATGCTGTCTTTACAATTAAACCTGCTGCTCAAAACACAAAACACATAAATACAATCATACACCAAAAAAACAAAACAAAAAACAAAACTAAATAACGTGTAACTAATTTCCATTAATACTTCACATTTTATGTTACTACTTTCCATTAGAGACCTTTTAAACGAACATGGAAAATATTTGTGGAAGCTTCCAGATAAAGTGCCGTAGCTTTTGCACAAAGACAAAGCAAGGCAGAAAACTTACTCATTTTCTCAATACCACCTATTCCATTTGAGGAATGTATCTCAATTACTGCTTAATGCTACACATTCATCCTTGATAAAAATAGCTTGTCTTTTGTTTTCAAAGTAAGAAAATTCCGTATGAATAGGGATACATATACAACACAAAATTCATTCAAAATTAGATGCCATCATTTTACAGGAGAAGCCTAAATGCTTGCAAAATAATGTGTATATATATATTTTTTTTACATTGCCAAACTTATGATACCAACTCATTCAATTAGCGTGATTAGTTCACACAAAAAATGCTTATAGTTATGTTACATAGTTTATGAATATTTTACTTTTCATTAGTACAGGAATATTCTTGGGCTGATAATTTCCCGTGCAGCATTTTACGGGATTTTGTTCTGATAGACCTTCTTACCATTCTATTTTTAGTTTAAAATTTATATTTAAATTTTAATCTTCAATATAAATTGAAATTATCATTATATTTTAAAATAGGAATAAATGTGTATGAGAGATTAAATATCATTTATTCTGATATGTAATTTTTATGTGAAATATTTTTATATATTTTTTTATTTTTTTATTTTTTTTTGACAATTTTCAAAATTTTATATTTTAATATTAACATTAGAAGTGATTTTAGTGATATGCATCATTTTGTTTTTTTAAATAAAAGAAAAAATTCTGTATTTTTATTAGTTATTTGAATTATTATAATGGATCAAAACATGCATTTCATAGTTTTTTTAATACTAAATTTATTTAAAAATGAACTTTCAAAGTTCACACATATAGAACATCATATATGTCTTAATAAAAGGATTCATATTTTTTCAGAAAAATTCTTTTTTTTTTAATTAGACATAATTAATTTGAAAGTATTTGATTGGATGGAAATAAATTTAAACATACAAAATTACAAAAAGATGATAAACACAAAATCTTACCAAAACTTTTTAGCATGCTACATCACTTCCATTGATTATAATAATTATAAATATTCAAATGCTACATTCCAAAACTTTTCAACTTGCTACATCACTTCCAATGATTATAAACATTATAAATAATATTTAGAATGCTACATCATTCACATCCTCTTGATAACTTGCTAGTTAGAATTCCCCATAAGAAATCCATTACAAGTGCCTCTTTATATAGAGGTCCTGGAATAGATCTAGAGATTACCTAGATCAGATTATGAAACCTAGGTCAAATTGCTCAAATATTTAATAGTTTTCCTCTTTTATCTCCTTATTTAGATTCCCTCTAGAATTTTACATTTAGTTTTTGTCTCTCATTTAGTGATTAAAATTCATTGGTGTGAGAAATTACATATTCCAACACCCTCTCTTAATTTCTACTATGAATGCTTTAATATACTCAAATTTCCTTGCTATTGACTAGTCTTCTTTTTTTTTCCTCCTTTTGACGACCACACAAAATATTAGAACTTACTCAAACACTTTCCTTTGCATAATAACCTCAAATCATCTCCAAGATTTTTCAGTATTTTTTCTCAACAATGACGCCTTCTTTTGTTAGAATAAATAGTTTATTATATTTATTATTTCTTATGTGCATTGTTAGTTGCATTGGAGTAGTTTTCAATATGTACTCCCATACATAACTGGGACATGTGTCTCTTTTTTGTGCCAACATTGTATCCTCACTTGTCTATATAAGAAGGCTTTTATACATTGTATATTTTCCATCAATCAACATTTCTTCTTACATCTCATTCTATATTTTATTGTTCGGTTGGCTATTCTCGGTGTGATTCCACTGACCTTCCAACCCATGAGTTTGAGTTGTTAACCTTATTCTTTTGCCTTTATTATTAAGTTGGTATCACTAGATATTTTTTAGTGGCAAAAGTTCTTTATGTATGTGGCTTTGTTTTTCTGTTATTCTCACTATAGTCTTATTTGTTTTTGATCGTTGTATTTTAACTTAAAAAATGATAAATATTTATTCTGAAAAACAAAGAGAAGTACAAAAGAAGAAGGATTTCTAGATTGAGTGGAATTCTATCTAAAAGATTCAATTTTAATCCAAGTTGTTAGAGTGATAATCCTTTTCTCTTTGAAGGTGTCAACTTCACTTTATTGTTCTAGGCCATTTTTGTTTGATTGGTATGGTTTAGTTGAATTCAAATTGACTGTTTATAGAGTGCTTTTTAAGGGGGAATTCATATCCAAATCAATTTATTGAATTCAAATTGACTATTTATAGAGTGCTTTTTAGAGGTATTCATATCCAAATCAATCCTTGATTCCATTAGGTAGTGTGAAGATAAGATCAAGGTTGGGCTTGAGCCTAGAGATCAGAATGATGTGTTGGAGTTTAGAATTTGTTTTATTTTCTTTCAACTTCATGTATTAATAAAAACAACAATTGTAGTTTTTGAACTATTACGTTAAAATTTGTTTTATATAAAATAAATTTTAGTTTTATGTTTTAAAAATAAATTATTTCTCTTCATCTTCATATTGGAGAAGTTATGTTGTTTATAAGAGACAACCTATTGTAATTATTTCAAATCAATTAATGAATATCATATATTTTTTAGTTGAGATTATTTATTTAGTTGTGAACAAATTTTGTTTTTATTCTTTCCGTATTTGTGGGTATTTTACAAATTCATAATCTTTCATTTAGTATCAAAGCTATTTATTTTCTTCATTTGCTATCAGAGCAGGTTTGAGAAATTTTTCAAGTTTCATGAATTTGAAGAAGCAAGGAGAAACTACACATGTTCATAATACATTCTTTGTATCAAAGGTACATCATAGTATTTTGAGTATTTGATAGCTTCTCGAAAAGAACTACAATGTAGTGTTTGAAGATAAATGCTAAAAAATATTTGATAAATCTAATCATCATTATCTTTTAGCAAAGACTTAGATGACATAGAATAGATTGTTTCCTCTCAATTCTTTTTAGTAAATTGAATGCACTCAAATCAACCATAGACAATTCATGATGGTAATTTGAATTTCCAAGGGTTAAATTTGCTAAATAAGAATAATATGGTGATAGGGCTTCAACCAATCAAGGCAAAAGAAGAAGTTTGTTCAAGGTGTGCACTTGGCAAGCATCATTGAGACAATTTTACGATCTTCACAAATCTTGGAGAGCAAAATTTCCTCTAAAGTTTGTACATGTTGACATGTGTGGTGATGTCCATGCAAGAGAAATCACTAGGTATGATTATTCTTGCTACACTTGGGTTTATTTTTTGAAGTATAAATCTGAAGCCTTTGCATGCTTCAAGAATTTTAAAGAATTGGTTGAAAGTCAGAGTGGGTATCCTACCAAGATACTCAAAATAGATAGAGGGGGAGAGTTTACTTCTAATGAGTTTGCTGATATTTGTCTCAAGAAAGATATATAGAGACAACTTACTACTGCGTATACACCGAGCAATATAATCATATCACTAAAAGGAATAATCGTACCATTATAGAAATGGCACAAAACATGTTCTATAGAAAAAAAATCAAACTAGTTTTTAGGGAGAAGCAGTTTCCACTACTATATATCTTATCAACCATAGTCCCACAAAAGCAATTCAAAACCTCACTCCAAAGGAATCTTGGAGTGGTCACAAGCCTTCAGTGGCTCATCTTTGAGTCTTTGGATGCTTTGCATATGTGCATATTCCAATTCAAAAGTGAAAAAAGTTGGATGGAAAATCCCAAATTTGTGTCTTTGTGGGCTTCTCTACTACAACTAAAGGCTATATATTTTATAATCTCGAGACCAAACAATTGATAGTTAGTTGAGATGTGATTTTTGATAAAGGGGGAATATGGAAGTGGAAAGATGTGCAACAAAATCCATTAATAATCATAAAAAATGGAGGATAATAGCGTTGTTCCTCCTCTCCCTACAAGGTCAAATGGAATTTCAAGCTCTAGTTCTAGTCCTTTGAGCTTACCTAGTTCTTCTAGTAGCACAAACTCAAGTGAAGATCCATGTCCATCATCACCTCCAACATCAACTACATGAAAGGTTCAAATTTTGGTTGATATTTATTAGAGGAGTGCTAATAAGAATCCAAATGTTAATTTTTCTTTCCTTAGTACAATTAAAGTTGAACCCCGTGTGTATGTAGAAGCAGCGAAAGAACAAATATGTGTTAATGCTATGAGTAAATAGATGAATTTCACTCATAAGAATAATACTTGGAAATTAGTTCAACTTCGCAAAGATAAGCAAGTTATTGGCATAAAATAGATATATAAAGTCAAATATCTTGCAGATGGTCACTGGAATGACATATTAAGGCAAGATTAGATGCCAAGGGGTTTGCACAAAATTTTGGAGTGGATTCTACTCAATATAAGAGTTTGGTTGCAGCCTCATGTACCTGACATCTAGAAGACCTAATATTATATATGTTATGAGCCCAATCTCTCGGTTCATTTAGGATGCACATGGGTCACATTGATAGGATGCTAAGTGGTACACAAAATTTTGAGCTAGTTGGTTACACAGATTCAGATTGGGCTGGTTTAGTGGATGATAGAAAATCTACATTTGCTTATGTTTTTCCCCTTGGTTGTAGAGTTGTCTCTTGGAGTAGTAAGAAATAGGCAACAATGTCTCTTTCTTCAGTAATATGGATTAGATGGATATTGGTAGATCTACATTTGGTTCAGGAAGATCCAATGACAATATATTGTGACAACAATAGTACTATTTTTCATTACAAAGAATCCTATGTTTCATGCCTTAATGAAACATATAGAGATCTGACATCATTACATTCGTGACCTAGTTCAAGATGGGCAAGTGTTATTACAATTTTTTCCTTCATATGAACAAGTAAATCAACAAGTTCTCAAGTAATATGGATTAGATGGATATTGGTAGATCTACATTTGGTTCAGGAAGATCCAACCACAATATATTGTGACAACAATAGTACTATTTTTCATGACAAAGAATCCTATGTTTCATGCCTTAATGAAACATATAGAGATCTGACATCATTACATTCATGGCTTGGTTCAAGATGGGCAAGTGTTATTACAATTTTTTCTTTCATATGAACAAGTTGGAAACATATTTACCAAAGCTCTTCCAGCCTCAAGTTTTATTAGTTTCAAAAATTAGTAGGGACTCACCATCATTGATCATTTAAGGGGAGATTGAAAATAAGATTAAGGGTACACTAGAGGTTGGAGATTAAAATGATGTGTTGGGGTTTAGAAAATCTTGTTTTATGTTTTTATCTTTCAGCTTTATATATTAATAAAATAATAGTTGCATTTTTTTAATAAAGACGTAAAAGTTTATTTTAGATAAAATAACTTTTAGCTATATGTTTTTTTGTTTTATTATTTCTCCTCATATTCACATTGGAGAAGTTCTATTGTCTATAAGAGATAGCCTATTTGTTTAAATTACTTATATAAGTTGTCATTGACGTCAAATTTGATGATCTGGATCAGTCCATATTGATATGTAAGATGTATATGCTGAGTTGCAACACAATGGAAGATAGGTATGTATGTTACAAATTGGAGATCCTTGTTGTTATTGTTGTTGTTATTTTTGTTACAGTTTTTTATATGACCATTGCTCCTAAATATTGAGGACATGAGTCTATGGATGTGAGATTTTTTGGTGTTGGTTGTGACATTTGGTCTTGTGCTTCGAAATTTGTTTTCCAGATGTCATCCTTCATTTCTATGTTCGGATATACTATGATGAGCAGATTCTTGTACTCCAATTTCCTCTCGTTTCTTTGGTTTCTGGTAGCATTCATTTGGGGGTTTGATTTCCTTGTCTTGAATAGTGTAATGCTGACTAGGATTGTGATTATTGCGGCCTATAATTCTTGGTCTTTAGGTGTCTACAATAGCTATGATCTAGTTGTTTTATTTTGTGCTTTGATAATTATGCAATTCTAGTAGTGTGTTGTTTTGGTACTTCGTGGATGTATTCTTTTTTTTTGAGTGGTCAAATTTGAAGACCTATATTGGTATTCTACTCTAGTGATTGTAGCGTGTATCCTAATCATTGAAAAATTATTTTGAAAAGTATCTCAGAGGCTGACTTGATGTATATTTCCAAATTGGCACACACACGCGCGCGCACATACACACACACGTGCACATATAAACACATGCGCACACACACACACACAAGATATCTCTTTAGCTTGACTATGTGGAAGTGTGAAAGTAAAAATATATGACTAAACATATTGCAAAAGAGAAAGTGAGCTCGAGCGAAGAATATCTAAGTGGTAAGCGACATAGGTGAAGTGTTGGTTCAGAATGGGGTATGTACATGATCATGAGGGGCCAAAAAGTGGTGATATTCTAAATAATGTTTTGAATGATAGGGTGATTAAAAAATATCTATAGATTTCAAATGGTATCACATTTTTTAAATTTGAAACATGTGTCACATTATATGCTTGATATAGTATATTATTAAAATAAATAAATCCGTTTCATAAAGTTTTGACCAAGTTATGGTGGTTAGACATATAAGTTTTTTTTATATGTAGCCAATTAAATGAGATTTGATATGATAGAATTGGGTGCTGCAAATGCACCAACAACTTTCAAAGCAACATTGTGCTCTTGAGTCATGGCCTGTTGATAGTGCTTATGCTCAGGTGCACACTGATTACGATGGAGATGAGGGCCACCAACTTAAGCTTGAGAGGACTCAAGAACATCATGCTCCATGGGAGAGGTCTCTGAAACCTTATTAGGGATAGGAGAAGGCCTAACTGATTGAATAGGAGTTGCATCCGAGATAGGCACTACATTCAGAACAATAGATGCTCTGCTTCACTTCACTTGAGGAGCAGTTGGAGGAACAATGGGTGACAACATGACCTACAAAATAGGAGCAAGCGATGAAAAATGAACAAAAGAGGAACACTTCCCTTTTTCATAGCGAGAGGTCCAATGGCTAATGGCCATGATCGAGAGCTTCAAGGGAGGGCAGGCCATGGAATTTGACAGTGCGGGTTCCTGTCCCTTGTCTACATTGGGTGTAGTCGTAGTAACCGAAGACACCACTAGAGGCTACATAGTCTTAGGCAAAAAAGATGGTCTATTCGAAGGAATGGGCTTAACCTCAACCCTCGACAATGAGCAGACATGAGAAAATACCCCCTCCAACATAGGAATATACGGAGTAGAAGTTGATGTAGGAAGAGGCAACGAATAACTAGGCTAAGCTGATTTAGGGGCCAACTCCCCCATCTTGTACTGATAATATGCACAATACATAAAATATTCACGGGGAAGCATGGGTCCCACAAGAGAAAGCTAGAAATGCTCCAACAAAAAATCCCCATGGGCTATCAGGGGTTGATATCTAGTATCTTGGATAACATGCACCGAACCCTCATGAGGAAACTTGAGGCATTTATGAATCATTGTAGGGACCGCATCCATAGAAATCAACCAGGGAATGTATAGTTTAACCTGAAATAGGTCTGAATCAGGAATGATCACAAATGGAGAAGACAAAGATTTGGATCCTATGAGGATTGCCAAGGTGATTCTACCTGAAGGAGGAATTGAGAAAATGGCATGCATCTTTAGGGTTTCTCGACATTCATCATATGTAGGCCTATGCCAACCATTTATGAATAGAGTCTCCTCTGTAAAGACATTGAATCTACATGATGAGTCAACCATCATGCTTGTGATAGTTTGAGCATTCAATTTAGCAAGGACGTATAGGGGAGTAGGCTATTCGTAATACGAGGCATCCACAGGGGTGAATAATAATGACATGTCAGACACATTTCCCTTCTAGCTAGGAGGCAAAACATAGGAGTGATAGCGACCATGTTCATAAATGGACCATCATCCGAAGGAGGATTTGATGTAGAAATTTAATTTGCATAATGTAGGGGAAACAAATCAATATAGATTTGTAAATCCCTATTAGTCTTATCAATAGAATTGTTTGATTTATGCTTCTAAATGTCAACTTTAATCACATCTCTGTCGATGTGGTCTTGGACAATATTCCAAAGATGATAACATCGCTTAGTGTCATGACTAGGTACATGATGGTAATGGCAAAATTTTGACCCATCATACCAACACGAATAGGTCTATTATTGGGTAGTGGTTGAACCTTGGGAAGGGTAATCAGATTATCTTTTAGTAATCACCGCATTATGCTTAGGTAAGAATCATTCAATTTAGTGAGGACTCTATTCTATTGTGATCCTTGCAGGATAGCATCAATATTAGGTACACCATTGTTCTTTCTATACCCTTCCATGGACATGCTTGCGAAAGACCCACCGCGAGGGTTCAAATAGAATATTTGAACTACATCATGGTGTGATGGTAGTTTGTGAGTGTGGAACATGTATTAGAAAAGGTTTGATAATTATTAAGGGATAGATTCTCCCTCAATATGAGTTACAAATTGCCAATGAAAATCCTTTAAAAATCTCTATCTAGTAGGGGAAAATCTATGACCCTTTTGTTTGGCTTCTCCTTACAATGAATAAGGTTAGTGATAGTGACCCTAATACCAATGTTAGTTTGAAAGCGTCTAAGAAAGAAATCCATGAGCTAATCAAAGATATGGATGGAATGATCTCGCAAGGAGCTATACCACTCTAACATAGTTCCCCTAAGGGATCGCGTGAATAGTTTAAGAAACACAAAATCTAGGCTATGGTAATCACTGCACATGGTCATGAAATAATCGATGTGCACATTAGGGTCCCCATCACCATTGAACCAATCAAACTTTAGTGATTTAGCTAGAGGAGGAAGGATTGTGTTTAGGATAGTTACGTCAAGGGGACTCTTCTTATAATATGAAGGCATAAATGATTGACTGGAAGTAGAAGCCAAGTTAATGAACTATAATTGTAACTACCCATTTCTATAAGATAGTGTTCAAGACAAGATTAGCAAGCAAAGGAGGTGGAGGAGGGATAGATATGCCACTACCTCAACCAACACCTCCAAGAGAACTAGTGTCACCATCTCCACCGATACCTCCAAGAGAACGAGTACCACCAACAGAGGTAGCACTAGTGTTGACCATAACTATATGAGCTATAGTAGAAGTAGAGGTTGAGATACTAGACATACCCGTATAACCCAAGGGAGTGTACAAGAAATTGATGCAAGGAATCTTGGGTTCAGGATCAACCACGTGTTCTATCAAATCGGGTATTTCAACAACGAGTTGAGAACTACAACTGTCAAACTAGCCATCTCGAGGGAGTGCATCTACCAAGGGTATATGGTTTTTCACAATCATAGAGAATTCCCTCCACAACAATAAATATTTCTTATTCGAGATGAACAGGTCTCCCAGAGTATTAACTACATTCCTAGCTCAAGGGAGGACATTCTCCCAATGAAGGAACCCTTTGAAATCTATCAGGTTCTCCTCTAGAGACTAAATATGATCAAATTCAATAGTGATAGTGGAATCATGATCAACAACAAGAGGAGAAGGAGATGAAGAGTTTGTTAGGGAGTTGTTATGAGAACTAGAAGCATATGAGACTCCTATGAAAGGTATCTAGAGGGTATAGGAGGGGAAAGGATCGCTTGAGTTAGGCAGATGATTTTTGATCATTGTATTGGGTAGAGGAGGAATGTAATGATCAGGAGGGAAACTCCGTATAGATGTCCTCTTGACTACAACTCTTGTGGCATTCTAGATCATAAAGCTCATAAACAAGCCTTGCGATGCTGATACAACACTATAGGGACATGAGGGTTTTTTTTATTCTAATAAAGTTTTCTAAATAGAAAGATTAAGAAACGAATGCTAGAACAAAGATACAAACTTTGTTCTCTTTTTTTTATTCGTTTCTTGTTTTTTCTTAGATTTTAGATCTTAAATGTATGTGATGAATTGAATTATGCAAGAAAAAAAATGCCTTCAATTCAGCTCCAACAAAATTTAGAGGAGGAGATTTGTTGCTGCCCCTTCTTCTTTTACAGGAGAAAGAGAAAGAAAAGAAAAGAAGAACCCTTACTCTTTTCTTTCATTACATATATATAGTCTTTGAGAATTTTAGTTATCAATAACTAATTCTTGAAAAAAATATTAATTAATCTTTTTCCTTTATCTTCTATCTTCTTCCCAACAACTCTTTTTTTTTTGCTACAAATCTTTTATCTCTGAAATTTCTATAGACCCATAGAGATTATTAACTTTTGGACGTAATAATATTTTTCCGATCACTCTGGTGAGGATTTAGAAAACTATGTTTTCTAAAATATATGAAAAGTTCAGTGCGATCCAATGGTTAAATTGATAGTTATGCCCCCGCACATGGGTTGATTTTTCTATCTCAAAAAATTCGTGGTTATGGGCTGCATTGAAAAACTATAAACAATATACATGCCAATGTTATTGGATTTTTGAACTTTCTGAATTTTCGAACTCACACACTTTGAACTTGCATTTGATGAATCTCTAAATTTTGAATTTAAACCTCTGAAATCAAACCTTGTACTTTGAACTTATAGAGCTTGAACCTTGAACCTTGAACCTACGAGGTTCAATCATAAGGTTCAAAAACACAAACTACACCCATAGTCTTCATTGATTGCTTTGCCTTTCCATTTTGGCTGCATGTTGAACCTTTTAACCTTGAATCAAAAAGGTTCAAAGTTCAAGTTCAATGACCAATAATTACAAAGCCTGCTCGAGTTGAATTCGAACTTTGAACTTGAACCCAAAATTTGAACTTTTTGAAAAGGTTCAAGGTTCAAGTTCAATGACAATTGCTCTTTTGGGCTACCATAGAAAAACATGCATAATATTTTACTCAAGACTCCATTTCCTATGAAATTTTAACTGTAGAATAAATAAACAAGTACAACATAACACATAAATAATTTTTGCATGGGACACATAAAACTTGGGATTTAATTGTTTGGGTATATGGGTAACCCAAAAATAAAACAATTAAAATCTCCCAGCCGACATGGAGTTTGGACATAAAAACTTCAACATTAAAACATTAAAATATCTTATTTTTAGCTGATTATGGGGCTTTAGGAATGAGAAAAAATATAGAGGTAAGATTGGCTCTGATTGGGGACCATGAATATAAAGGACTAGGAGAATCCAGAATGTCTCTAGGAGAGATCAGTGCCTAGCCATTGGGTAACAAAGTCAAGACAAACAGAGAACGGGGATCTTCTTGCAGACCAGGGAAGAGACAACAAGGAAAAACTAACAAGCCAAAACCCAAACTAAAGCCTACAACAAACCAAAAAATTTATTTACAAATATGTACAAGGGTGGGAAAACCCTTTTACCTCAAGGAAACTCCAAGCTACTCATGTAAAACCATTATTTGGTTGGGAGAAACATGAGCCAGTGCGGAAAAGTGGTTGGTAAGAAAGAAGCTTCATTCCCAACTACCATTCTGCAACCACTGTGAGAAGAGACCCAACAACAATGTATTGTTAAATATTTTTAAATAAAATATTGGGTCCAAAAAGCCACTCTGCATTATAAATTTCTGAATCCAACTGAGATGTCTTGACATTATGTTGTACATGCTGATCTAAATTTGCATCAGAATGTTGTGCCAAATTGTCTAAATAATTAACCAGACTCTAAATTGGGTAGCCTCTATAAATATTTTTAAAGCAACACTCATCCTCATGTGTTGGTTCTTGAGATGGAGCTGACATGACATCATTTTCAAAATAAAAAGACTCCAGCATCGGGTAATTGTATGACTCTTCTAGGCACAATTTATTTTCAAAACTCTCATCACCAAATCTGAATGTTTCAAAGTCTGGCTACATATTAGATATTATAGCAACAATAGATAATGCATTGCCTTCCACTTGTTTTCTGACACCCTCATAATTTCTCAACAGCTCAGTCTACAAGTGTCCTTCACCATAGATGCAAGTGAATTGAAAAGAATCATAATCCATTAGCATAATCTCTATCTGTCCACAATTATCTATTTCTTTCTCATGTTGGCCCTGTATGCTTGTTTGATGATTTGCTGAAACTGCATCAAAAGTTTTAAATGTGAAAGATTCAAAACAGAAGAAGAAATTTTTTCCAGAATTTTTTTGTGTAATTCCTCATTATTCATATCATCAAAAGTTGGTTTAATAACAGATATGGTTGGGAAAGCTGCCAATTCTTTTGGTTGAATAGCATGATAATCTGCATCTCTAGAAAAATCAAATCCATTGGCCTGATAATAATAAACTCTTGCAATGTTAGAAGTGCCATTCTTGGTCTTAGAAGATGCTCAAAAATGCTTTCTATTAAAAACTGTCAAGTTTTGACAACTAGAAATAGATGATGTTGGCTTTGTTTCTTTCATGACAATATTCTTTAGCAAAGGCTACTTTTTTTGGTAAAAATTCTGATTATGAAGGTAAATTTCAGATTCAGGAACTTTCACAACACATTTACTCATGCATTTCCTTCCACTCAAAATGATATCATCCTCTATCTCAATAGTCTCCTTCCAACACACCGATTAAATATTTTAATGAAACTTCTAATGGGCTCATCTTCTTTCTTTTGTATTTGAAAGAAATTAAGCAACAAATCATATGTATCAATCACAATTTTGAATCTTTCAAGAAATTTTACCTTTAAATCATTCCAGCTGGTAATGCATCCATATTCTAAATTCTGAAACCATTCTATAGCATTTCCGGTGAGGCTTCCAACAAACAATCTCACAAATACATCTTCTTCTTGCACTCTAAGAATTCCACAGGCAATGGTAACAATTTTAATATGATGATATGGATCTTGAATTTTATCTCCAGCAAACTTTGGAAAGCATTCGATTGATCTTTTAGGCAAAGTTGAATATTGTGGTAGACCAAATGGACCAAAATGAGTCCCCCATGGCTGTGTTATAGCCAAAGCCATTATTTCAGATAGGAATTCTTCAACCAGACATAAATAGAGTTGCCAATCTCCTTGCACACAAAGATGTCTTTAAAACTTGAGGAAGGAAAGGACTTATCTTTTATTTTCGATGTCCCCAGTAGAGTCGCCAAAAAATCTGTTGGTAAATAGATTTGTCCTTCTTAAATACCTTTCAAAAATGACTCCCAAATGCCCAAATTGAAAGACAAAATAAGAACCAACAGTTGAGTCACTTGCAATGGTGAGTGCAAGTTCTCTCTAAATTTTGATATAAAGGTACAAATCCCTTCGTTGGATAAAAATGTATATTTTCTGAATATGCGTTTAACCGGAAAGAAATAAAGGCAACTAACAACTCCTAATAGCCATGACATAGATGCAAATAGAAGATTTATAATGAAGTGAATGAAGATAAGTAAAACATAGTTTAATTATCCACACTCAAGAAAACACCCTTTCAAATAAATAAAAAATGCTCTGGACTCTGATCGAGTCTCTCTCATGCCTCAAAGGACAAGGGGGATCATAATACCCAGACAAAGAGCTAACATCACATTTCTTTCCAACATACAAATTGTTTCTAAAATCAAAGTTTTAGAATTAAATGAATATACATAGTTTGATGTAACAAAAAAGACAATGAAAAGTAATCACAATAGAAACAAAGTTCATTGTAATAAAAAAAAAATATTGACAAACCCACAGATCAACAAAATCTTCTTCATTCCATCAATGCCAAAATGTGAGCTCACAGGCTCAATTTTTCTGAAAAATGAAACTATGCAGTCCAGAAAATGATGTTGCCCCTTCTTCTTTTACAATAGAAAGAGAAAAAAAGAAAAGAAGAACCTTTACTCTTTTCTTTCATTACATATATATAGCCTCTAAGAATTTCAGTTATCAATAACTGATTCTTGAAAAGATTATTAATTAATCTTTTCCTTTATCTTCTATCTTCTTCCCGACAACTCTTTTTTTCTTTGCTTCAAATCTTTTATCCTCCATTCCTTTCTCATAAATATTTGAAGAGAATTTAAATTAAACTCATCTAATTATGTGTTGACAGGTGGACATGTTTTTTTCATATCTCTAGGGTAAATTTATTATCTAGATCTCCATTTCAAAACAAAGTCTCCACCGTGAGCTTGTCATAATAATTTTTTTCTCATAAATTTGTATAGACCTGTACTCAGAGATCAATAACTTTCCAATGCAATAATATTTTTCTAATCGCTCCAGTGAGGATTTAGAAAACTAGGTTTTCTAAAACATATTAAACATTCGGCATGATCCAACAGTGTAATGAATAGTTATGCCCCCACATCGAGATCAATTTTTCTATCTTGAAAAATTTGTGGTTACAGATTACATTGAAAATTACAAACATTAGACATGCCAATGTTATTGGATTATTTAACTTGCTGAAATTTTGAATTCACACACTTTGAACCTGCATCTGTTTAATCTCATGAATATCTAAACTCTAAATTGAACTTGCAAACTTTGAACCTTTTTGAACCGCTTGAACCTTTTGAACTTTTTGAACCTTTTGAACCGCTTGATCTTTGAACCTGCGGGGTTCAATCAAAAGGTTCAATAACACAACTGTACCCACAATATGTTTCATTTATCACCCTGTCTTCATATTTGACTGCGCGTTGATCCTTTGGACCTTGAAACTGCACGCTTGAACCAAAGAGGGTTCAAATTTGAAGTTCAATGACCAAAAATTACAATGAACCCGAAATTTGAACTTTGAACCTTGAACTTTTTGAAAAGGTTCAATAGTTCAAGTGTAGTACCCTTGCCCTAATCAATTTCTAATCTTGGTTTGACCCTGGTTAGTTTAAAATATTATAGTGTTATAGTTAGGTGTTTTGATTTTAGTGCATAACTGTTAATGTGGTTTTCGCACTAGTTTGTATGCATGTTTATTAGTTCTCCTATTTCATGTTATTAATCTCGGGCTAACACTTTCATTAAGTATATATATGTATGCATGTATGACTCTTGGTTGTAGGAGATTTCAGGTACAGTACCGCATGGGTGCGAGGTTCATCTCCACCTAGATTCGTAGGTTTGAGTGTACCTCTTTGGTCCCTAGAAGTTGGATTAGGTGGTCGTAAGACCCTCGTTTGACCATAGTCATGCTCAAGTGAGTGTCGTCAGTCGTCGTCGGTATTCCCTTTGGTTGGGTGTGCAGGTCATCTGTCTATGTGGCTTTCTTGGATTGTGTGTTTGTATGTGGTTAAATTGAGTATTTAATCCTTAATGTTTAATTTGATTTAATGTGTGGTTACACATTAGTATATTGGGGACTAAATTAAATAGGTTCCTTTTATCAGATTAATCATTAATTGGAATTGCTCAATTCAAGTTCATAGCAAGTTCAATTAAATGGTTAATTTTAAATATTAAATTTAGTTTGTTTATTCTTTTGGAAATGAAAGATTAAATTTAATTGAAATACAATTAATTTAATCTTGTTCGCATTTTGAAATAGAATGGTTAATTTCATATATTTGGGAAAATTAATTTTTAAATTGAAAAGCAAGTTTAATATATTGATATAGTTTAAACGAATGATTTTTGGAGATTTATATTAAATAAAATATTTTTAATCTAAAAATGGAATTTTGGTCAAACCTTTCCCATTTAACCTAGATTTTTGGAAAAATATGGGACGTTGATTTTTTGGAAAATAATTTGGAAAATATTTTTGGATGGTGAAAATTTGGGTATATTGGAAGGAGAAGGATTTCTTGAGCTACAGGTTGGGGCTCTTCATCAGATCTTGCCAGGAATGCAAGATGAGGTAGGATTCAGATGCATCTCTTTGATTTCTGGTTGTTTTGTGCTTGTTTTTCTAAAACCAAATATTGTAAATATTGGGGAATGGTTGTTCATGATGAAAGCTTGACTAAAATATCTAATGGGTGTTCTTTGATTTAAGTTTTTTTTTATTTGGAAATTTGTTTCTAGGGGCTAGCAATTTGATGAAATCATTGTATGAGAAATGAGCTTCTTTATGCCCAAAATTTACTTATTTGGGTGGTTATTCAACAAATTCTTCCATTTAGAAAACCATGATCATTTTGGAATTTTTTTTTCAATAGTTGTTGTTCATGGTCATTTTAGAAATTTAATTTAGTCTCTGTGAGAGACTGTATATTATTTAGAACTTGGGGTTTTTTTTTTTGGGGGGGGGGGGGGGTTATGAATGAATTAAAATGAAATTTTTTTTTAATTTTGTTTGGGCAGTTTAGGGTTGGAGGATGGAGGAGCCGAGGCTCTACTTGCGCATCCGCAATAGTTCCCGCGACCACATTGGTGGCCGCAGGGCCCTGCGACCACAATGTGGCCGCGGGGAACCCTACGTCCACAACATGGCCACGGGGAAACCCTACTCCATAGTATAGCTGTAGGGGCCCTTGTATCTACAATGTGGCCGCGGGGGGGGGGGGGGGATTGCAGTGGCTTCCACCTCTCCCGTAATGGGAGGTGGGCCCCGCAGTGGAACACCACGATATTTTAATAAGTTTTTTTTTAAAAACTTATTTTATTAAAAAGTTTTGTTTATATAGTTTTTTAATTATTTATTTATTATTATTAATATGTATTTTATTAATCAAAACTAATATATATATATATATATATTAATTAATATTTAATTTGAAATTTATGTATTAATAATTATTAATTGTTTATATTTTATTAATCAAAGATTAATAAATATATATTAATTAAATAATTTTTTTGGTATCTGTCTTAATGAGGAAGTATCTTTTTGGAAAAAGATAGAATATTATTTTAATTAAGATATTTTTGAAATAAAATATATTTATTAATTGGTAACTTTTAAATAATATACTACTAAGGAATATATTATTTGAGGAATTGCATGATAATAGGTCATCTAGAAATTTTAGAAATGAAATACTATAGTATTTGAATAATTGAAAAATGA
Organism: Cryptomeria japonica; assembly: GCF_030272615.1. Lineage (NCBI taxonomy): Eukaryota > Viridiplantae > Streptophyta > Pinopsida > Cupressales > Cupressaceae > Cryptomeria > Cryptomeria japonica. The sequence continues at coordinate 741,141,397 of NC_081409.1, forward strand.
AATATTTTATCATTGAATATTTTAAAAATTTAAATGATATACTATTGGAATTATTAGAAATTTAATAATGTATCGTTTGGAAAATTGGTAAGTTAATGATATTTACATTTAGTAAAATAAATGGTTTAGTTTATATTTTTCCTCTGTAATGAGAGATAGACAAATGGCACTATTGCAATTGTGGTATTGTATTCACCTTGTAATAGTGATTTTTGTGTTAATGTATTCTGGAAACTTAGATCATTTAGAAAACTGGATCGACTTTTAATTTTTTAAATCAATAGGAAAGAAGATTGCCTTTTCCAGTTATTGCCTATGCAAGATTAATTTTTGTATTCTCTTTTGCTTAAGTAATGGCAAGCTTTGATTTGTTGATTGGACCCTGTCGTATGGTTGATTTGGGTACCTGTTTCTGTCCTCAATCTTGAGTTTGACTGCTGTTTTGTGGTGGTGTTGAAATTGGTCATATCCTTTATGCGGGTGTCAAATGATGATTTGTGGTTGACCATAGTTGGTCAGGTCTCTAGTTAGAGTACTGTCAGTTAGTGAACCTCATATGAAGTCATGTTTGACAATATGGTTGTTTCCTCCATTTTGAACTCTCTTTGCTTGAGCTTGTGTATGTTTGGGTTTAAGAGTTTGTTGAGTACGGTCTAGTGTAGTATGGGAAAGTGGCTTTTGATTGGGGGCCATGCCCAAAGTGGCTGTTGGGTAACCCATCGAAAGTGTGTCTAATAAGTGATAACCTAATAGTATATTAGAGAGTTAGTTAACAAATCACTAAGTAAGATAATTATGCCTCACACATAGGATGAGTGCTAACACAGACTCAACATACTTTGAGAAGGCCTGAAATGGCAAGCCATCATCATTGTCTTCACAAAAGGATGTGTGGGTCCACATGAGGCTTGGATGGTCTAGAGGTTCGGATTAGGTTGCCAGGGTAACCCAGTGGATGGGGCCAGAACCTATGAAGACCTGCCATGGTAACCATACCAGGTTATGTGATGACACTTGTCCCTTATGCTCGCTAGTGTGTTGTTGTGTTGTCTTGATAGGAACACTTTTGTGGAGTTGTCCTATTACTTATGCCCTTCTGAGGACTTGATGTCATGCTAGACCTTCAATTGCAATTACTTAGTTTTGTGGATGCTCTAGTGGACCTTTGTATTTGCTTCTATTATGTTCAGTTGGATCCTTTCCTTTTCAAGGATCATTTATGTATTTATTTGACTAATGTGGTCGTTTGTATATTGGTTATGTTTGCCTTGATGGCAGGATTGTAATTGACGCAACATTATGTATTCTTAACTTGTTTAATGACCAGAGGGGTCTTGCAGTTGAGTAAACCCAGAGATGTATCCCTCTAGGGGTGAACTCCGATATCAATTTGGTGTTATGTGATGCTTATTTTCTTATGTTTCCTTTTTAGTTTTGGTATCTATGGATGACATTATGTTAGAATGTATAAAGTGGATTAGATGAAATTAATCGTAAATACATGTATGCACTCGCCTTTTAAATGCAATAAATTGGATCATGAAAGAATGTAGATTAGAATAATGGAATATATTCAGTTATTGTTAAGGTAATTAATTATGCATGGAAAGATCTCATTAGTTTATGATGAAATTCAAGTGTGTTATAAAATTAGATGCATGGCTTATATTTTAATGAAAATCTTGAACGTAAGGTATGAATAAATCTTAATGGATGAACCTTGTCATGTGATCTATATTTTTATCTTCTGAAAGAAATTATCCTTTCTTAAGAATTATCTCATTATTAAGATAATCGACTTATTGGATTAATGAGTGTGAGTTGTTAAATGTGGAATTAAGTAATCACATTGGGAAACTCTTTAGGTGATAGTTCATGTATTCCGCTATGTAATCTAGGTTTTGATATCTCATTGTATCTTAATGTTGTGTTTTACTTTAAAAAAAAATTTATTTGCACTCTATTCTTGTCTTTTAGCTTATCCCTTCGGGGTTTCCTGGTGGGGTATTACATTTGGTATCAGAGCCAGGTTTCAAACACTGGGATCTCTGGTGTCTCTTTTGCCCTTAGTTGGTGTGAGGTGTATCAACCTTATGTGCATGCTTGTCCTCCTTTTTTTATGTGTGAGATTGAGCAGACCTTAACTTGCATGTAACGTGTGTGTTCACACATTGTTTTCACCTTCTTGATGTTGGTGTTTTTGAGTGATTATATGTACTTTATTTGCTTATTGATGTCTTGGTCTATGATTACTCATATTTTGAAACAGAATCATATGTACCTTCCTTATTGATTATTGTACTCTTCAGACTAATCCATTGGGTTGGTCAGTGCTTATTTTGAATCTGAAAGTATGAAGTGTGCTTGTTTAAGATTATGATCTAGCTTAGTGTTGTCTACTTGAAGGACTTGTATGGTAAATGTTGAATTCTTATTTTGTAGAAAATGGAATGAGTATCACACTTCCTTCTCTCTCTCTCTAGAAATTAAAATGCTTGTTATATGTGTAATTATCTCCTATGTGAATTTTCTTATTGCGAGAGAAAGGTTGCAACTTCTTGAACCCTTGTGTGAGTCTTATGACGCTTATGTGTTTTGGATAATAAAGGGGCTATGGGTTTGAAAGTTCATATTGGTTATTGGGAGAAAATTGTATGTTTATATTTAAGAATTCTCCATTTGTATTGTAGGAGTAACATAATTAAATTCTATCTTAAGCAACATGCATCAGTATGCGAATAGTTGTTATGTGAAATTGCTTTGTTTGTAAAACAAGTATAAAAAGGGAACATGTTAAAGTAGCTTCGAGAGTGTATTAATGTGTTCCACGAAAGATTGTTTTATGTGTTTCATTAAACCAGTTTGATTGAGGATCTATGTTAACAATGCTCCATTGAACTTGCTTTTGGATATATGTAATTGCCTTATTATGCCTAGAAAGTGTGAATGAAAAACTTGTTTGATGTGCATGCATTAATATGTATTATTTAGTTGATAGCTCCTCATTTACCTTCTTATCGTACCTTGAGTTTCAACGAAAGGTTGCAGATTATGATATGTTTTGTAGAGAAGTCAAAGTAGTGAGTGTTCGCAAGAGGTCTTGTATTATCGAAAGATTGTCTGTCTTGACTTCTTGTTTGGAAAACTAGAACATTATGTTGCAACCATACAATTTGGAGATGTCATGTTAACCAATTGGCATTCATCAAAACGGTAGTGAAATGAAAACCGTACAATTGAAATGATAGACTTATAGTGAGAAATTTTAGCATGTAGTGTGATTTTGTTGATCTTCTGTCTATGTAGGAAATAGTTTAGTTATCAAACTCTTTTTTCCTTTTCTTTGCCTAGATTATAATATTTTTAGAAATGCTACTAAGAATGCATTGATTTAAATAGAATGTTTGTAACACATATGAAATTGTATTTTTTGCATTTTTGGCTTCTTATGGAAGGATCAAAGTCTTAAGCTTCAGAAAAAAATTTGCTTAGTTAGTAATGTGGTTATGAATTCTTAGTGGAATTAGAGAAAGATATAGGAATGTTGTTATTTCCTTATGTAATTTTGAATTGATAAAAATTTCAGTACTTGTATCTAGAATAAACTTGATTCAGTTATTCATGTGGGAAACATTATTTAAGTCTTCCTAGAGTAGATGATAGCATATTGAAAAGTACTCTCTGTAAATGTGACTAAACCAGTACTGGTGTATTTGTGGGTATTGTAAGAAACCAATGCTTATTATATGTGCCCATGGGTTGGTGAAGTAATCAACCATGGACGATATGTTGCTTATGAGTACGGGAAACCATATTGTTTATGTGATGTTGCTTATTTGTTTCCCTACTGAGTACCAAACCTCAGGTTGTCGATAATTCAGTATGTTAAGGGGTAGTATTTGAAGTCACCATTCCTTGAAAAGTATGGATCGGCATACAAGTAATGTTGGCACAGAGTGACTTTAGCTTCTCTATTTCGAGGAATGATATAGTTATACGATAAAACTGTATCAAAGATGTACCCAATACTTTCCCTTTTGATGAGTCTATTTATAGGTTTATGTGTGATAGCCTATTCCTCTCCTTTATTTGAGCATATTCGTAGCATTTCTTGAGTACAGTGATGGTGTATTTTGGAGGATCCTTTGCCTTGTCTTCATGAAAGGTGGGTTTATCCAAATGAGCTGCCAGTTAGTTTGTGTTGGTGGACATGTGGGTGGACCCTAGTCATGTATATCTTTGGCTTATGTCGAGTATCCTAATAGATATGTCACTATGCGGGACGTGACCTGCACGTGCCTGTTTCCGCGAGGTACACTACCATGTGGGATACATCCATTTCGTGTCTTCTCCTCTTGGAGTATTGCCATGCCACGTGACGGTGTGATGTAGGGTGATGTCAAGGTGCACACTGCCATGACATGTGGATGTGTGACTAGGCCACACCACATGATGAGCTACTATGACATTTTTTCGATTGTTCCTTCCTTCCTCGTTGGTGGCTAGATGCTAGTCACATAGTGATGTTATGTGTAGTTGTGATATTCTTATTTATTTCTTTGTGGACCAGAAATTTATTCTACTTTGACTTTGAAGGTTTAGCCACGATCTTGTGATCCTTTGCTTACTTGATTTGGTGTTGAAATTCTGAATTATTTTCTTGCCTTACTGTTGGAATTGATGATTTAATATCTTTATTCATCTGTACTTTGGTGGCTAAACTGGTTTATCCTTATTGTTTTCGTATGCTAGTCTTGTGTTGAAATGTGAAATTCCTCTCCAAGGACGTATGAGACAGTCTTGGTAGAGTGTGTACGAGGAAGTAGACATAGGGAACCTTGAGGACGGGGGTATGTGAGGCTATGATGCAGCTAGGATCCACTACCTACCTATGTGTGGTGACTATCTCTTGGAGGCTAACCACCTTACTCAACAAGGGATGTTCATGAAGGCCTTGTATGGAAGGTAGAACCGCTATGGTGTGCCCTAGCACCATCAAGCCTTTGAGTGAGATATTGGATATTTATGATCATATTATTGTTCTGAGATTAGGCATAGAGATGTTGATCGTGCATGTTATCTTTGACCAGGAATTAAACATGCTCACATGTGGCCTTATGAGTTGTGCATTCTAGTTATGTGGATGGTTATTATGTGTAATCTAGGAGTAAATTGTGTTAACTTGTCACTTTGTTATGGGACATAGTCATCGAAAAGGTTTTTATATGCCTGGCAATTGTAAACAATTGAGTTATTTACGATGCTCTTATTTCTTGAAAGTTAACTTGGATGTAGAAATTGATATTTGAAGCTAGTTCTATGTGATATAGTTTTATAAAAAAGATGTATTGGTAAAGGAAATTGATCATGATGGCATGTTTTCTTGTCATATTTGGTAGATGAGTATGGTAATTGTTGTTTACCTCTTTGTAATGCATTAATTTGGTGTAAAAAAAGGAATAAAATTATTGTTTCTCTGCTATGATTGTGGATAATTCTTAGAATATTTTAAGAAGTGTATGGTTTTAGATGTATCTTGCCAATGGATAATGGCATTCGTAAAGGATTTAGCAATAATGTTTCATTTATTTATGGAAAGATTCCTATGTGCAATTTAATATTTGTTGAATGTGTTTCAGGGCTAATGTGTGTGACATGTTCTCCATCTAGCCTTACAACTTCCAGGAGTAAGTCGGAACCTAGGGGGGGAGAATGTAGTACCCCTGCCCTAATCAATTTCTAATCTCAGTTTGACCTTGGTTAGTTTATCATATTATAGTGTTATAGTCAGGTGTTTTGATTTTAGTGCATACCTGTTAATGTGGTTTTCACACTAGTTTGTATGCAATTTTATTAGTTCTCCTATTTTGTGTTATTAATCTTGGGCTAACAATTTCATTAAGTATATATATGTATGCATGTATGACTCTTGGTTGCAGGAGATTTTAGGTATAGTACCACATGGGTGTGAGGTTCATCTCCACCTGGATTTGCAGGTTTGAGTGTACCTCTTTGGTCCTTAGAAGTTTGATTAGGTGGTTGTAAGACCCTCGTTTGACCATAGTCGTGCTCAAGTGAGTGTCTTTAGTCATCATCGGTATTCCCTTTGGTTGGGTGTGCAGGTCGTCTATCTATGTGGCTTTCTTGGATTGCATGTTTGCATGTGGTTAAATTGAGTATTTAATCCTTAATGTTTAATTTGATTTAATGTGTGTTTACGCATTAGTATATTTGGGGACTAGATTAAATAGGTTCCTTTTATGTGATTAATCGTTAATTGGAATTGCTTAATTCAAGTTGGTAGCAAGTTCAATTAAATGGTTAATTTTAAATATTAAATTTATTGTGTTTATGCTTTTGCAAATGAAAGATTAAATTTAATTGAAATAGAATTAATTTAATCTTGTTGGCATTTTGAAATAGAAGGGTTACTTTCATATATTTAGGAAAATTAATTTTTAAATTGAAAAGCAAGTTTAATATATTGATATAGTTTAAAAGACTAATTTTTGGAGATTTATATTAAATAAAATATTTTTAATCCAAAAATGGAATTTTGGTCAAACCTTTCCCATTTAACCTAGGTTTTTTGGAAAAATATGGGAGGTTGATTTTTTTGGAAAATATTTTTGGGTGGTGAAAATTTGGGGATTTTGGAAGGAGAAGGATTTCTTGAGCTACAGGTTGGGGCTCTTCATCAGATCTTGCCAGGAATGCAAGATGAGGTAGAATTCAGATGCATCTCTTTGATTTCTGGTTGTTTTGTGCTTGTTTTTCTAAAACCAAATATTGGAAATATTGGGGAATGGTTGTTCATGATGAAATCTTGTTTAAAATCTCCAATGGGTGTTCTCTGATTTAAGTTTTCTTTTATTTGGGACTTTGTTCTGGGGCTGGCAGTTTGGTGAAATCATTGGATGAGAAATGAGCTTCTTTATGCCCAAAATTTTCTTATTTGGGTGGTTATTCAACAAATTCTTCCATTTAGAAAACCATGATCATTGTGAATTTTTTTTTCCATATTTGTTGTTCATGGTCATTTTGGAAATTTAATTTAGTCTCTCTGAGACCATATATATTATTTAGAACTTGGGGTTTTTTTTTTTTTTTTGAGGTTATGAATAAATTAAAATAATTTTTCTATTAATTTCATTTGGGTGGATTAGGGTTGGAGGGTGGCAGAGCCAAGCCTCTACCCGCGCCCTCCTCCCTGTGGGTCTGCAGTAGTGTCCGCAACCACATTGGTACTTGTAGGGCCCTATGACCACATTGGTGGCTGCGGGGCCCTGTGACCACATTGGTGGCCGTAGGGCCCTGTGACAACAATGTGGCCGTGGGGAACCCTATGTCCACAGTGTGGCCATGGGGAAACCCTATACCACAGTGTGGCTGCAAGGGCCCTTGCCTCCACACGGGGGGGTGCGGTGGCTTCCAACTCTCCCATGATGGGAGGTGGGCCCCGGGCCCCACAATGGAACCCTACGATATTTCAAAAAGTTTTTTTTTTAAACTTATTTTATTAAAAAGTTTTTTTTAATATAGTTTTTAATTATTTATTAATTATTATTTATATATATTTTATTAATGAAAATTAATATATATATTAAATAATATTTAATTTGAAATTTGTGTATTATTAATTATTAATTGTTTATATTTTATTAATCCTGGATTAATAAATATATATTAATTAAATAATTTTTTTGGTATCTGTCTTAATGAGGAAGTATCTTTTTGGAAAAAGATAGAATATTATTTTAATTGGGAAATTTTTTAAATAAAATATATTTATTAATTGGTAATTTTTAAATAATATATTACTCAAGAATATATTATTTGAGGAATTGAATGATAATAGGTCATCTGAAAATTTTAGAAATGAAATACTATAGTATTTGAGTAATTGAAAAATGAAATATTTATCATTGAATATTTTGAAAATTTAAATGATATACTATTGGAATTATTGGAAATTTAATAATGTATCGTTTGGAAAATTGGTAAGTTAATGATATTTTCATTTAGTAAAATAAATGGTTTAGTTTATATTTTTCCTCTGTAATGAGACATAGACAAATGGCACTATTGCAATTGTGGTATTGTATTCACCTTGTAATAGCGAATTTTGTGTTAATGTATTTTGGAAACTTAGATCATTTAGAAAATTGGACTGACTTTTAATTGTTTAAATCAATAGGAAAGAAGATTGTCTTTTTCAGTTATTGCCTATGCAAGATTAATTTTTGTATTCTCTTTTTTTTAAGTAATGGCAAGCTTTGATTTGTTGATTGGACCCTGTCGTATGCTTGATTTGGGTACCTGTTTCTATCCTCAGTCTCAAGTTTGACTATTATTTTGCAGGTTTCGAATGATGATTTGTGGTTGACCATAGCTGGTCAGGTCTCTAGTAAGAGTACCGTCAGTCAGTGCACCTCATATGAAGTCATGTTTGACCATATGGTTGTTTCCTCCATTTTGAACTCTGTTTGCTTGACCTTGTGTATGTCTGGGTTTAAGAGTTTGTTGAGTATGGTCTAGTGTCATATGGGAAAGTTGCTTTCAATTGGGAGCGCCGCCCAAAGTGGTTGCTGGGTAACCCATTGAAAGTGTGTCTAATAAGTGATAATCTAATAGTATATTAGAGAGTTAGTTAACGAATCACTAAGTAAGATAATTGTGCCTCACACATAGGATGAGTGTTAACACAAACTCGACATGCTTTGAGAATGCCTGAAATGGCAAACAATCATCCTCATCTTCACGAAAGGATGTGTGGGTCCACATGAGGCTTGGATGGGCAAGAGGTTTGGATTAGGTTGCCAGGGTAACCCAGTGGATGGGGCCATAACCTATGAAGACCTGCCATTGTAACCATACCTAGTTATGTGATGACACTTGTCCCTTATGTTCGGTAGTGTGTTGTTGTGCTGTCTTGAGAGGAGCACTTTTGTCGAGTCATCTTGTTGCTTATGCCCTTGTGAGAACTTGATGTCATGCTAGACCTCAGGTTGTGATGACTTAGTTTTGCAGATGCTCCAGTGGACCTTTGTATTTGCTTCTATTATGTTCAATTGGATCCTTTCTTTTTTCAGGGATCATTTATGTATTTATTTGACTGATGTGGTCGTTTGTATATTGGTTATGTTCGCCTTGATGGTAGGATTGTAATTGATGCAACATTATGTATTTTTAACTTATTTAATGATCAAAGGGGTCTTGCAGTTGAGCAGACCGGGAGATGTATCCCTCTAGGGGTGAACTCGAAAATCAATTTGGTGTTATGTGATGCTTATTCTCTTATGTTTCCTTTTTAGTTTTGGCATGTATGGATGACACTATGTTAGAATGTATAAAGTGGATTAGATGAAATTAATTGTAAATGCATGTATGCAGTCATCTTTTAAATGCTTTAAATTGGATCATGAGAGAATAGATTATAATAATGGAATATATTCAGTTATTGTTAAGGTAATTAAGTATGCATGGAGAGATCTCATTAGTTTATGATGAAATTCAAGTGTGTTATAAAATTAGATGCATTACTTATATTTTAATGAAAAGCTTGAACGTAAGGTATGAATAAATCTTAATGGATGAACCTTATCATGTGATCTTTATTTTTATCTTTTGAAAGAAATTATCCTTGTTTAAGAATTATCTCATTATTAAGATAATTGGCTAATTGGATTAATTAGCATGAGTTAAGTTAAATGTGCAATTAAGTAATCACGTTGGGAGACTCTTTAGGTGAGTTGATGTCTTCCCCTGTGTAATCTGAACTTTGATATCTCATTGTATCTTAATGTCATGTTTTACTTTTAAAAAAATTATTTGCACTCTAATCTTGTGTTTTAGCTTATCCCTTCGGGGTTTCCTAGCGGGGCATTACATCAAGTTCAATGACAATTGTTCCTTTGGACTTCCATAGAAAAAATTGCATAACTTTTTACCAAGGAATCTATTTTTTTATGAAATTTTAGCTATAGAATAAATGAACCTAGTAGAGCATAACCCAGAAACCTTTTTTGCATAAGACACATAAGACCTGAGATTTAATTTTTTGGGCATATGGGTAACCCAAAAATAAAAGAAGTAAAATCTCCCAGCAAACATGGAGCTTTGACATGAAAAATTCAGCATTAAAACATTAACAATATATTATTTTTAGGTGATTATGAGGCTTTAGGAACGAACAAAAATATAGGGGTAACACAACCACAAATGAAACTATCGAATGACTCTTCTTAGTCACTATCTTCAAGATGAGTGTGTGGAACTAGGACATTGGCGTGACATGTTGTCATCCTGTACAGACAAAGTACATAATCCGTACAATAGTGACAAAGGTGACTAAACTATCAATTGATTAGTGGAGTAGAATGAAATAAGAAAGATACTATAGAGTATGAAATAAAAGAACCAAATAAAGGAAAATGAAAGAATCTCATGGTCAATCCATGATTGAAGCCTCCCGCAAGATGATAGCTTTCTCACCACTACAAACCTGCACACAAATGAGAAAGGGAAATGTTGGGGGTTGTGTTTTGGAGTCTTCCTTAGTTAGACCCCGTTTTGGTTTAGTGGATACTCAAATTCTTGTTCTATTCACTATAGTATTTTATTTTGTCTCCTTTTGATGATCATAACAAATCTTCTAATAATCTTGTCTGCTTTTGATGATCATAACTAAATCTTCACTGAATTGACTTTTTTTAAACCTATAACACTTACTGTCAATATTGCACATTCTTTATTCACTAAATTGACTTTTTTTTAATCTATAACACTTGTGTAAGATTTACAAACTCAAGTATACTATAACATTCCTCACAAACAACTTTAGTAAAATCACACTTACCAAATGAATAACACAAATCTTATGTGTAACATGAACCATCACAAATCAATGGCTTTGACATTAGACATTCATTACATGCTATTAATTGATCATTCTCTTCTTTCAATTTTGATATTTCTTTATTTTATACACTATTTTTCTTCTTCTAATATCATCATGCAACTTCACTCCTAAATCTTTAAAAATTAATTTCTTTTTGCTCCTCTTTTAAAATTGCTATAATTTTTGAATTGCATTTTTAATCTATTTTATCCATTGAAATAAATGATGGAAACTTAATTTCACTATAATGATTTAATATATCATTTAATAACTTCATGTGCCTTCAATCATCCAAGTTTTGATCAATCTTCCAATAAATACAAGTTCATCAATCTAACAATGTTATATTTACCTAAAATAACTTCTCCTTTCATATGGTTGGCTTCAATTACCCTTTTCGTTGTGATTTTCTTTGAGAATACTACAACATTTTTTCTTAAAGATTTGATTATTATACCTCTCTTAAAAAAAAAACTATTTTCAAATCCTTTAAAGTCATGAGTTCTTTTCCAATAGTTTATTATTAGTTCTTCCAAGACAACATACTATTGCATTCATTCAAAAAAAAAATCTAATTAGTTCAACCAATCATATTAAAAAATTTAGACAAAAATTCTATATTTTTTATTTTTTTTATTTTCAATAATTTTAAATTATTTTCTTTTTTTATATTTTCATTGGTTGAAGTAAGTAGAAAAATCATTTAAAAAATAAAACTCACAACTTTACACAAATAACATTAAAGAAGAGTACATCTATTATTATTAAAGAGGAATACATCTATTATTATTTTTTGTTTTTCGTTTCCATTGAAATATAAACTACAGTTTTTAGCACGGGGTATGGCATTTAATGCAAATCTCATACCACGAAATACAAAAAAAAACAAAACCGTCATTAATTAGAGCATATGTGGTACCCAATAACATCAACCTCATTCATCACCGCAATTTATACATAAGAGACATAATTTTTAATCCTTTTAGATTTGCTTATACAAAAATTACAAATTTGTTCAACTACCTATCAAACGGAAATATTTTTCAAACCACATTATTGCAAGTGGTAACTTTGGTGAAAAATAGTAAAAGATTTTATATTTTTTTATTAAATTTTTTTACATTAAGTTTAAATAGTGGTAAAAATTGTAATAGTAAATAAATGTTTGAAATATTAAATTAATTTTTTAAAATTGTAATTTTAATATTAAAAATTTATATTTTATTTTTTATTTATTAATTTTTTTTAATAATGATAATTTATAAATGATAAAAAATTAATTAAAATTTTGTATTTATTTATTAAAATTTTAGTTTGAAATCAATTTCATTTTACACTTTTCAAACTTAGATTTTTAGAAATTTTTCACAAACACACACAAGATTAATTATATATTTATAACTTTTTATCTATTATTTTTTATTTTTCAGATTTTAATAATTAAAGTTTAGGTTTTATTATATAATATATTGATCTTTTTATTAGTTTAGTTTTAATTAAAAGCTCATATTTTTAACTTTTCAAACATAGATTTTTTTTTGTTAATTTCTTGTAACTATAAGATATATAAATAATAAATATAATTTATAAATAATTAATTAAATATATAAAAAAAATTTATATAATGAAAGTTTAGGTTCCATTATGTAAATATGTATTAACATTTTTATTATGTTTCATTTTTAATTTTTATTTGCTTATTTCAATAATTACAATGGACTCCTTCCCTACCTAAGTACCATTAAGACTTTTTTGAATTTTAAATTAATCTCACGGTATTCTTTTATTATTGATAGAGAAATTTGACAATATATATATAAGAAATTTGTTGATTTTCCCAGGTTTTATTGGATGTATTTTATGTATATATGTGATTCAATCTGATACTTGCATTCTTGGAATTCTATCTATTCTCAAATTGAATAACATTATACTATATATATTCCTTTGGAGAGGCATGTCCTTGAATGAACATGTCTCTCCTTTAATTATAATAATTTAATCAATATTATAATGTTTCATCAATCCATTATTAATTTAGAATAATATAATAGATTAATATTGAATATTAAATTTTATATGATTAATAATAATATAATAATATAACATAATAATATACTATTATTAATCAACATATATTATATGTATTCTAAATGATCATTCGACTGAAGCTACAAACATTAACACTCCCTCTTAGCGAGGGAGGATGATCAGATAGAATGTGTAGTGATCTCCCATGTCAACACTTATGGCCCTCACCGTAGCTACAAAAGACATAATTAACACTCCCACTTAGCTAGGGAAGATAAAATCAATGCAAATGCATTAAGTGTAGATTAATTATGGAATAGAGAAAATATTATCTCACTATGATATCAGGAAGTATGGTATAAACAAGAATATCAAGACATATGATATTCACCATAACTCAAAAATATCATCTCATGATATTGGGATTATTTGCATCAACCATATGATGCTCATCACAGGGGACCATAGTCTCAAGGTGTGAATTTGCCTCTGGCGGTGATTCTATTCACAAGCTCTTGCATGGATTGCCTCTGTCGGTGATTCTATGCATAAGCTCTTGTGTGGATTACCTCAGTCGGTGATTCTATCCATGAACTCTCATGTGGATTGCCTCAGATGATGATTCTATCCACAAGCTCTTATGTGGATTGCCTCAGTCGGCGATTCTATCCATGAGCTCTCACATGGTTGCCTCAGTCGGCGATTCTATCCACAAGCTCTTATGTGGATTGCCTCAGTTGGTGATTCTATCCATGATCTCTCAAGTGGATTGCCTCAGTCGATGATTCTATCCATAAGCTCTTACATGGATTGCCTCAATCGGCGATTCTATCCATGAGCTCTCACGTGGATTGCCTCAGTCTGCGATTCTATCCACAAGCTCTTAAGTGGATTGCCTTGGTCGGCGATTCTATCCACAAGCTCTTACGTGGATTGCCTCAATCGATGATTCTATCCACGAGATTTCATGTGGATTGCCTTTGTCGGTGATTCTATCCACAAGCTCAAGTTATTGTAAGATCGTCACCTTCCAATAACCTCAAAAATACAAGTGGAAATCATTTGGAAGTCATCACTTCCTTATGATTTACACAAGAACCATAAGGCATTAAATTGTTTCATTAGTATAATAATCAATTGAATCAAGTTTTACCTCATAAATGTTTCACCTTTAATAGTGAAAATCCCTCTCAATAATATGATCGAAATTGTCACAAGTTGATTGAACCATCTGCTCCCTCTGAAGCTCAAGTTCTTGTATCAACCTCTTGTCCTCTTTTGAAATGTCAGACTCCCTCTACATCGGGTCTCAATCATCAATTCATTTATAAGCATCAATTTATTTCTCCCTTTAATTCAATTTTATTGTGCTTTCATCCTGAAGGTATGTCAAAGAGAGATTACAAATAGCTCATAAACTAAATTATCTTGAACAGAAATACCAATGATAGAAGCATACAAGATTTTACTAGCCAATATTATAGCATAAATTACAAACTCAATAATTCATGTGCCTTAATAAAACATGGAATACTTATCTTAAGTTTCAATCATTTACTTTCATAAGGTGAGCCCATATAAGAAATATCACTCATGAATCATCTCTCATCATAATTCCCTTTGAATGATGTAGAACATTTTCATAATTTTGATCAACACTTTCATTATGATCTACCACACACAGTCGTTAATAACTTTTTCAATTTACCAAAATTTATCCAATCTCTTCATTGAGATGTTATAAAATCTAATTACAAACATTTCCTCCAAGTTATAGCCAGATCCAACAGTTAAAACAAAAGTTATGACATTTTTCCCAAAACTGCTAACCCTAGGTAGGGTTTCAAGTGACCTCACCAAAGTCATCATATCTTGCACAAAACTGAATAAAATTTGATGAGATAAACATATTTGAAAAATATAAACACATATCTTTCCATCCATATATTATAGTCCTCATTTTGAGGCCAACCAAGGGCCATACAATGGCATATTTCAGACTGAAAATTCTATAAAAAAAAAAACTGAATTCTCCAACCCTCTCCAACCTCCAAATTAAACTTCACAGGCCTGAGCTCTGATACCATGTTGATTTTCCCAAGTTTTATTGGATGTATTTAATGTGTATATCTTATTCAATTTGATACTTGCATTCTTGGAATTCTATGTGTTCTCAAATTGAATAACATTATACTATATATATTCCTTTGGAGAGGCATGTCCTTGAATGGACATGTCTCTCCTTTAATTATAATAATTTAATCAATATTATAATGTTTCATCAATCAATTATTAATTTAGAATAATATAATAGATTAATATTGAATATTAAATTTATATGATTAATAATAATATAATAATATAACATAATAATATATTATTATTAATCAACATATATTATATGTATTCTAAATGATTATTCAACTAAAGCTACAAACATTGACAAAATTTAAATAATCTATTTTATTAAAAATAATTTAAATGTAATAATTAGTTTTCAAGAGACATATTATCTTATTAATGTAGTTTATAACATCCTATAATATCGTTATTGATCTATAGAATAGTGATACATTTTCATATTAGATATATATGTGTACACTTGACCTAGGTCACTATCAGACTCTTATATGTGAACCTCGTAGATTTATCATTTACATTTATCTTTGATGTCTTAGATTCCCTCCTACTAGACATTGTGAGTCAAGCTATCCCACTCAGTTCCAAATTATGCACTCTTATAAAATGAATGCAACATCACACTACTAATACTACCTTTTCCTAACTCTATAGTGGACTCATTTAAAACCATTCAACTTTATCATAATTTTAAAGAAATTTTTGGAAAAATAATTATTTTTACTTATCTAGATAATAAATTACCGAATCATCTATATACTAAAAAATTCTTATTCCAAAAGTCAAGGGAACTTATTTCTAAATTTATAACTAAAGTTCGATTATAAATTTGAAATCACTTTAAAGTGAAAGTTAGCAAATAATATTTTTAAAATCTATTGTACCTAATTTTTTTACAGAATCCTCCTCTAACTTGTCTATGATCACATGCATGTTTTTCTTTCATTTTTTTTTCTTTGAAATAAAAATATAAAAGATATTTGTAGAATTAACAAATTTTAAACTTTAAATTATTAATATCAAATTATTTTGATCAGGATTATAATTTAAATTGTATACAATAATGTCCTCACCTAGTATTAGGTATGCCTCCATTTTAATTTATAAATAAACTAAATATTTAGAATTTAGAATACATCTACTATAATCATGCTCCAACGCTATGCCTTTTTTATTGAATCGAGCAAAGGAAAAAAATACATTATGGGAGGCAACCAAACAACTACATATATGCATGAATAAAACAATAGCCTTAACATCCCAAAAGATTAACAAATTTTAGTTCATATAAAAATTGTTTACCAAATGGGATTCCTTGCTTCCTCTATGCACTATTGTTAAAATCTCTCTCTCTCTCTCTCTCTCTCTCTCTCTCTCTCTCTCTCTCTCTCTCTCTCTCTCTCTTCCTATATACTTATTTTTCTTTATCTCTTTCTCTCTCTCTACCTTTATCTCTCCCTCTACCTCTTTCTCTCTCTCTATCAAATTTTTTATCTATATCTCTCTATTTTTATCTCCAATTCTCCTTCTCACTCTCTCTACCTCTCTATCTATTCCTCTCCCCCTCTATCTTCATCTCTACTTTTATCTACTCTAAACTAATGGCAGGAACACAATGCTTTGCGTCTCTTGTTTTATTGGCAATGAGATTTACCAAGCAATGGTAGCTAGAAAATCTCAAAATTTTGCAACCTTGATGACTTGCAATTACTTAGATTTAAAAAAACTCAATTTTTATGATATTACGTAGTGGTTGTACCTTTTCGATTCCTTCATTCCAAGGAGGCTTCTTTTTCTACAATATCATTTTGTTTGATAGCTTCTAGACTCATCCATTGCACCTAGTGCTGAAACTTTGCTTTCGTAATTTTTTTTTTTTGGATTAGATATCATATAATCATTATATAGCATCAGGAAAATCTGAGTTCAGTAGTATCAAGGCACCAAGAGAAGGTGCATGCACAAAAATATACAGTTAACGGGAACCTCCATTATAGGAAAGATGATTACATTAGATATACATATTTGCAACCAAAAAACATTAGAAAATGAGGTAAATAAGATTTCAGAATCCGGTGAAGAGTTGTTTCCCAGTTGGGGGATTCAAGCCACCCACCCCAAGTTTCCATCCTGCCACACTTCCACCTCACCATCAAGTATGGCATGTTTGTGGGGGTGAGAGGTGCACTCATGAATCAGGCCAACTTCCTTCCATGTGATCTCCATGTGTAGCTGTCTATGCTCTAGGTGCCTCATAATGGCCATTAGTGCTTGCTCAAATGCAACCTTTCCTAGTTCATCCCTCTCCCAAGTGAATCCGTGAGATAACTCTCGGATGTAAACAATAGTAGCCCCTTCCTTGATCCATCTGTCAAATTTGTCCGAGTCCAGCTTAAGTACAACAGTGACCTGCATAGAGATAGAGTAAATAATGAGTCTCCTAAGAGACTTAGTGAGGTGCCTGGTACTGTTATGAAATATGTCATCATTACGATACTTCCATATGAGCCAAAGAACCTCCAAAGAAAAACAAGACCAAAAGATATTTGCAATTTTCCTACAACCCTTGATATAGCCTAGAATAACATCTATGTATTCAACAGAGTTAGATTCCAAATTAAAGCCAAACAACCTCCTTATTTCTTTTGCAAAATGGCATTCAAAACATATATGTTCCATAGTTTCAAGCACTCTACATATGTTATAGTTTAGGAAATTACCCTCCTTATCTTTTATGGGGAGTTTATTTAACAGTAGGCATCAGCCAAAGAATTGTTTTTTTGGTTCATTATGAGCCATCCAAAATTTACACAGCCTATCTTTCCAGTCCTTTGGTTCCCAGTTTAGACCCCAGCATCTATTAAGGAGTAGAAAAATGGTATCAGCCTCGGTAAGTGAAGAATAGATGCATTTAGCTTTAAGGGAGGGGAGAGGTGTGCCATCGGTCTGACAAAGAGCATAGATGGGGGGGTGGAGGAGAGGGGGGTGAGAGGGGGGAGAGAAGAAGATAAAGACATTTTAAGTATGTTATAGGTCCTGCTTTGGGATGTCGAGATAGAGAAGGTAAGTTTTAGCTCCTCCCATGATCTCAATTGGCCATTCTCAAGTAGCTTCTCAAAGTATTTAATACCCATATTGTGCCATTTCAGTGCAGAGCAGCCTTGGAGAGTGGCTAATGGTTTTCCATTATGGAATAGATTCCACCATATTGATCTGTTATCAACAATATGCCTCTGTATAGTGCCATTCAGTTTGATATGTACCAAGTGCTTCACCTATTCCCAAGCCTTCCATAAGCACTTAAAGATATCAGAACCAACCGGGGATACCTCAATCGGTCCAAGAAGAAGGTCAAGAATGGGGAGATCTTTCCATTTCTTGGATTTCTTAGGGATCAAGGATACAATATTATTTCTTATAAGAACTTTTCATGGCTCATTACCTTCCATGGCCTTAAGAATCCTCTTGGAGGTGAGGGCAATGCCCTATAGTTTTAGGTCTTTCAACCCCATCCCACCAAATAGTTTATGCATAGTGTACCACTCCCATTTCACTACATGTTGCTTCCTAGTACCCTTTCCATCTGACCATGGGAATTCCCTAATTTGCTTTTGAACATGATTAAATTGGTAATTCCTAAAGAGCCAAGCTGATGAGAAATAGATATTATATGAGGTCAATATTTTTTGACACACTTGAAATCTTCAAGCCAAGGAGAGAAAGTTCCTATTTCATTTGGAGAGCTTCTTATCTATCTTATTCCTTACCCATTCCCACATTTCTTTTAGATTTGAAAGAATAGAGAAAGGGATACCTAGGTATTTTACAATCTGAGTAGGGCCCAACCATTTGAGAGAGAGTTTTGAAAGCCAGCTCGGGGGGTTGTCATCCAAACCAAGGAGATTAGATTTGTGCATAACGATCTTACTGCGAGAATCTAGGCAAAATAGATCAATATTTTTTAGCAGAGTCGCAAGTTTTTCTTCCTCGAGCTTAATTAATATTATAGTGTCATCAGCAAATTGGACATTCTAGATTTCCTTTTTGTTAGGTAAGGATATACCCCTAACAGGAGGAGTGATAGAGGAGTCCTTAAGTAAGTATAACATTGCACCAGCAGCTAGGACAAATAAGGTTGGGGCTAGAGGACATCCTTGTTTGATGGATCTAGTTAGTGCAAAATTGGAGGACCTTATCCCATTTACTTCAACAAAAGCATTGGCATCACATAATAACATTATGACCATATTACAAAATCTAGGGGGGAAGCTTAATGATTGAAGCATCTAAATGATATAATCCCATTCTATCTTATCATAAGCTTTCTCAAAGTCTATGAGTAACATGGCTCCATTTTGTCTTGATTCCTTAGCCTAGTGGAGCGATTCCCAACAGGTAATTAGGTTTCCTAGTATATAACATCCTTTAACAAACCCTGTTTGAGTAGCACTCACAATCTTAGGCAGGATTTTCTCCAATCTGCATGTATTCAACTTAGCTAAGATTTTGTATGACAAATTCAATAGTGTAATAGGCCTCCAGTTTTTAAGTAGGGTTCTGTCACCTTCTTTAGGAATAAGCTTGATCAAACCTTGATTAATATTTTTTTCCCAAGGATCCAATGTGTATAGCCTTGGTGTATAGGGAATGAAGGTCATCAACAATCCATTCAATATTTTCTTTATTAAATTCTACCGGAAACCCATCAGGGCTAGGGGATTTATCATTACTGAGGGCCAATATAGCTTTCCTAATTTCTTCTTTTGAAATAGCTATTTCAAGCATCCTACTATCCTCCTTATCAATAAGTTTGGGGACCAAAGACATGACTATCTTTCTGGCATTTTCCTGTTCCTCCCTAACTGGTTCAACAAAGAACGAATCCTTGTAGAACTAAGCAAAGTACTCAAGAATTTTAGTTGGTTCAGAGAGGTTCTTATTCTGCTCCCATATGGTGTCTATTTTCTCTCTTGCTTGTTTCATCTTAAGAAGCTGGAAGAAGAATTTAGAGCCTCGATCTCCAGTATCCAACCAATTTAATTTAGCCCTAGTTTTCCACCCTTTGATTTTCTGATTTTGCAATCTTCTAAGATCAGTCTTGGCCCTAATAAGCTGATTGGTGAGTGATACATTCTCAATATCCCCTCGAAGGTCCAGCTCAACCACTTGGAGGGCACTATGTAGTTGTAACTCAGAGGCTCTAGCTTCCTTAGCCTTCTATTTACCCACAGCCTGGTAGAGTGAGGTCCATGTTTTAACATTCTGGTTCCATCTGTCAATGTTGGACACTTGGCTATTACCATATTTATCAACATTCTGACAAGAAACAAGGCACACTTCAGGTCCTCATCCATTAGTAGACTAGTGTTCATTCTAAAGTTTGAGCTAGGGTTTGGTGGGGCCACCCTACTATCAGTTATCTTTAGCCCAACCATAATAGGATGATGATCTGATAGTGTATATGGTATGACAACATATTGAATACCCTCCTCATTTTTTACAATTTCGAAGAAATGTTTATTGAAATAAAACCTATCAAGCCTACAATAGACTCTCTTATTATACTATTGGTGATTACACCAGGTGTACCATATTGATTTATACTCTCCTTTCTTTCCTGCTAAAGGATCAACCAGTCTCATCTTGTTAACCATCCTTTCCCATTGCACTCTCTCAACACCCTTCTATTCCACCTTGTTTCCTCCCTATTTATCTTGTGCATTAATTACCATGTTGAAATTTCCTCCCAAGAGCCAGAGGATGTCTTCCAAGTTTGCAAGCCATTCCCACATAATCCCTCTTTCTCGGTAGTCAGTGTTGGCATAGATTGAACAGATACTAAAGGTGGAATTGTCATTCTGTATGATAGCCCATACTGCCCTTGCACAAGGAGATTGTTCCCATTTAGTGACCTTATTCGCCCATGTAGGGTTTAATAAAATTGCAGCTCCACCTCTTCCTTTAGGGTGATTGCTGTAGAAGGGAGTGACCTCCCTCCAGATGGATTTTAGACCAACTTCTAAGGTAAATCCCACTGATTTTATCTCTTGGAGCATAAGGCAATCAATGTCCTTATGTATTTTAGAAATCTTTTGACCACATATTTCTTATCATGGGCCTCTAGTCCCCTGATGTTCCATGAGATGGCTTTCAACATTAGAAGGTTAATTCAGGAGTGTCCACCAAGGACTTAAACCCCTCGAAGCACTTAGGCCATTCCTCAAGCTTAGAGAGGTGACTAGCATCAAAAGCCACTATTGAAAGTGGTCTACCTCTTTCCTTCCTAAGCTTAGAGAGTTGCTCAGGTCCCAATGAGTCCTTCCTAACTGATATCTCTTTAGTGGCATTAGGAGATCTTTTCGTCCTTTTTTCCTTAGATTTATTTCTAGCTAGGCTGTCTCCCCCATTATTAGTTCCAAATCAAAATCTCTAAGATCTAGGGAAAATGGATTATTCCCATCATTGTTGATAATCTCAAATTCGTCATACTTGAAACTAGGTCTAGTACCATGATCCTTCTCTAAAGTTTGGCAGAAAGGGGGAATGGTAAGCCCCATTTCCCCATCAATGTCACCAGATGTTAGCTCAAGGGGTTTGGTGGGGTGTGGTGCTTCCTCACCCTCAACCTTGTTCTCCAAGGGAGTATTTGATATTAGAGGAATGTTCATCTCCCCAAGAATGTCGTAATTGCCCCTACATTCAAACCCCTAAGGGGATTGACTTACAAAACTGGTAGCATTGGTGGTATCATGAGTACCACCATCCTCCCCTTCAATCAACTCTTAGAGGATGGGCATGGCATAGGACTCAATCTCCTTTTTCTAGTTACTTATTGATAATTCAAGTTGTTTTCTATGTTTTGCAAGCATTTTCAATTTTTTAAGGACAATTTGTTATGTGTTTTGAGTTTTGGGTCCACCTTTATTAGTGGAGACTCCAACTACATCAGATTCCAGTGGGATAGAGACATGGGCAGCCAAACTGGTCTCTTTTAGGGCCATCTGATACTCGAGTAAAGACTCAGTAATTGAGGGAGGAGCATTGGAAGGATTATGGCAATCTTGTGGGTGAAAAGGTGGGGGATCAGGGTCGGGTGGAGGTGGTGGGTCAGTAGAGTTAGGCTATGTATTGATGGAGGGGCCGAGAGATGAAGATTCAGGGTGAAATGGGAGGGGAGTAGGGCTAGTCTGCTTAGGGTTCGAGGGGTCTTCCGAGGGTGAATGTAAAGGGTGTCGAACAAAGGTCTTCTTGGAAGGGGCAACATTTTTCCCTCCTATCAGAGGGCAATTTTTAAGGAAATGCCCACTTCTTCTGCATTTATGACATGTATTAATTCCCCCCAAATACTCTAAGGGACATGAAAATAACTGGAGGAATTTCAACCTTAGCTTCTCCTTTCTTTCCTATGTCGTGATCTAGTGACATAGGTTTTAGCTCATGAAAAATCACACTTCTACTATACATAACCTTGCTAATCACTGGATTCCAAAGTTTGTATCCTTTCACACCAACTCCATAGCCAATGAAGACATTTCACATATTTTTTATCCAACTTAGATCTATTAACATCAGGCACATGAGCATATGCTTTTGCACCAAAAACACGAAGGTCCCTTAAAGAAGGTTTCTTACTAGACCAAGCTTCCATAGGTGTTTTCTCAACCAATGTTGAAGTAGGAGAATGATTCAATAGGTAACATGTTGTAGCAACTACTTCAGCCCAGAATTTTTGTTCTAGCTTAGCTCCGCTCAACATCCTTCTTGCTTTCTCCATTAGAGACCGATTCAACCTTTCAATGATTCCATTTTGTTGTGGAGTGTAAGGTACAATATTATGCCTCCTAATTCCATGATCAACACAATACTTGTCAAAATCTGCACTATAGTATTCACTACAATTGTCTATTCTTAAACATTTAATCCTTCTCCCAATCTGATTTTTAACAAGGTTCTTAAACTCCTTAAACTGACTAAACACTTTTGATTTACTTTTAAGAAAGTACACAAATACCATTCTTGAATAATCATCTACAAAAGATACATAGTACTTAGACTTAGACAGAGAAGGAACATCCACTGGACCAAACACATCAGAGTGAACATAATCCAAAATGTTAGAAGACTTATGAGAACTATAAAACTGAGCACGGTTATCTTTTCCATATATGTAGTGTTCGCAGAAATCGAACTCAAAACTACAATCATCCAGACCTTCAACCAGATTCTTATTCTTCAAAACTTTTAAACCTTTTTCACCTATGTGGCCTAACCTATTATGCCAGAGCATTGTTTTCTCAACAAGAAGTTTACCTTCCAATGAATTAGCATTATGCATCATTACAATTGTCTTACCTGACTTTTTAGAGGTTACATTACAACATATAGGTTCTACATTTAACATATACAGTGTACCAATGCGATCACCCTTTGCCAATACAATGGAACCCCTAGTCATCTAGCAACCACAAGATACAAATGTAATTTGTACTCCAGCATCATTAATTTTACTTATAGAGAGAAGGTTTCTTGCCAGACCTGGTATATGAAGAACTCCATTGATCCCCTTCACTCTACCATCTTAGAATTGAATTTTAATTCTACCTCTCCCTACAATCTCCAACATAGAATCACTAGCCAAGTATACCTTTCTACCAGCATACAGTTCATACTTAGAGAACCACTCCTTGTGGGAGGTCATGTGAAAAGATGCGCCATAATCTACTAACTAGGTGTCATTTGAGGTAGGCACTACGAGGGCTCATACAAATGCATCTGCCAAGTCCCACCACTTGGTCGCCATGTTGTGAGGGATAATATTTTGGGCACCTCACAACCTTAGTATAATGACAACCACTAATAGTCCCATAATTATACTCCACCGTTGATCTTCCTCGGATCTGCTATTAGATCTTCTCGATTTGCACGACCCTTATCTCACCCAGGTCGCTCACTTATGCCATGTGTCACTTCCTAATTGGCTCCGGAGTCCCTGTCCTACCACCTTAGCATGACCTCATGATCCACCCAGAATTAAGCTCTTCTTTGTTGCTGGGTCGCGATGGATATTCTAACGAATAGTTTCCCATCGCGACCTAGTGACCACCGTTCGATCAACCTTGATCTGCTCAGTCTTTAACTTGATTCTTTTTGCATGTGCTTTGTCACCAAGCCGCGAGGAATAAATTTTGATCATCCTCCCATCGCGGTATAGAAACAACTGTTGGATCATCTCGGACTTGCTCACCCAATAGCTGATCACAAAATGAGGGTTCCATCGGGATAGGTTATTCTGATCAGTCTGAACACAAGTCAAGTTAATTCGAGGCTCATTTCCAACATAATAGAAAACAACCTTCAAGATAAATGAAGGTCTCTATGAGTGGATGGTGATGCCTTTTGGGCTATCTAATGCTCCAAGAAGATTTATGCACCTCATGAATAAGGTATTGAAATATTTCATTGGTAAATTTGTTGTGGTTTATCTTGATGATATTCGTGTGTTTAGTAGGACAAAGGAGGAACATTTGGAGCACTTGAACCTATTTTTGAAGAAGTTGCATAATGAAAAGTTGATGATCAATATGGAGAAGAGTGTCTTCATGAAGGAGGTGTTACTACTTATCGAGTTGCCATTAGTTTTTATATTCAAAGTCATACTATATATTCTAGTTGGTTAGCACTACCGAATCATGCAGTCGGTATAAACAAAGAAGTTGGTATGCACAGTCTATTCAGTTACAGAAGAAAGCAGTCATAGAATGCAGTATTCACCAAGCTGTCTACTGAGTATCTTTTTATGGCTACCAAGCAGTAAAGTTAACACACAGAGTTGATATTCACCAAGTGAAACATTTTACCAGATACATTGAACTTGGACATGCATATGAAAATGTGTTACAAGATCGAGGCACATCTAACCATTATTACATTGGAAATTGCACTAGAAGATTGTGTATGATTATGAGGTCAATCTAACCAATGAAATATTTTGTTTAGTTATTCATTTGAGGAATCTTTTTTGTAAGATCAAAGCAATGAATTAGATCACCATTTTAAGAGATCTATTTAAACAACACGAGTAAAGAACAAGGTGTGTGCATATATGTATGAAGGAAGACTGTTACAGAGACATAGAGGTCACCGAGAAGATTTTCAGAGAACAGTCAAAGAACAGAGTAAACAGAAGGGTTTACCAAGTTACTATATGAGTTACTGAGGTATGCTATAAGCAAGGTAATCTTATCCTGAGCACATAGAATCTGCTATAAAATTTCAGATGTAAAGTTGCAGATGTTTGTAATGACTTTATTGTAATATTGTGAGATTGAAAGAGAAACCTTTAACAGGGTAAAAGACTCTAACCAAGTCTATAAATTATAAATCCTCTAACCAGGTGCAACATTCAGATTAATGTTGTAAAATCCTTTAGCAACGTAGATCTAACAAATTTTTTTACTCCTAACAGGGTAAGCTATCAGAAATAGCTAAATGTATCTCTAACGGAGCAATCTTTATTATTACAATAGTTAAGTTGTGGGTGCCATGTCCACCGCAATTTTTCTCTCTAACCAAGAGTTTCTATGTAACCAAAATATATGTGTTATCGAGTGAATCATGTATGATTGTTATCTATTTGTTTTAACTTTATTTTATGTTACTACACTATTCTGTTTATGCATAACAGTAAGGTTATTATTAAAGAAAGCTTTTGTAGTACTGATTCACCCCTCCCCTCTCAGTACATTAGCTTTCCATATTGGGCCTAATAGGAGGATCTTGTATATTTTAGTTTTGTAATCTCAAAAGGGGATTTGAAGATGGATCCAGCAAAGGTGGAGTCAGTAGGTGATATAAGAAGTTTCAATGGATCAACAACATTTTACATAAGTTAATAAAAAATTTCAGTCATATATGTGCACGTATCTTAGACACAAGAAGGTAGACCAGTGCCCTTTTTTAGTCATAAACTCAATGATGCTAAAAGGAAGTACTATACATGTGATTTAGAGTTGTATGCAATGGTACAAGACCTGAATAAATGGCATTGATAGTTGTGATACTAAATGTAAGTACAGATCCAATAGCCAACAAGATGAGAAGTGAGGGGGTGAGTCATACAAACTTAATCTTCCATAAAAACATCAGAGTCAACCTCGGTAATATATACTTTAGTAATATAACCAAAACTGTTAAACATGTCAACTCAAAAGCATATAAACATCATAAACCTCATAACACCAGATTTAACATGGAAACCCAAATAGGGAAAAACCACTATGGGATTTCGGACCCACTAAGAAATATACTCTTCTAGAGTATGCTCGGTTAAAAGCAAATCCTATTAAAGATTACAAACACATTGCTAGATGTGACCCGGTTAAGGGATTTCCCTCAGATCTGTTAGGATCTTCACCTTGTTAGAAGTGACCTTGTTAAAGAATTTCAAACACTCAATCAGAATGTCACCTTGCTAGAGGGTTTTACAAATAAGACTGTTAAGTCCACTTGGTGAAGAGATTTTCTATCACTTTCACAAAATAACAGTAATAAAAATCTATCTGCAACTTCAAATCTAAAATGCTAAAATAGATTCTTATTTGTTCAATACAATCTAGACATAGAACTAATCTTATCCATCTGCTAGGCTTCTATACTCTGTTAATCAAACAGGTCTTCAAGCTTCTATGCTTGGTAATCACTATGTAGCATCCCTGTGCATACACTTGCCTACATACATTGTTTATCAATAGTTTCCTATTTATAAACAATTAGCTAACCGCTTAATCTCCTTGATCACATTTCCCATGATCAATCATAGCCATCAGATCTTCAATCTTGTCCAAGTTCAATGCATCTTTTGATTTGAAAACGTTTTACCCTACCTAGGAACTTGCATATATTTCTTAGAACTTGTGCCAGGGTATTGCAGTTCAATCTGAACTATAGATCTTCATGCCAACTTTCCTTTTCCATAGATTCATTAACAAACTATATTTATGGCATACCAATCATTTGATTAGTTCCAGCTGATTAGCTTCCTTCATTAAATAATGCATGTAAACATTTAATGCATTCTATTATAGCTCAGTTACAAATCGGTAAGAACTCGGTAAATACTAAACTTCACTCAGTAGACATTCCACCTTTATTAACCGATAGGGATAACCTTAGGGTTTATCGACTAGGTTCCTTAGGGTTTACCGACTAGGTTCTTTGCTTGATAACATAGTATAGTATTAACCTTACAATTTACAACATATGTATGATGTTAAAACAATCTAAACATCATGATCTCATCATTGTCTGACTCGATAATAGTTGCCCATTGAATACCTTATTCATCCCCTTATTCATCATATTCTTTCTTGTGTCTTTTACCAACATCTTTATATTCTTCAAATTATACTTCTCAAGATATGGCAACATCATACTGAATTAGAAAATCAATTTCTTGACATCAATGACAAAATAATAATATCAAGACAGTAAACATCCTTAAACAGTTATATCCATAATCATCAACAACCTTCTCAATATCCTTATTAAAATGTCACCAATCTCCCATTGTTTGTTATAATGCTATATTGCCAATAATCTCCCCATTTGGCATTGATGGCAAAACCAATTGATTTGACCTTAAAAGATTCTGATTGCTATGATTTCGAAATGCTGAAATGCTCTCTCCCATACATTAGACTTCTCCTCTTTTCTCAGTCTTCTTTCTTTTCTCAGTTTTCTCCCCCTTTGACAACAATGCCAAAAAGTAAAGAACTAAACCATAATTTCTTCCTGTATGAAGTGATTTCCTATTGTTGTGTATCAATGCAATCTGGTCAGAGCATTTTGTCTTCAATTCATGTTCCCTATATTGTTTTCCTGTAATATTCCCTGTACTATTTCCTATACACCTTTAGAAAACATCCTAAAGTGTGTAAATCAGCATCAACTCCTAAAAGATATTCGATAAAGTCATCGGATTGATGCTTTCACCGAACTCGGTCAGTGAGTAGAAGATAGGGATAGGACCCCTAACCTACTTTTGAGATATTCAAAAGTGTCCCTTGGTAGTGGCTTGGTGAAGATATCTACTATTTGTTCCTTTGTGCTAACATACTCCAACACCACTTTCTTCTCTTGAGCTTCTTCTCTAAGATAATGATATTTGATAGAGATGTGCTTTGTCTTAGAGTGCATAAAAGGATTCTTTGAAATGTTAATGGCACTAGTATTGTCACAGAATATAGTTACTAGCTCGGTAACTTTCTCATTTATACCTTCTAACAGTTGTTTGATCCATGCAATGGTACAATTCAATGCTGCAACAATGTATTCAACTTCTGCTGTTGACTATGAAACACATCCTTGTTTCTTGCTAGGCCAACTTACTAGTCTTTCTCCTAAAAAGAAAGCTCCTCCACTTGTGCTTTTTCTATCATCAATGTTGCCTGCCCAATCAGCAACAGTATAAACTTTTAAATCAAAATCATTTCCTTTCTGATATACTAAGCCATAATCCTCTGTGCCTTTCAAGTATCTAAAAATTCTTTTGATTGTTGTCATGTGTGTTTCCTTAGGATCTGCAGAGAATCTTGCAACTATACCTACTGCATGTACTATGTCTAGTCTGATGTGAACAACATCTTGTAGCTTTCCAATCATGGATTGGTAAAGTATCTCATCAACAGATGTAGATTCATCATTCATTGATAATTTACAGTCGGTAGTCATAGGAGTACTTACTGGTTTTGAATCCTCCATTCCAAATTTCTTCAAGATTTCCTTTATGTACTTGGATTGAGTAATGAAAATCTCATTTTTCATTTGTAGTATCTGTAAACCTATAAAATACTTTATCTCACTGATTAATGACATCTCAAATTCTTTGCTCATTTCATTTCCAAAGTTCTTACATAGAGAGACATTTCCACAAAATATAATATCATCAACAAATACGGCTGAGATCAGTATTCCATTTTCATCATTCTTCATGTACATATTGTTGTTCTCACTTGTCCTTATAAAACCAATCTTAATCAAATAAGAGTGCAATCTTTCATACCATGCCCTAGGTGCTTGTTTCAAACCATATAAAGCTTTGTTCAATTTACATACCTACTATTTATTCTTGTCTTCAACAAATCCTTCAGGTTGTTCAATAAAAGCTTCTTCTTCTAATATTCCATTCAAAAATGCATATTTGACATCCATTTGATATACCTTGAAGTTTTTGAAAGAAACATATGCCAACAATGTTCTTACTCCTTCAAGTCTAGCAATAGGTGCAAAAGTTTCACCATAATCAATTCCTTCTTCTTGAGCATAACCTTTGCAAACTAGTCTTGCTTTGTTTTGAATAACCTCTCCTTTTTCATTTAGCTTCTTTTTGAAAATCCACTTTGTACCGATTACATTTTTGTCCTTTGGTCTTGGGATTAGTGTCCATGTGTCATTCTTCTTGATTTGATCAATCTCTTTTATCATAGTATTTATCCAATCTTCATTGTTAAATGCCTCTTTCACTATTCTTGGTTCAAATTCAGATATCAAACATGTGTTTTGTCTCAGTTTGTTTCTTGTCATCACTGGATCATCCTTATCTCCTATAATCTAACTTGGTGCATGATGTCTTCTGACATACTTGGCTAATACATGCTCGGTAGGCTCTATATGATCTTCTTCATCACTCGATAACTGGATATTCTCTTCATTTTCTTCAACAGTCTTCTCGGTAAGACTTCTTGGTTGAACATAGACAAATTCATCATAGTCTTCTAGTTCCTTGGAATTTCCTTCATCATTTCTTTCTGCAAATTCATCAATTTTCACATTTGCACTTTCTACTATTTTGTTAGATGATTTGATTAGACATTTAAATGCTTTGCTTCTAGAAGAATAACCTAGAAATGTTCCTTCTTCATTCTTCTGATCAAACTTGCCATTTCTATCATCTTTGTGAAGATATCATCTACTTCCAAAGATTTTAAAATAACTTACATTAGGTTTCTTATCATACTAGATTTCATAAAAGTACCTTTCTTCAATTGTACTCGGTTCAGAGTGTAAACTGCTGTGCTTATTGCTTCTCTCCAAAATGTTTGTGGAACCTTCTTTTCAATCATCAATGTTCTAGCACAATTCACAATAGATCTATTTCTTCTCTCAGGTATTCCATTCTGTTGTGGAGTTCTCGATACAGAGACTTGTCTTTTAATACCATGATCATTGCAGAATAAGTTGAATTCATCAGATGTGAACTCTCCTCCTCTATCTGATCTAAGACATTTTAGTTGTCTTCCTGTTTTATTTTCAACTCTTGCCTTGTACCATTTAAACATTTGAAAAGCTTCTGATTTATCTTTTAAAAACATTACTGATATCATCCTTGAATAGCCATCCACAAATAATATGAAATATTTATCACCATAATAACTTTGAACTTTCATAGGACCACAAAGATCAATGTGCACTAGATCTAAAATTCCCTTAGAAGTGTAAGACTTACTTGTAAAGCTTGATCTTGTCATCTTACCCATTTGGCATCCTCGGCACATAGCATTCTCAGGTGTTTCAATACTCAGTAGACCTCTTACTCAGTGCTTCTTACTTATTTTGATTAGATTATCAAAATTTACATGACAAAACCTTTTATACCATAACCAGGTATCATCTATCTTTGCATACAAACACTTGTTAAGAGTTGAGTCAAGGTGAAATGTGTTACCTTTTGTTTTTGTCTCGGTAGCAACTAACTTTCCATTCTTGTCATGAACTTTGACAATTCCTTTCTGAAATTCTATTCGGTAACCTGTGTTGTTTAGTTGTGCTACACTCAACAAATTGTATTTCAAACCTTCAACCCAATAAACATCATTGCATCTTGCATTGTCAAGAAGTGTTATAGATCCTTTACCTTTCACTGGACATGGTGCATCATTACTAAATCTAACATAGCCTCCACCATAATCTTCTAATATAACAAATTCATTTTTATCTCCTGTGATATGATGTGAGCATCTACTATCTATGATCCAAGAATCATTAGTGTTTATGTGAGATATTAGGGATTTTTCTTCATACCTTTCTTCATCTGATCCATCTTTGATAGCCACATAAACTACTTCTTCTATATCAGTTTCATCTGATTTATCATCATTAGATTCCTCATTAGCTATTAAACATGTCTTTCTATCTCTTCTTCTAAAGTCTCAGTGTCCTCTATAATGATTATCTTTTTGTCTGTCATCTCGGTAATCTCTCTTTTCAGTAGAATCTTTGACTGGATAATTAGAAGCTATATGTCCTATCTTATCACAATTGAAACATTTCAAAGGTAGTTTTCCTTTATACTTACCTTTGCCTCTCAGTAACCTTTTGGCTAATAGTGCTTCAAACTCTTCCTGCTTTCTGATTTCCTCATAAAGTTTGTGTACTTCTTCCATGTTCTTATGAAATCTTTCACTTGCTCCACTGTGATCTCCTTCAGAGTGCTTATACTTTCTTTCATTGAAATCATTAGATTCATCAAGATGAAAAGAACTAAATGTAGATTCAACTTTATTTACCAAAGATCTATTGTTATCAATGTTACTTAACTCAAATGCATGTATCTTACCAATAGTAGCATCTAAAGAAACTAGCATATTAGGTACAGACCTCAATTCATTGATTGCAGAGACTCGGATTGCATAAGCTGGTAGAAGGGCTCTTAACAACTTACTTGTTATATCCTTTTCTTCAATAGTTCCACCTGCTCCTTTGATTTGATTGACAATCTCCTATAGTCTTGTACTATATTGAG
This sequence comes from Cryptomeria japonica, assembly GCF_030272615.1. NCBI lineage: Eukaryota > Viridiplantae > Streptophyta > Pinopsida > Cupressales > Cupressaceae > Cryptomeria > Cryptomeria japonica. Next base: position 741,173,265 of record NC_081409.1, read on the forward strand.
TTATGTTCTCACCTTCATTCATCCTCATAGATTCAAGTTTTCCTCTTAGACTATCTACTTTTTCTCTTTGAACATGTTCATCTCCTCCATACACAGATATGAGCTTATCCCACATTGCCTTTGCATCATTGCAACCTTCTAGATCATTAAACTTTGAGTCGGTCAATGCAGATGTTATTTCAATCATTGCTTGAATATGTTCTTGCTTTTCCTTTATCTCTTCCATAGTCAATGGATAGGTGCTCGGTGTAACAAAATCATTCTCTAGATAGTATACAACATATTCTTCAACTCTTGATAGATGCAGCTTCATTCTTTTGTGTCATGTAGAGAAACTTGACTTGTTTAGCCTCGATGCATCCCACTTATACATCTTTGGATCTTTAACTCAAGTGCCTTCAAACTTTTCTTCTGGAGTCCAAAGATCTGATACCAATTGATAGTTTTGATACTAAATGTAAGTACAAATTCAATAGCCAACAAGATGAGAGGGGTGGGTGAATCATACAAACTTAATCTTCCATAAAAACATCAGATTCAACCTCGGTAACATATACTTTAGTAATATAACCAAAATTGTTAAACATGCAAACTCAAAAGCATATAAACATCATAAACCTCATAACACCAGATTTAACGTGGCAACCCAAATAGGGAAAAACCACTGTGGGATTTTGGACCCACTAAGAAATATACTCTTCTAGAGTATGCTCGGTTAAAAGCAAATCCTGTTGAAGATTACAAACACATTGCTAGATGTGACCCGGTTAAGGGATTTCCCTCAGATCTGTTACGATCTTCACCTTGTTAGAAGTGACCTTGTTAAAGGATTTCAAACACTCAATCAGAATGTCACCTTGCTAGAGGGTTTTACAAATAAGACTATTAAGTCCACTCGGTTAAGAGATTTTCTATCACTTTCAGAAAATAACAGTAATAAAAATCTATCTACAACTTCACATCTAAAATGCTAAAGAAGATTCTTATTTTTTCAATACAATCTAGAGATAGAACTAATCTTTTCCATCTACTGGGCTTCTATACTCTGTTAATCAAATAGGTCTTCAAGCTTCTGTGCTCAGTAATCACTATGTAGCATCCTTATGCATACACTTGCCCGCATACATTGTTTATCAATAGTTTCCTATTTATAAACAATTAGCTAATCACTTAATCTCCTTGATCACATTTCCCATGATCAATCATAGCCATCAGATCTTCAATCTTGTCCAGATTCAATGCATCTTTCGATCTAAAAATGTTTTACCCTGCCTAGGAACTTGCATATATTTCTTGGAACTTGTGCCAGGGTATTGAGGTTCAATCTAAACTGTAGATCTTCATTCCAACTTTCCTTTGCCATAGATTCATTAACAAACTATATTTACAGCATACCAATCATTTAATTAGTTCCAACTGATTAGCTTCCTTCATTAAATAATGCATGTAAACATTTAATGCATTCTGTTATAGTTCAGTTACAACTCGGTAACAACTTGGTAAATACTAAACTTCACTCGGTAGACATTCCACCTTCATTAACCGATAGTGATAACCTTAGGGTTTACTGACTAGGTTCCTTAGGGTTTACCGACTAGGTTCTTTGCTTGATAACATAGTATAGTATTAACCTTACAATTTACAATATATGTATGATGTTAAAACTATCTAAACATCATGATCTCATCATTTCCTGACTCGATAATAGTTGCCCATTGAATACCTTATTCATCCCCTTATTCATCATATTCTTTCTTGTGTCTTTTACCGACATCTTTATATTCTTCAAATCATACTTCTCAAGATATGGCAACATCATACTGAATTAGAAAATCATTTTCTTGACATCAATGACAAAATAATAATATCAAGATAGTAAACATCCTTAAACAGTTATATCCATAATCATCAACAATCTTCTCAATATCCTTATTAAAATGTCAACAATCTCCCATTGTCTGTTATAATGCTATATTGCCAACATTGGTGACATTCTCTTTTACCTAAAGAATTCATTGTTTATACTGGCAATCATTTTCTGATTTTTTTGAATGGACAGGAGAAGCTTAATCACAAGCATATGAAGTGGATTTAACATCTTCAATCCTACACATTTACCATCAAATACAAGAAGGGGTAGGCCAATAAAGTGGCAGATGCATTGAGTAGGAGGGTTTGCATGGTGCAAAAAATTCAGTTGCAAAGTGTGAGAATTGATTTCCTCAAGCAAATGTACAAGGATGATGAATATTTCAATGAGATATATGAGGTTTGCACTCAATTTTCAGATTCTTATCATTCTGATTTTTTTGATTTTTTTGTTGCAGTAGGGGTTGTTGTTCAAAGGGAGCCAGTTGTGTGTCCCTAGATGCTCCATGAGGGAGATTATTATCAAAGAGAAGCATTTTGGCAATTTGGGAGGCCACTTTGGGCTTGATAAAACACTAGAACAAGTGAAGAGGTTCTATTTTTGGCCCAAGTTGCAATCAGATGTTAGGAAGTTTGTTGAAATTTGTAGCATATGCCAAAGGGCTAAGGGAACATCATCAAATGTAGGTTTATATCAACCACTCCCTATTCCTAATAGGCCATGTGAGAGTATCAGCATGTATTTTGTTTTGTGTCTTCCTAGGACTCAAAGAGGCTTTGACAATATTTTTGTTGTGTTAGATAGGTTTAGTAAGATGGCTCACTTTTTGCCATGTAAATTTACTAATGATTCTTCCCATATTGCTGGCTTATTCTTCAAAGAAATTATTAGAATACATGGTTTGCCTCTCAACATTGTGACTAACAGGCACTCTAAGTTTGTGGGCCACTTTTGGCGTACATTGTGGAAGAAGCTGGGGACTCAGTTATCCTTTACATCAACATATCACCCTCAGAATAATGGCCAAACTAAGGTAGTTAATATATCATTGGGAAACATTCTTAGGTGTCTTACAAAGCAGCATGGAGAAGCTTGGGATATGATCATCCCTCAAGCTAAATTTTCTTATAATGATTTTATCATTAGAAGCATAGGAAGAAGTCCTTTTGAGGTTGTCTATGGGATTCATCCAAGAGGAATTCTATAACTAAGAGATCTACAAGGATTGGACAGAAGGAGTGCTCAAGGAGAAGACTTTTCATTGACTGTGATGGATATCCATGATAGAGTAAGAGAAAATCTCCAAAAGAAAACCAAGAAGTACAAAGAGAAGGCCAATGAGAAGAAGAGGGCTGGGCAATATAAAATGGGGGACTTGGTGATGGCACACCTAAAGAAAGAGAGACTTCCAAAGGGGAAACCAACCAAGTTTCTCATGAAGAAGATTGGTCCTTGCCGGATTGTACATAAGTTTGGTCCTAATGCCTATGAGATTAAACTTCCTCAAGGATTAGGAATATCACCCATTTTCAATGTTTCAGATTTGTTTCCTTACAAAGGTGATGTTTCTAGTTCAGATGCAGGCTTGAAATCAAATGGAGATGAAGGTTGGGTCAAGGAACTACCACCTAGCCAACCTTTGAAGTTGGAGTGCATCTTGGACACCAAGTTGGTCAAGAAGACTAGAAAGGAGACTTATAAGGAGTACCTTGTCAAGTGGAATGGATTACCTGATGAAGATTCCACATGGATGATCAAGGATAACATTCAAAAGCATGGAAATTCTATTGCATACCTCATTCCTTAAGAGACTTGAGTTCTCTATGCCCCCTGGGAGTATGGTCCACGAGCACCTTCTAGACTTTGGACACCATTTGAGAAATGAAGGCTCATGGAGGTTTTTGTAGGTTTCTTGAAATTTTTAAAGTTGTAATAAGGTCTCTAAAGACCATTCATTTTATTTTGATTATCCATGTAAGGCCTTGATGCCATTTTGTAGTTGTGAGCTTCTTACGAGCTATTTGGTCAACCATGGTCAAATGACATCCAAAATGTCTAAATGAGGCCAAAATTATATTTTGGCTCCTATGTGGCCTATTTGTAAGGTTTATGATGTGTCCTAGTATGTTACATAGGCAGATGTCATAGATTGTCAAGATTGGATGACAACTTTTGTTGTCAACTTGTAACTAATCTCCCTCCAACGATTACCTAATTCAAATTTCAGTTGGAGTTGGTTGAGGAGGTTTGAGAAACCTTTATTAAGGCCTTTGAGGTTGATAAGAAATGATTGATGAATTTTTGGATGTAAGGTAGCGATCAGATTCAATAAACACTAAAAAATTTACATAAATTCACTGCAATAGTGCCCTGTATGGTCATTGTACGGACTCCATGTGTAGGATAAATCATTTATTTGAATAAGTCTCTATGTTTATTTTTTTTGGATTTAGTATAATATCAAAAGACTTATAAATAAGCGAGATATCTATATTTTAGTGGAAGGCAGTCTGAAAACCCTCCAAAATCAGGGTTTCCGAGGAAATGCTTTCTTAAACCCACATTCCTCTAGCCAAATTGGTTCAAAATTTGAAGAATGGTAGGGGAGACAATTTATTTTAATATTTTGAAAGTTTTTGAGTGGGCCATTGAACTAGTTAATTTTGGGAACAAGCCCTAGGCTAGGCATCCTCACGTGGCTAGCTGGTTTTGACTAATAAAAATTGTGCAAAGGCAGAAATAGGAATGGTGGACCCTATATAATGGTGGATTTTGTGTTTTGGCTTGCGTGTAGAACTTTACCATCCATTTGTGTCACTATATCAAGCTATTGGTGTGTGGTTGTTTTGTAAAAGTGGCTTAAAAGCCCTATTAGGCCTCTTGTAGCAGCAACGTTTGACCCAGTTAATGCAAGAGTTGGGGGTTTCAATCTTAGGAATATTTTGTATCACCAAAAGGGGTATCTGAAAGTGACAAGAGTTTGGGGTGTCATAAGGATAATTTCAATATTTTTCCCTTAAAGGCTCAAAACCAGGGCTATTAGGAATAGGCGTTTTGTAGAAGGCAAGTAACATTGATTGAACTTGTACAAACAAAAGGGTATTGTCTTGGTTATAATAAATGTCTATAGGGTTGGAAAAGAGGTTCTATAGGGTCCATACCTGCTCTGCAATGGTGGATGTTTTATAATCAAAGTTTATCATAGGTGGCTATAGGAGAGTTGATGTCAAGAAGAGAGTTGATGTGAGAAGTTGTATCTCTATGAGTTGTTTATGGATTAAATAGGGAACCATTGAGAAAAGGGGAGTGTAGAGGTGTCATTTCATGTTGTTGATAGTATTGTCCAAGAATCTATGAATGTTGAGACCTTAATTTAGGGTCTTGTAGATTGAGTTTGTGAGAGAAGCCTTTGTTCCTTGGGGCTATGCATCAAGGAAGTGGATAAGGAGAGAGGAGGTTAGAAAGGCTGAAATAGAAAGATAAAGGTAATAAAAAATCAAAATAGGTGAAGGTAACTAAGCCAGAATCAGATGAGGAATATATTCTAGATGAGGAAGAAGACTAAAAAAATAGAGGAAGGTGTTGAAGGGGAAATAGAAAGAGGTGAGGAAGCGAAAGGTGGAGAAAATGTAATGGCAGATAGAAAATGTAATGACAGATAATGATATAGGAGAAGAAGATTACCAGAAAAGTCCACACAAAAGCATGGGGAATGAGTACATAATGATGAGGCGACCCATACAATCTAGAACTGGATAATAGAAATGAGGAAAAACACAATAGTTGAGAGGATCATATTAGAGAAATGCAATGCCACATTATGGATTTGGACATTCAAGAAGAGGAATCTAAAGAAGGCTACAATAAAATTGTGAATACCATTAATTCCTTTATTAACATAACTAATGGTATAATATGAGATCTAGTTATGGGTAAATCCAAGTTGTTGAAGATGATCTAGAAAAAGAAGCAAAAAGACAACAAGAATGAAAAATACTACATTGTGCAGGAGGATGATTAGAAAGATAACTTATAGAAGTTGGCTAATGCTTGGGACACGATCTCAAGAAAGAGTGATTAATGTTGTTTCTTTTAATGCTTAATCTTAGAGTTTATTGAGATTTAGCTGCTACTCTAGATATAAGATTGATGGCCTTCATGACTTGTGTTATGTTAATTTGATAAATTACTATTGTTGCTTGGGCAATTCTATGCGATTTTTTGATGTGGACTATAGATAATTTTTGATTGGGTATGTTGTAGGGAGTTACTGTTATTGTGTAGTTTTATGTTTTCTATCCCTCTTTTGGTTTTTTTTCTACTGATGTAAGGGATCAGGGCCCTCTCCTTGCTTAATAAAAAATAAAACCAATGTTTTTTATTATAAAAGTAGCATTAATAAGGGTGCCAACCCTTGACATGGCCAAAAGGATATCAATTAGCATACAACAACCCATAGGTGGTAAAAGATAGACAAACTAAGCAAGGGTGTAAACCCCAAACAAACAAGGTCAGACAATCGAAACAAACCTATCAAACCTACAACAACCCAAAACCTAACTCAAGAGTGGGGAGAAAGCCCCAAAACTTGATGAAGAGAGGTTTGGAAAAGGGGGAAGACTTGTCCTTCCACCTACGACAAACAACTATCTAGACAACACTATCATTAGGATCATTCAAAGAAAAATCAGACAGGGAGGACCCTGTAGAGTTACTGCCAAGTTGTTGTTGCAGAACAACAACAGACTATTGCTGGAGAATAGAAATGATGAGACTGGTTTCCTGGGCAAGAGTTCCAACATGAGACTTCCTTGTTAAAGGCATTTCCATATTCACAAAACCAATGTTTCTACTAATGGTTTAAATTATTATTTCCTCCATTTCTTCAATTTTCTTAATGAAACAAAACATGCATTTCATAGTTTTTTTAATACTAAACGTAATTAAAAATGAACTTTCAAAGTTATCAAAACGTAGTTGAGACATATAGAATATCATACATATCTCTTAATAAAAGAACTCATATTTTTTCACAACTAATCCTTTTTCTAATTAGGAATAATTAATTTCAAAGTGTTGGGGGTGGATGGAGATAAATCCATACACAAGAATTACGAAAGATAGTAAACACAAAATCTTACCAAAACTCTTCAGTGTGCTACATCACTTCCATTGATTATATTAAACATAAAATATTACCAATTATCTCTCTTATTTGATGTTTTAAAGAGAGCATAGGTTCAAGGGGAGTGCTAACTCCCTCATACAAGAAGACTTCGTGGTCTTGCAGCGAAGAGTAGTATGTTTCAATGCATATATTATCTTAGATAGGGGAAGAGAAATTATCAACATAAAGATTATGTTTTTCCTTTTCCATTGATGTCAAAGGGGGAGAGAGAAAACCAAAATATTGGATGACAATTTTTTTCAAGATGTATTATTCTTAGGTGGAACATTTTGTGTGTTGGCTTTCCATGCATTAAAAAGGGGGGGATTGTTGGAAAAAGGTTGTCATTGATATCAAAGGTGTTGGTCAGTTCTATCATTTATGTTAAGGTATCCAAAAGAGTAATATTTAGTCTTATCTATGACTATGCATTTGAGTTCTAAAAGGATTTGGAAAGACAATGATATGTCATGTTGATGATACCTATTGCATTATGTTTATTGCATCATCTTGTATATATCACTAGGGTGTTTGAGGTGATTTTGGAAGGGTTTCCAGAATATTTCGAGGTCTATTCCTCAGACAATTTATTTAGTTGGGAAGTTTGTTATGCTCCACATTTAGTCCATATTAAGAATTACAACATGCAGTCTCAAAGGATAGTTTGTCTATACATACTTCATCATATTTCAGAGTTTTCATAGTTTTATCTTTTGTGGTTAGAAAATTATATGTGATAGAGTTTCTAATTTGTGAGTTGGCCAACTGGATAAGTGTTCTGGCTAAAGTTAGACTGAAAAAACATGATGGGAAAAGTCCCTTCACAACTTGATCGATGGAAAGTTAAGAAATATCAGTCATATTGTGCCAACTAATTCTCTCAAATGCAATCAAGGAGATCATCCCATTCACCCATTTTGATTTTTTCTTGAATAGCTTTAATGACCAAACCATTTGAAAGACTGTTAGCTTTCCTATAGTAGTGTGAAAGTTCAAATTGATTAAATCAAGGGCTTGATGTAACATATAATTGAGAAGCCATGATGGGGAAATTGAGTGAGACAATGCTTGATAAACCACCATTTTGTCCCCTTCAATACACAAACTTGTCACTTTATGTTTGATTGCCAATGAAAGGCCCTAAATAAGAGTAGAAAATTTTGTGAAATTATTTGTTACATAGGGAATCCTGGCAAATTATTAGTTACATAGGATATCATGCCAATTTTTACCAAATTATTAATAGAAAAAAATTTGCCAAATTAAAGTTTACATTTTAGTCTATATATATATATATATATATATATATATATATATATATATATATATATATATACTTTGTTTAAGGAAAAGTATTTGAAATAATAATCTTGAATAAGAATATTAAATGCTTACAACTTTTTTATTCCTAGTGAAAATCTTTTAGATTTGGAAATATCCCTTTTCCTGAAACCGTCAAATATCATTTAATTATGAAGGCTAAAATTCTGATGTCCAAATTTTACAATTTTTAACAATAAAATCATTTTGGAGAGATTAATTTTTGGTATAGAAGCTGAAAAGAGGTTTAAAACCCAAAATAAAAGATAGAGAAGTTTACTTTTTAGGTAAGTAAAAATGTAAGTACATATTAGTAGTCATAGGAATTTTAGTAGAGCAATAACTCTAGAAATCAGATGTAAAGGTATAAAAGTAGCTCTAGAATATTGAGCATACATAACAAGTCCACGAAAAGAATAGTAGTTAAATATTTTTTTTGGTATATTAATTTTTATTTGTATGAACATTATTTTTTTAGTGTTTTTGATTTTATTTTTTTAATAGTCTTATATCAAAGTAGTAGTTTTTGTTGTTTTTATTGTTAATATATGAGGTTCCTAACCTTAATCTGATTTGGATATATGCTAAACTACTGTTTATGGATTAGTTAAGACTCAAACCAGATCATTCATTTAAGTAGGAGTGCTCTACCATTAAGGTATTAAATTTTTTTTAAGAGTATATCATTGAACTTATTTTAAACTAAAAGTTTTCCATTACAATTTATAGTTTATAAAATATATTACTTGATTGATGGAACATATTTTTGTTGGAAAAAACAATTAACTGAAAATTCTTTCACAAATAAATTTAAAAATGAAAAATAAAAAATAAATATATACTTAAATGATGGTATCAATTCTCTTTACACTAAAACATGTTTCCTCTAAAATTAAACCTGTTGCTCAAAACACAAACATATAAATACAATCATACAGAAAAAAACAAAAAACTACATAACTTGTAACTAATTTCTATTAATACTTCACATTTAATGTTACTACATATAAATACAATCATACAGAAAAAAACTCCATAACTTGTAACTAATTTCTATTAAGTATTGTTGTGTATATATTCTTAAAGTAAATAGCCACCTACATTGAAGAACTACTTTTAAATTGAACAACCACCCATATTGAAGAAATTTGAAACTTCCAAGTGTGAAGAGCATTAAAACCAATTTAATAAATGTTACTCATGAACACGATCTCTAAAGATAGATTTAACAAAACAAAATGTGGAAAGAGAAATTTAGTATTAATATTGATGTATTATTAAATTTGGATGACTCACAAAGTTTGATGGTCCCAAGTAGTTCTTCATATTGGAAAAACATGAGAGGTTGCTACTCATTTTCATTGAGTCTGTTTGTCAACATACAAAGAGAGTTTTTGGTACCCTCAAAACATGTTTATCCTAATAAAAAACATACAGTGGAGGAAGATCCACTCACAAACTTTTCATTAAAGACCTTTTCTCAATACCACCTATTCCATTTACCCTTTGCCTTGAGGAATGTATCTTAATGCTACACATAAATCCTTGATCTAGAGAATTTAACTACATTTTTCTTATATTTAGCACCACAAAATGCATAGAAAATATATAATGACCACCTAGATTTGAACATGGAAAGAATTTAAAAATAGCTTGTCTTTTGTTTGCAAAGTAAGAAATTTCGCGATTAGGGATATATAAACAATACAAAATTCATTCAATATTTGATGCCATCATTTTACAGGAGAAGCATACTACTAATGCCTAAATGGTTGCAAGATTATATATATATATATATATATATATATATATATATATATATATATATATATATATACACACGTTGCCAAACTCATGATGGATATTTTTTTTTCCTATTATTATTTCAGCATTTTTATAGGTTTTTGTTCTGGTGGACCTTCTTATCAATCTATTTTTAATTTAAAAATTATATTAAAATTTTAATCTTTAATATAAATTGAGATTATCATTATATTTTAAAATAGGAATAAATGTGTATGAAAGATTAAATATCATTTATTTTGATATGCAATTTTTATGTGAAATATTCTTTTATTTTATATATATATATATGACAATTTTCAGAATTTTATTTTTTTAATATTAACATTAGAAGTGATTTTAGTGATATACATCATTTTGTTAAAATTTGTTTTTTAAATAAAAGAAAAAAATTATGTATTTTTATTAATTATCTAAACTATTATAATGGATCAAAACATGCATTTCATAGTTATTTTATACTAAACTTATTTAAAAATGAACTTTCAAAGTTCACACATATAGAACATTATATATGTCTTAATAAAAGCATTCATATTTTTTCACAAAAAATCCTTTTTGAATTGGACATAATTAATTTGAAAGTATTTGACTCCATGGGAAAAATCCTAACACATAGAAATTACAAAAAGATAATAAACACAAAATCTTACCAAAACTTTATAGAGTGCTACATCACTTCCATTGATTATAAACATTATAAATATTCAAAATGCTACTTTCCAAAACTTTTCAACTTGCTACATCACTTCCTTGATTATAAACATTATAAATAATATTTAAAATGCTACATCATTCACATCCTCTTGATAACTTGATCAGTTAGAATTCCCCATAAACAATCCATTACAAGTACCTCTTTATATAGAGGTCCTGAAATAGATCTAGAGATTACATAGATCAGATTAGATCAAATTGCTCAAATATTTAATATTTTTTCTCTTTTATCTCCTTATCTAGATTCCTTCTAGAATTTTACATTTAGTTTTTGTCAATCCTTGCTTCCATTAGCTAGTGTGAAGATAAGATCAAGGTTGCGCTTGAGGCTCGAAATTAGAATGATGTGTTGGAGTTTAGAAAATATTGTGTTTTTTCCTTTCAACTTCATGTATTAATAAAAGAACAGTTGTAGTTTTTGAACTGCTACGTAAAACTTTGGTTGAGATAAAATAAATTCTAGTTTTATGTTTAAATTTTTTTTTATTTCTCCTCATCTTCACATTTCTTCACATTGGAGAAGTTTTGTGCTCTATAAGAGACAACCTATTGTAATTATTTCAAATAAATTAATGAATACAATACATTTTTTAGTTGAGTTTATTTATTTAGTTGTGAAGAAATTTTGTTTTTATTCTTTCAGTATTTGTGGGTATTTTACAAATTCATAATCTTTCATTTGGTATCACAATTATTTATTTTCTTCATTTGCTATCAAGGTAGGTTTGAGAAAAAATTTTGAGTTTCATGAATTTGAAGAAGCAAGGAGAAACTAAATAAGAAGAATATGGTGAGAGGGCTTCCTCCAACAAAGGAAAAAGAAGAAGTTTGTTCAAGGTGTGCACTTGGCAAGCATCATCGAGACAATTTTTTGATGTTCACAAATCTTGGAGAGCCAAATTTCTCTAGAGTTTGTGCATATTGACATGTGTGGTGATGTCAATGCAAGAGAAATCATTGGGTAATAACCTTTATTTTTGACCTCCATTGATGATTATTCTTGCTACAGTTGGGTTGTTTTTTGAAGTAGAAATCTAAAGCCTTTGCATGCTTAAAGAATTTTAAATAATTCATTGAAAAGAAGAGTGGGGATCCTACCAAGATACTCAAAATAGATAGAGGGAGAGAGTTCACTTCTAATGAGTTTGATGATATTTGTCTCAAAAAAGATATATAGAGACCACTTACTACTGCATATACACCTCAATAGAATTGTATTACTGAAAGAAAGAATTGTACCAAAATGGAAATGGCACAAAACATGTTCTAGGCAAAAAAATTTCAACTAGTTTTTGGGGAGAAGCAGTTTTCACTACTATATATCCTATCAACCATAGTCCCACAAAAGAATTTCAAAACTTCACTCCAAAGGAAAGTTGGAATGGTCACAAGCCTTCAATGGCTCATCTTTGAGTCTTTGGATGCTTGGCATATGTGCATATTCCAGCTCAAAAGTGAAAGGAGTTGGATGGAAAATCCCAAATTTGTATCTTTGTGGGCTGCTCTACTACAACTAAAGGCTATAGATTTTATACACTCGAGACCAAGCAATAGATAGTTAGTCGAGATGTGATTTTTGTTAAAGGGGGAATATAGAAGTGGAAATATGTGCAACAAAACCCATCAATAATCATAAAAAATGGAGGATAATAGTGTTGTTCCTCCTCTCCCCACAAGGTCAAGTGGAAGTTCAAGCTCTAGTTCCAGTCCTTTGAGCTTACCTAGTTCTTCTAGTAGCACAAAATCAAGTGAAGATCCATGTTTATCATCACCTCCAACATCAACTACACGAAAGGTATAAAGTTTGGTTGATATTTATCAGAGGAGTGCTAATAAGAATCCAATTGTTAATTTTGCTTTGCTTATTACAATTAAAGTTGAACCTTATGTGTATGAAGAAGCAATGAAAGAACCAGTATGTGTTAATGCTATGAATAAATAGATTAATTCTATTCATAAGAATAATACTTGGAAATTAGTTCAACTTCCCAAAGATAAGAAAGTGATTGGCATGAAATAGATATACAAAGTCAAATATCATGCAGATGGTCATTGGAATGACATAAGGCAAGATTAGTTGTCGAGGGGTTTGCATAAAATCTTGGAGTGGATGCAACTCAATATATGAGTTTGGTTGGAAGCCTCATGTACCTCCCATCTAGCAGGCCTAATATTATATATGTTATGAGCCTCATCTCTCGATTCATTTAGGATCCACACGAGTCACATTGGTAGGCTGCTAAGTGGTACAAATTTTTTTGAGCTAGTTCGTTACATAGATTCAGCTTGGGCTAGTTCAGTGGATGATAGAAAATCTACATTTGGTTATGTTTTTCCCCTTTGTTCTAGAGTTGTCTCTTGGAGTAGTAAGAAAAAGGCAACAATATATCTTTCTTCAGTAGAAGAAAAATACATGACAACTACATCAACAAGTTCTCAAGTAGTATGGATTAGATGGATATTCGTAGATCTACATTTGTTTCAGGAAGATCCAACCACCATATATTGTGAGAAAAATAGCACTATTTTCTTGACAAAGAATCCTATGTTTCATGCTAGAATGAAACTTATAGAGATCTGACATCATTACATTCGTGACTTGGTTCAAGATGGCAAGTGTCATTACATTTTTTTCCTTCATATGAACAAGTTGGAAATATATTTACCAAAGCTCTTCCAACCCCAAGTTTTATTACCTACAAAAATTAGTTGGGACTCACCATCATTGATCATTCAAGGGGAGATTGAAGTTAAGATTATGGCTATACTAGAGGCTGGAGATTTAAATGATGTGTTCGGTTTAGAAAATCTTGTTTTATGTTTTTTAGCTTTCAAAATTATATATTAATAAAATAATAGTTGCAATTTTTTAACAAGGACGTTAAAGTTTATTTTAGATAAAATAACTTTTAGCTATATGTTTTTTTGTTTTATATTCTTTCTCCTCATATTCATGTTGGAGAAGTTCTATTGTTTATAAGAGATAGCCTATTTGTTAAAATTACTTATCTAAGTTGTCATTGACATCAAATTTGGTGATCTGGATTGGTCCATATTGATATGTAAGATTTTGTATATGCTAATTTGTAGCATAGTGGAAGATAGGTATGTATGTTACAAATTGAAGATCCTTGTTGTTGTTGTTATTTTTGTCACAGTTTTTCATATGACATTTGCTCCAAAATATTGAGGACATGAGTGTATGGATGTGAGATTTTTTGGTGTTGGTTGTGACATTTGGTCTTCTGCTTTGAAAGTTGTTTTCCAGATGTCATGCTTCATTTGTATGTTCGGATATGCAATGATGAGATGATTATTATGCTCTATTTTCCTCCAGTTGCTTTGGTTTCTGGTAGCATTCATTTGGTGGTTTGGTTTTCATGTCTTGAATAGTGTAATGTTGATTTGGATTGTGATAATTCCGCCCTAGAATTATTGGTATTTAGGTGTCTACAATAGCTATGATCTGGTTGTTCCATTTTGTGGTTTGATAATTGCAGCATTCTGGTAGTGCGTTATTTTGGTACTTTGAAGATGCATTATTTTTTTTTGATTGGTCAACTTTGAAGACATATATTGGTATTCTACTCCAATGATTGTAGTGTGTATCCTAATCATTAAAATATTCTTTTGAAAAGAATCTCAGAGACCGACTTGATGTATATTTTTAAATTGGCACACACACACACACACACACACATGTGTGTGTGTGTGCTCGAACACACAAGTTATATCTTTAGGTCGAGTGTGTGGAAGTGTGAAAGTAAAAAATATGATTGAACATATTGCAAAAGAGAAAGTGAGCATGAGTGAAGAATAGAAGTGGTAATCGACATAGGTGAAGTGTTGGTTCAGTATGGGATATGTACAGGATCATGATGGGCCAAAAAGTGGTGATATTCTAACTAAATTTTTGACTAATAGGCTGATTGAAAAATATCTATAGCTTTCAAATGGTATCACATTTTTTAAATTTGAAACATGTGACACATTCTTTTCTTCATATACTATATTATTAAAAAAAGAATAATTGAATTTCATAAAGTTTTGACCAAGTTGTGGTGGTCAGACATATGAGGTTTTTATATGTAGCCAATGAAATGAGATTTGATGTGATAGAATTGGGTGTTGCAAATACACCCACAAATGTCAAGGCAACTTTGTGCTCTTGAGCCATGGCCTATCGATAGCGCTTATTATCACATGCACACTGATTGCAATGGAGATTAGGGCCACCAACTAAAGCTTGAGAGGACTCAAGAACATCATGCTCCATGGGAGAGTTCTCTGAAAACTTATTAGGGATAGGAGAAGGCCTAACTGATGGAATAGGAGGTACATCTAAGATAGGCACTACATTCACAACAACCTATACTCTACTTCACTTCGCTTGAGGAGTAGTTGGAGGAATGGAGGGTGCCAACATGGCCTATGAAATAAGAGCAAGCGATGAAAAATGAACATAAGAGAAATACTTCCCTTTTGCATAGAGAGAGGTCCAATGGATAATGGACATGATCAAGAGCCTGAAGGGAGGGAAGGCCATGGACTTTGATAGGGCGGGTGCCTTTCCATTGTCTACATTGGGTGCATTTGTAGTAGCCAAAGATACCACTAGAGGCTACATAGTCTTAGGCAGACAGGTTGATCTATTAGGAGGAATGGGCTTAGCCTCAGCCCCCAATGATGAGGGGACGTGAGGCACTACCCTCTCCAACACAAGAATAGATGAAGTAGAAGTTGATGTAGGAAGATGCAACAAATAAATAGGATAAGTTGATTTAGGGGCCAAATCCCCCATCTTGTATTGATAATATGCATGGTACATCAAATCACCATGTGGAAGCATGGGTCCCATAGGAGAAAGATAGAAATGATCCAACAAAAAATCCCCATGGGCTATCAGGGGTTGATATCTAGTATCCTAGATAACATGTACTAAACCCTCATGAGGAAACTTGAGGCATTTATGAATCACTGAAGGGACCACATCCATAGAAATCAATCAGGGAATGCATGGTTTAACCTGAAATAGGTTTGACTCAGGAATGACCACAAATGTATATAAAAAAGCTTTGGGTCCTACGAGGATTGTTCAGGTGATGCTTCCCAAAGGAGGGATGGAAAAAATGGCATGCATCCTTAGGGTTCCTTGACATTCATCATATGTAGGCCTATGCCAACCATTCATGAATAGAGTCTCCTTTAGAATGACATCGAGTCTACATGATGGTCCAACCATCATGCTTGTGATAGTTTGACCATTCAATTTAGCCTGAATGTATAGGGGAGTAGGCTCTTTGCAATACAGGGCATCCAGAGAAGTGAATGATAATGACATGTTAGACACCTTCCCCTTTTGGCTAGGAGGCAAAAAATAGGAGTGATGGTGAACATTTTCACAAATGGACCATCATTCGAAGGCAGATTTGATGTAGAAATGAAATTTGCATAATGCAGGGGAAGCAAATCAATGCAAATTTACAAATCCTTATTAGTTTTATCAATAGAATTGTTTGATTTATGCTTCTAATCATTGAATTTAATCACATCACTGTCGATGTCCTCTTGGACAATATTCCAAAGATGATAACATCATTTAGTGTCAATACTAGGAACATGATGGTAATGACAAAATTTTGACCCATCGTACCAACATGAATAGGTCTGTTATTGGGTAGTGGTTGAACCTCGAGAAGGGTAATCAAATTATCTTTTAGTAATCACTCCATTATGCGTAGGTAATAATCATTCAATTTAATGAATACTATATTCTATTGTGATCCTTGCAGGATAGCCACAATATTAGGTGCAACCTTATTCATTCTATACCCTTCCATGGATGTTCTTGTGAAAGACCCATCACGAGGGTTCGAAGTAGAATCTTTGAACTACATCTTGGTGTGATGGTAGTCAGTGAGTGCAAAACATGTATTAGAAAAGTTTTGATAATAATCAAGGGATACCTTTTCCCTCAATATGAGTTAAAAATTGCCAATGAACATCCTTAGAAAATATCTATCCAGTAGGGCAAAGGGGATCCTAGAAGAGATTGACTGATATCTTGAGATAAAATCTATGACACTTTTGTTTGGCTTCTGCTTACAATGAATAAGGTTAACAATAGTAACCCTACTGCTAATGTTAGCCTGAAGCCATCTAAGAAACAAATCCATGAGCTGATCAAAGGTATGGATGGAATGATCTAGAAAGGAGCTATACCACTCTAACACAGTTCCCCTAAGGTATCATGAGAATAGTTTAAGCAACACAAAATCCAGGTGGTGGTAATTGTTGCACATGGTCATGAAATAATCGATGTGCACATTAGGGTCCCCATCACAATTGAACCAACAAAACTTTAGTGATTTTGTTGTAGAAGGAAGGATGGTGTTTAGGATAGTGATGTCAAGGGGACTCTTCATATAATAGGAAGACATAGATGATTGACCAAAAGTAGAAGCCAAGTTTATGAAGTATAATTATAACTGCCCCATGTTCTATAAGATAGTGTTCAAGACAAGATTAGAAAGCAAATGAGGTGGAGGAGGGCCAAAAATGCCACCACCTCCACCAAAACCTCCAAGAGAACTAGTGTCACCATCTCCACCACTACCTCCAAGAGAATGAGTGCCACCAACATAGGTAGCACTAGTGCTAACCATAAAGATATGAGCTATAGTAGAGGTAGATGTTGATCTACTAGACATACCCATATAACCCAAGGGAGTGGACAAGACATTGATGCTAGGAATGTTGGGTTCAGGATCAACCATATGTTTTGTCAAATTGAGTATGTCAACACCCAGTTGAGAACTACAAGTGTCAAACTATCCATCCTAAGAGAGTGCATCTACCAAGGGTACATGGTTTTTGACAATCATAGAGAATGCCCTCAACAACTCTAAACCTTTCTTTTTCTAGATGAGCATGTCTCACAAAGTATTAACTACATTCCTATCTCAAGGGAGGACATTATCCCAATTAAGGAACCCTTTGAAATTTGTCAAGTTCTCCTCTAGAGACTGAATATGATAAAAGTCAATAGTGACAATGGAATCATGATCAACAACAAGAAGAGAAGGCGATGAAGAGTTCATCAAGGAGTATTTATGAGAACTAGTAGTGGATGAGACTCCTATGAAAGGTATCTAGAGGGTATAGGAGGGGAAAGGATCACTTGAGTTAGGGAGAGGATTTTTTATCATTGTGTTGGGTGGAGGAGGAATGTAATGATCAAGAGGGAAACTCCATCTAGATGTCCTCCTGACTATAACTATTATGTCAGTTTGGGTCATAAAGATCATAGAAAAGCCTTGCGACACTGATACAACACTATACAGACATGAGGGGTTTTTTATTTTGATAAAGTTTTCTAAATAGAAAGATCAAGAAATGAATGCTAGAACAAAGATGCAAACTTTGTTCTCTTTTTTTTTTGTTTCTTGTTTTTTCTTAGATTTTAGATCTTGAATGTATGTAATGAGTTGAATGATGCAAGAAGAAAACTAGCTTCAAGTCAAGTTCACCAAAATGTAGAGGAGGAGATTCGTTACCTCTAATATGACAAATTCTAGAGAACAAACCTATCCATTGCTACCTCACTTAAATTGGTGCTAAGGGTGAGATAGGGAATAAAATGCAAAACTAAGCTATACAACCACAAATGAAATGGTTGAATGACTCTTCTTAGTCTCAGTCTCCAGGATGAGCATGTGGAACCAAGACACTAGTGCGATCTGCTGTCATCCTATATTGACAAAATACATAATCCATACAATAGTGACAGAGGTGACTAAACTGTCAATTGATCAATGGAGCAGAATGCAATTAGCAAGATATTGTAGAGTATGAAATAAAAGAACAAAATAAAGGAAAATGAAAGAAGCTCATGGTCAATCCACAATTGAAGCCTCCCACAAGATGATAGCTTTCTCACCACTAAAAACCTCCACACAAATGAGAAAGGGAAATGTTGGGGGTTGTGTTTTGGAGTCTTCCTCAGTTAGACCCCTGTTTTTGTATTTCCACTTCCATGAACAACCCGGATAATAGAAATAATGAAATGAAATGATAAAGATAAAAGAAATATGATAGTAGATCAACATTAAAGATCACAAATATGCAAACAAACCAAGGAAAGGCAAGTGAACTCCCCTTCTAAGACTTGTGAAGATAACACTATGAGTTGTTCAAGAGATTGCAACAATGGTGGCCTCATAAAAACCTATGAGCATTGCCCAAGAAGATTTCCAAAAGCTCAAACCTGGAAGAATTGATCAAAAATTGCAAAAATAGCTTCCAAAATAACTCCAAATAGGAGAGATATAGATTTTGGGAGGAAAACCAATGTTGGTGGGTGCAAGAAAAGGCGATACAATTCCTTTTAGGCACATGCATAACACTTAAACAACCACCTATGGACTATCAGATTCATAAGACTCTAGCACATTGCACAAACGTCTTCACATCATGGTAAATGTCCCAAGGATGATAGGTCGACAAAGTTGGTAGGCTTTGGGTCTAGAGTTGACAAAGTGATCTATGTGGGCAAGAAGACAAAAGAAGCGGTACATGACCTCCAATGATGCAGAGGAAGGCACTATTTCTTGTGCTAAATTGTACAAGGTGTGATTTTTGGTATTACAATTCCACCTCACACTTAATAGCTTTGCAAAATGTATTTAGGAATGCTATCAACAATTTCCAATACCTATAGCAAGTATTTTTAAAAATTACCAACTTAATTCATATCTTAATGTATACAAATTTTACAATAGAACATATAATATATCCAATGACCTATTTATTTACAAGATCAATAACATTTAAGAAATATATCCATGTATATATTAGAGGTATGAGGGTGAGATTGAAATTCTAGTTCTCATATTATATATTGCACAATTTCCTTACAAATTATAAATACCTCATGAGTATATGATTTATAGACATGTTGCTAAAATATAATAAATTAAGTTCTAAAAGAGTGAAGGGCAGTGAAACACAAAGCCTAGGCTCTTAATATTAAATTTTTATACTAGACATTTAAATATAAATTCATTCAAGCATAACATTGACTTACCAAAAACTTAAAGTTTATAGTTTCATTCCATTTTAGATTTGAATCTCAATTAGATACCTCAATAAGATAATGCAATTAAATTCCATGAGTCTCATTAGTATATTTTTTAATAAAGATTACATATGAACATATCAACCTAGAGTTAATTTTTCCACTTGATACATATTACTAATTACTATTGTAAATCTAAAATATACACATGCATCAATTAATTGTCTGATTGTACCATTGAATGTATTTTTAACATTTCTTTTTTATTACAATTTACATCTCACAGTTTATAAAATATATTAATTGATTGATGACTTATTTTGTTGAAAAAAATAATTAACTAAAATTTCTTTCACAAACCCATAGAAAAATAAAAAATTAATAAATACTTATATTTACCCGTCAATTCTCTTAACATTGAAACATACTTTCACCACAAATAAACCTGCTACTCAAAGCACAAGAAAATTACATAACTAGTTGCTGATTTCTGTTAAATAAAGCTTAGAGAAAACCAAAAGGCTTCCACATTGAAGGTTGAAAAATAGCGTGTATATAAATTATTTTGTTACTTAGCCAAACATATGACAGGAATCCATTCTAAAAATTTCTTGTTAGTAAGTTTTTTTGAATATTTTAATTTTTTATTACTTAAGAATAAAAAATATTATTGGACATATAATTCTCAGCGCAACGTTTTACCAGTTTGTGTTGTCATGGACATACTTAGGAATCGATTTTTGTTGAAATTTTTTATTAAATTTTTAATCATTTATATATATTATTTTTAATTTTTTTTCAATAAAAGTGGAAGACCACTAATTTTATTAATTATAATATTTAAACAATTTTGGAGCATCTATAGGAAAGAACCACGCAAAGAAAACTTGTGTCTTGTTCATAAAAATCCCATTAGAAAGATAATATGACTGATTACATTGAATTAATACGATTAATATATATTATGATTCTCAATATATTTTAAATAGGAAGGGAGATTAAAGATTATTTCATTTTGGATACATAATTTTTATGTGAAGAGAACTTTTTAAAATTTTTATAATTTTATTTTTAATATTAAAATTAGAAGTGTTTTTAGTGATATATGACATTTAGTTTTAAAGTTGTTTTTAATAAAAGAGAATAAATTATTATTTCTATTAATGATTTGAACTATTATTTTCTTAATTTCTTCAATTTTCTTAATAGATCAAAACATAAATTTCATAGTTTTTTCCATACTAAACTTATTTAAAAATGAGACTTTTGAAGTTTTTAAAATGTAGTTTAGACATATAGAACACCACATATGTCTTAATAAATGCACTCATATTTTTCCACAACTAATCCTTTTTCTTATTAAAAAAATAATTTCAAAGTGTTGGGGTGGATGGAGGTAAATACAAACACACAAAAAAAAAAATTGATATTAAACACAAAAGCTTACCAAAATTCTTTAGTATGAGCACTACAACACTTCCATTGATTATAAATATTATTAATTTGAAACACATCACTAGATATCAATCCATTACAAGTGGCTCTTTATATAGAGGTCTTGAGATGAATTAGAGATTATATAGGTGATTCTTGAAGACTTGCTCAAATATTTAATATTTTCCCTCTTTTATCCTTATCTTGTTTGTTTCTAGAATTTTTCTCTTCTTATCTAGATTCCTTCTAAAATTTTATATTTATCTTTTGTCTCCATTTAATGAATACAATTCATTGGTTAGAGAAATTCACATCCCAACACTCCCCCTCAATTTCTATGATAAATGATTCAACATACTCAAATTCCTTTTCTATTCACTATAGTATTTTATTTTTTCTTTTTATAATCATAACTAAATCTTCTAATTTATTCAAACCTTTTCCTTTTCATGTAATAACTTCAAATCATATTTAAGATCTTTAGATCTTTTCTTAAATCATATTTAAGATCTTTAGATCTTTTCTTATTAATGATGTGTTTCTTTTGTACGTCCTTTCCTATTACAATGTCAACACTCCTTTTGTATGTCCTTTCCTATTACAATGTCAACACTATCACATTCTTTTTTTCAACAAGTCTGCACATTCTTTATTCACTGAATTGACTTTTTTTTTAACCTATAACACTTGTATAAGATCTACAAACTCAAGCATATTATAACATCCTCACAAACAACTTTAGTAAAATCACACTTACCAAATGAATAACACAAATCTAAGGTGTAACATGAACCATCACAAATAGATGGCTTTGACATTATACATTCATTGCATGCTATTAATTGATCATTCTCTTCTTTCAATTTTGATATTTCTTTATTTTATAAACTATTTTTCTTCTTCTAATATCATCATGCAACTTCACTCCTTCTAAATCTTTATTTTTCTCTTTAACTTTGTACAATTCTATTTCAATATCAATTTCCTCTAAAAATTTAAATTTCTTTTAGATCCTCTTTTAAAATTGTTATAATTTTTGAATTGCATTTTTAATCTATTTTATCCTTTTAAATAAATGATTGAGACTTAATTTAACTATAATGATTTAATATCATTTAATAACTTCATGCGCCTTCAATCATCCAAGTTGTGCTCAACCCTCTAACAAATACAACTTCATCAATCTAACAATGTTATATTTACCTAAAAATAACTTCTCCTTTCATATGGTTGGCTTCAATTACCTTTTTCCTTGTGATTTTCTTTGAGAAAACTACAACATTTTTTCTTAAAGATTTGATTATTGTACCTCTTTTTAAAAAAATTGCTTTCAAATGCTTTAAAGTCGTGAGTTCTTTTCCAATGGTTTATTATTAGTTCTTGCCAACTCAACATACTATTGCATTCATTCAATTTTTTTTCTAATTAGTTCAACCAAACATATAAAAAAATTAAAAAATTTAGATAAAAATTCTATTATTTTAATTTTATTTTTATTTTCAATAATTTTAAATTGTTATTTTTTTATATTTTCATTGGCTGAAGTAAGTAGAAAAATCATTTGAAAAAAAAAAATCACAACTTAATACAAATAACATTAAAGAAAAGTATATCTATTATTATTCAAGAAGAGTACATCTATTATTATTCCTAACTGTGTAGTAGACTAATTTAAAATGATTCAACTTTATCATAATTTTAAAGAAATTTTTGGAAATATAATTATTTTTACTTATCTAGATAATAAATTACCAAATCATCTATAAACTAAAAAATTATTATTACAAAAATCAAGGAAACTTATTTCTAAATTTATAACTAAAGTTCGATTATAAATTTGAAATCACTTTAAAGTGAAAGTTAGCAAATAAATTTTTTTTAAATTATTGAACCTAATTTTTTAGAGAATCCTCCTCTAACTTGTCTATGATTACATGCATGTTTTTGTTTCATTTTTTCTTTGAAATAAAAATATAAAATATATTTATAGAATTAACAATTTGAAACTTTGAATTATTATTATCAAATTATTTTGATAGGATTAAAAATAAACTAAATATTTAGAATTTAGAATACATCTACTATAATCATGCTTCAACGCTATACCTTTTTTATTGAATCCAACAAAAGAAAAAAATACATTATGGAAGGAAACCAAACAAATACGAATAGCCTAAACTAATAGCAGGAACACAATGCGTTGTTTCTCTTGTTTTATTGGCAATGAGATTTACCAAACAAAGGTAGCTAAAAACTCTCAAAATTTTGCAACCTTGATGACTTGCAATTACTTAGATTTAAAAAAACTCAATTTTTGTGATATTACGTAGTGGCTGTACCTTTTCGATTCCTTCATTCCAAGGAGGCTTCTTTTTCTACAATATCATTTTCTTTGATAGCTTCTAGACTCACCTCTGAATATTATCTTTCTTACTTAAATTCCTTCTAATTCTAATAGAGGTAAGTTGAGCTAGTTATTCTAATTTAAAGTGTAATTCAAGAAAATAGAGGTAAGCAATTTAATAGTTCCGAGTTTTTGTTCTATGGACCGCATCACCAGTCTATTTTTAGTTTAAAAATTATATTAAAATTTTAATCTTTAATATAAATTGAAATTATCATTATTTTTTAAAATAGGAATAAATGTGTATGGGAGGTTAAATATCATTTATTTTTATATTTTATTTTTAATTTTTAATTTTATTTTTTTTGACAATTTTTAGAATTTTATTTTTTAAAATTAACATTAGAAGTGATTTTAGTGATATACATCATTTTGTTAAAATTTGTTTTTTAAATAATTTTTTTTTTTTATTAATTATTTGAACTATTATAATGGATCAAAACATGCATTTTATAGTTTTTTCAATACTAAACTTATTTAAAAATGAACTTTCAAAGTTCATACATATAGAACATCATATATGTCTTAATAAAAGCATTCATATTTTATCACAAAAAATCATTTTTTAATTGGACATAATTAATTGAAAGTATTTGACTCGGTGGAAATACATTCAAACATGTTGAGATACATGTGTCTCAACCTTGCAATTTTTAGTAAATTGTTCCAAATGTAGTTGGGAGGTTTCCCATGTGTTGATGCCTTGGAAAAAGGTATATGAGTTGTCAAAAGATGCCCTGTCCATAGTATAATATAGGAGGGCCATTTTTAAAGATTATATGACACATTTCATGTTAGTTATGAGGGCCAAAAATAGGGGATAAGAGTTTGGACGTGAGTAACTATATTTACCCTGGTTTTCTTATCTTGGAAAAACAAATGTCAAGGGTGGGCAACAAATGTCATGGAGGTTTTGCCCATGGTATTGTAAAACCACAAATGGTTTCCAGGTTGTAAAATTCCTATATAATGAGGGCTTGGAGAGGAGTTTGAATGATGGAGTTTGGTTTGCAAGGCTAGGTGCTAGAAGGATGCTAGTGAAGTCTCTCTGAGCTTGAGTTGAGGTGACGCTCTTGTAAGAACTTGCATTGCAAGTGTATTGTAATCTCTTGTTGATTTGTTAATATACTATGCAGGTTTTAGAGTGTGGGGTTTTTTTTACCTGTATGGGTTTTCCCCACGATAATCATTGTGTTATGTGTTTCTTGTATTATTTCTACTCGATTTGCTTCTTGTGATCTTTGTGATAGTTATGTTGAAATTTGTGAAATTGTTCTCTCAAGATTAGTGTAGGAAGCGTTTTCGCACACCTTTTGCTTCCTTACAAGTGGTATCGGAGTCTAGCCAGTTTTGGTTCTATTTGATGGGTACATGGTTTTTTTAGCTAATCAAGGTTTGAGTGGGAGCTTGTGCAGAGTATTTCATTTCTGTATTGCAGGATCGTAAAGATGGCAAGTATATTAGGGAGGATTGATGTAGAGAAGTTTTCTGGCACAAACTTTGAAATGTGGAAGCTGAAGATGGAAGATCACTGATTGATCGAGATCTATGGGATGCAGTCAATGAGAATAAGTCGAGGCCCACAGATCTGACTTTAGCTACACAATATGATGTAATGGATAGAAAAGCTAAAGGTTTGATAAGATTGTGCCTTGCAGACTCAATTCTGATTAATGTCCATGAAGAATCTACTGCGAAGAAGCTTTGGAAGAAGCTAAGTGAGATCTACCAAGCAAAATCACTTGTGAATAAAATTTTCTTGAGGAAGAAGTTACATTCCTTGAGAATGGAAGAAGGTGGACAAATTTCTGAGCATCTGGAAAGTTTTAATATGTTGGTGACTCAGTTGACCTCAGTTGGGGTACCAATGGATGAAGAAGAAAGGTGCCAAATCCTGCTGGGACAGCCTTGTGATGGCCATAGGGAGCACTGTAGTCATCTTGAAGATGGAGGATGTTGTTGGTTCTCTACTTTCTAAGGAGATGAGAATGCAGGTTTCTTTGAATGCCAAAGAGGCTCTGAGTGTTCGAGGAAGACCAAAAGAAAGAGGCAAGAATGAAAAGCAGAATGGCCATTCTAAGTCCAAGAATAAGGGGAGATCAAAATCTTCTGGTAAGTCCAAGGTAATTTGCTGGAATTGTGGAAAGCCCAAACATTTCCGAAAGGACTATAAAGAAGAAAAGAATAAAAAGAAGAAGAAGCAAGATTTTGATTCTAAGTCCAAGAAGGAAGATGGAGATGCTTTTATTGCAGCCTTGGCCACTCGTGCAGGTGACAATGCATGGTTGATAGACTCAGGTGCATCTTTCCACATGACTCCTATTAGAAACTGGTTTAGTAAGTATGAAAAGTTTGATGGTGGTAAGGCGTATTTGGGTGATAACTCCTTTCTTGATATTGTTGGTCGTGGAAGTGTTCATGTTCAATTTTTTGATGGTAGAACTAGAAGATTTGATGGTGTCTTGCATATCCTGAGACTAGCAAGAAATTTGTTATCTGTTAGCAAACTAATAGATGCGAGTGTGCATGTACAATTTTCTAAAGCAGGTGTGAAAATGGTGAGAGGTGCTATGGTAATAGCAAGAGGAAGTAGAATGGGTACATTGTACCAGCTTGATGCATGCACAGTTGAGTGCAATAACACTTCTGATAAGAATGTGATAAAGACTATGTTGGAAAAGGAGAGGGTGTCTTTTTCAGCAGATGGTCATGGTTTTTGGGTACCCAAGGGTGCTCTGTCTACCGAATCAAAGTTGCCTACAGAGAAGACAATGTTGTGGCACCTGAGACTCAGTCACATAGGTGAGAAGGGTCTACAAACTTTGAAAAATAAGAACCTTGTTAATGGGTTGAATGATTGCAATCTTGAATTTGATTTTTGTGACCATTGTATTTATGGAAAACAAAACCGCATTAAGTTTTACTCCAATTCTTATAAGTCTACAAGTGTTTTGGATCTAATACATTTGGATGTATTTGGTCCAATTGATATTTCTTCTATTGGTAAATCAGTTTATTATGTTTCTTTGATTGATTATTTCAGTAGAAGAACATGGGCTTATTTTCTTAAGAGTAAAGCTGAAGTTTTTAGTCATTTCAAAGAATTTAAAGCAATGGTTGAGTTGCAGACTAGAAAGAAAATAAAATGTTTAAGGACAGATAATGGCGGTGAATATTGCTTCAATGATTTTGACACATTTTGTAAAGATTGTGATATTAAGAGACAAAAGACAACTCCATATTCTCCACAATAGAATGGAGTTGCAGAAAGAATGAATAGGACCCTAATGGAGAAGGCTAGGAGTATGCTAAGTGGTGTTGGTCTAGAACAAAAGTTCTGGGCTGAAGCTGTAGCCACTGTCTGCTACCTAATAAACAGGTCTCCTACATCAGCTCTTGTTGATAAAACGCCAATGGAAGCGTGGTCGGGCCACAAGCCTTCACTTAGTCATCTAAGAGTTTTTGGTTATGAGGCATATGCTCATGTGGTAAAGGAGAAGAGGATAAAATTGGCTAACAAAGTTGTTAAATGTATATTCATTGGATACAGTTATAGTGTGAAAGGATACAAGCTTTGGGATCCTATTACACAAAAGGTATTTTATTCCAGAAGTGTTATTTTTAGAGAAACCAAGTCTTCTTTTGTTACAGTGCAGCTAGAACAAAAGGAAGAAAGGAAAGATGTGATTCAACTGCCTGCTACACCTGAAAAAGTTGAATCAAGGCCCGTAGAAAGACATCAAGTTGATGAGAACTCTACGAGTTCTAAATCATCAGAGGAAGAAGAAGACCCTAAACCTGAACTTGTTTGAAGGTCTACTAGACAAATAAAACCACCTGAAAGGTATGGATATTCTCCTGATGATTGGAGATATATATTTGCTTTGAATGCTAATATTGATGAACCGAAATCTTTAGAAGAGGCTCTTGGTATGAATGATTCAGAGTCTTGGAAAATTGCCATGGATGAAGAGATGGCAGCTCTTAAGAAGAATGACACATGGAACCTTATACCATTGCCTGAAAGATGAAAGCCTGTTGGTTGCAAATGGGTGTTCAAAAGGAAGATAGGTTCAGATGGAAGAATAGAGAAGTACAAAGCACGTTTGGTTGCAAAAGGTTACTCCCAAGTTGAGGGAGTAGATTATGGTGAGATTTTTTCTCCTGTAGCCAAAATGACATCCATTCGTTTCTTGCTTTCTATTGCAGCAGCTTATGATCTAGAGGTTGAACAAATGGATGTAAAAACTGCTTTCCTTCATGGAGATTTGGAGGAAGAAATTTATATGACACAGCCAGAGAACTATGCGGTAAAAGGTAAAATTAATTTGGTCTGTAAGTTGAAGAAATCCTTGTATGGTTTAAAACAAAGTCCTAGGATGTGGTACCAAAAGTTTGATACATATGTATTGAGTTTGGGGTTTGTACAGTCTAAATCTGATCATTGTATATATTTCAAATCTGATGGTGATCATTTCCTGGTTATTGCCTTGTATGTTGATGACATGTTGTTAATTGGGAAAGGAAAAGGTTTGACTGTAGAATTAAAATCTCAACTCTCAGCAAAATTTGATATGAAAGATCTTGGTGCAGCAAGACACATTCTAGGAATGGAGATCGTAAGAGATAGACAAAACAAAAAGCTTTGGCTAAGCCAGAGTAAGTATGCTAGTATTATTCTGAGAAGATTTAATATGCAAGATTCTAGACCATTGAGTGTTCTTGTTACAATGGGAACAAAGATTTCTAGTTCACAGTGTCCTTCATCCCCATTGGAGATGGAAGAGATGAGTTGAGTACCATACCAAAGTGTTGTTGGAAGTTTGATGTATGCTATGGTTTGTACAAGACCAGATATTGCCCAAGTAGTGGGAGTACTTTCCAGTTACATGTCTAATCTAGGAAGAGCACATTGGGATGTAGTAGAAAGAGTTTTTAGATACTTGCGGGGTACCTCAGAGTACTCTATATATTTTTGTGGAACAGGAAATGAGCATTCCTTGGATATTAGAGGCTTTGTGGATTCAGACTGGGCTGGTGATGTTGGTAGAAGAAGATCCACCAGTGCATATGTGTTTACATTATTTGGTGGTGCAATTAGTTGGATGAGCAAGCGACAGGCTGTGGTCGCTTTGTCCACTATAAAGGCAGAGTATATGGTAGCTACTCATGCCTGCAAAGAAGCCATTTGGCTTAAGAGATTGTGTTTAGATATAGAGTTTCAACAGGGTGCAGTGATAATTTATAGTGACAATCAGAGTGCAATCTGCCTAGCGAAGAACCTGACCTTTCATGCTAGGACCAAACACATTGATGTACAATATCATTTTGTGAGAGATATGGTTGAGGATGGCAGGGTGAAGCTGGAGAAGGTAGAAACTTTGGTGAATGTTTTTGATTCATTAACTAAGCCCGTGAGCACAAAGAAGTTCAGATGGTGTTCAGAGTCTATGGGTCTCTTGGCCCCTGACTGTTAAGTCCATGGTAATATGGATCCCCTGACTCTTGCAAGGTATTCGACAAGTGGGAGAATGTTGAGATACATGTGTCTCAACCTTGCAATTTTTAGTAAATTGTTCCAAATGTAGTTGGGAGGTTTCCCATGTGTCGGTGCCTTGGAAAAAGGTATATGAGTTGTCAAAAGATGCCCTATCCATAGTATAATATAGGAGGGCCATTTTTAGAGATTATATGACACATTTCATGTTAGTTATGAGGGCCAAAAATAGTGGATAAGAGTTTGGACGTGAGTAACTATATTTAACCTGGTTTTCTTATCTTGGAAAAACAAATGTCAAGGGTGGGCAACACATGTCATGGAGGTTTTGCCCATGGTATTCTAAAACCACAAATGGTTTCCAGGTTGTAAAATTCCTATATAATGAGGGCTTGGAGAGGAGTTTGAATGATGGAGTTTGGTTTGCAAGGCTGGGTGCTAGAAGGATGCTAGTGAAGTCTCTCTGAGCTTGAGTTGAGGTGATGCTCTTGTAAGAACTTGCATTGCAAGTGTATTGTAATCTCTTGTTGATTTGTTAATATACTATGCAGGTTTTAGAGTGTTGGGTTTTTTACCCGTATGGGTTTTCCCCATGATAGTCTCTGTGTTATGTGTTTCTTGTTTTATTTCTACTCTATTTGCTTCTTGTGATCTCTGTGATAGTTATGTTGAAATTTGCAAAATTGTCCTCTTAAGATTAGCGTAGGAAGCATTTTCTGCACACCTTTTGCTTCCTTACAAAACACACCAAAATTACAAAAAGATAATAAACACAAAATCTTACCAAAACTTTATAGCATGCTACATCACTTTCATTGATTATAACTATTATAAATATTTAAATTACTACTTTTAAAAACTTTTGAACTTGCTACATCACTTTTACTGATTATAAACATTATGAATAATATTTAGAATGCTACATCATTCACATCCTCTTGATAAATTGATCTTCCCCATAAACAATCCATTACAAGTGCCTCTTTATATAGAGGTCCTGAAATAGATCTAGAGATTACATAGTTCAAATTATGGAACCAGGTCAAATTGCTTTAATATTTTTCCTCTTTTATCTCCTTATCTAGATTCCTTTTAGAATTTTACATTTAATTTTTGTCTCTCATTTAATGATTACAATTCATTGGTGTGAGAAATTACATATTCCAACATCCTCTCTTAATTTCTACCAGGAACGCTTCAATATACTCAAATTTCCTTTCTATTGACTACAGTCTTTTTTTTTCCCTCGTTTTGTTGATCACACCAAATCTTAGAATTTACTCAAACACTTTCCTTTGCATAATAACTTCAAATCATCTCCAAGATCTTCAGTGTTTTTTCTCAACAATGACGCCTTCTTTTGTTAGAATAAATGTTTTATTCTATTTATTATTTCTTATGTGCACACATGTCTCTTTTTGTTTGATTGGTATGGTTTAGCCAAATTCAAATTGATGGTTTATAGAGTTCTTTTTAGGGGGGAATTCATATCCAAATCAAGTTAGTCGAATTCAAACTGACTATTTATAGAGTGCTTTTAAGGGGGGAATTCATATCCAAATCAATTTAGTTGAATTCAAATTGATCATTTATAGAGTTCTTTTTAGGGGGCCATTCATGTCCAAATCAGTCCTTTCTTCCATCCTTGCTTCCATTAGCTAGTGTGAAGATAAGATGAAGGTTTGAGGCTAGAGATTAGAATAATGTGTTGGAGTTTAGAAAATCTTGTTTTCTTTTTCCTTTCAATTTCATGTATTAATAAAATAATAGTTGTAGTTTTTGAACTGCTATGTAAAACTTTGTTTTAGATAAAATAAATTTTAGTTTTATATTTAATTATTTTTTAATTTCTCCTCATTTTCACATTGGAGAAGTTCTGTTGTCTATAAGACACAACTTATTGCAATTATTTTAAATCAATTAATGAATACAATACATTTTTTAGTTGAGGTTATTTATTTAGCTGTGAACAAATTTTGTTTTTATTCTGTCAGTATTTGTGGGTATTTTTACAAATTCATAATCTTTCATTTGGTATTAGAGCTATTTATTTTCTTCATTTGGTATTAGGGCAGGTTGGAGAAAGTTTTTGAGTTTCATGAATTTGAAGAAGCAAGGAGAAACTACACATGTTCATAATACATTCTTTGTATCAAAGGTACATCATCACATTTTGAGTATATGATAGCTTCTCGAAAAGAACTACAAAGTAGTGTTTGAAGATAAATGCAACAAAATATTTGATAGACCTAATCATCATCCTCTTCTAGCAAAGACTTATATGACATAGAATAGATTGTTTCCTCTCAAATTATTTTTTAGTAAGTTGCATGCACTCAAATCAACCATAGATAATTCATGATGGTCATTTGAATTTTCAAGGCTTAAATTTGCTAAATAAGAAGAATATGGTGAGAGGGCTTCCTCCAATCAAGGCAAAAGAAGAAGTTTGTTCAAGGTGTGCACTTGGCAAGCATCATCGAGACAATTTTCTAATGTTCACAAATCTTGGAGGGCCAAATTTCCTCTAGAGTTTGTGCATGTTGACATGTGTGGTGATGTCCATGCAAGAGAAATCTTTGGGTAATAACCTTTATTTTTTACCTTCATTGATGATTATTCTTGCTACACTTGGGTTTATTTTTTGAAGTAGAAATCTGAAGCCTTTGCATACTTCAAGAATTTTAAATAATTGGTTGAAAATTAGAGTGGCTATCCTACCAAGATAGTCAAAACAGGTAGAGGCAGAGAGTTTACTTCTAATGAGTTTGATGATATTTGTCTCAAAAAAGATATATAGAGACGACTTACTACTGCATATACACCTCAATAGAATCTTATTACCAAAAGAAAGAATTGTACCAAAATGGAAATGGCACAAAACATGTTCTAGACAAAAAAATTTCAAGTAGTTTTTGGGGAGAAGCAGTTTCCACTACTATATATCTTATCAACCATAGTCCCACAAAAGCAATTCAAAATTTCACTCCAAAGGAATCTTAGAGTGGTCACAAGCCTTCATTGCCTCATCTTTGAGTCTTTGGATGCTTGGCATATGTGCATATGTGCATATTCCAGTTCAAAAGTGAAAGGAGCTAGATGGAAAATACCAAATTTGTATCTTTGTGGGATGCTCTACTACAACTAAAGGCTATATATTTTATAATCTTGAGACCAAGCAATAGATAGTTAGTCGAGATGTGATTTTTGATAAAGGAGGAATATGGAAGTGGAAATTTGTGCAACAAAATCCATCAATAATCATAAAAAATGGAGGGTAATAGTGTTGTTCCTCCTCTCCCCACAAGGTCAAGTGGAAGTTCAAGCTGTAGTTCTAGTCCTTTGAGCTTACCTAGTTCTTCTAGTAGCACAAACTCAAGTGAAGATCCAAGTTCATCATCACCTCCAACATCAACTGCACGAAAGGTACAAAGTTTGGTTGATATTTATCAGAGGAGTGCGAATAAGAATCCAAATGTTAATTTGCTTTGCTTAGTACAATTAAAATTGAACCTCATATGAAGAAGCAACGAAAGAACCAATATGTGTTAATGCTATGGATAAATAGATGAATTCTATTCATAAGAATAATACTTGGAAATTAGTTTGACTTCCCAAAGATAATCAAGTGATTGGCATGAAATAGATATATAAAGTCAAATATCATGAAGATGGTCATTGGAATGAAATAAGACAAGATTAGTTGCTGAGGGGTTTGCACAAAGTCTTGGAGTGGATGCTACTCAATATATGAGTTTGATTGGAAGCCTCATGTACCTCACATCTACTAGACCTAATATTATATATGTTATGCGCCTCATCTCTCGGTTCATTTAGGATCCACACGAGTCACATTGGTAGGCTGCTAAATGGTACACAAAATTTTGAGCTAGTTGGTTACACAGATTCAGATTGGGCTGGTTTATTGGATGATAGAAAATCTACATTTGGTTATGTTTTTCCCCTTGATTCTAGAGTTGTCTCTTGGAGTAGTAAGAAAAAGGCAACAATGTCTCTTTCCTCCGTAGAAGAAAAATACTTGACAACTACATCAGCAAGCTCTCAAGTAGTATGGATTAGATGGATATTCATAGATCTACATTTGGTTTAGGAAGATGCAACCACCATATATTGTGACAAAAATAGCACTATTTTCATGACAAAGAATGCTATGTTTCATTCCAGAATGAAACTTATAGAGACCTAACATCATTAAATTCATGACTTGGTTCAAGATGGGCAAGTGCCATTACAATTTTTTCCTTCATATGAACAAGTTGGAAATATATTTACCAAAGCTCTTTCAACCCCAAGTTTTATTACCTACAAAAATTAGTTGGGACTCACCATCATTGATCATTCGAGGAGAGATTGAAGATAAGATTAAGGCTACACTAGAGGTTGGAGATTAAAATGATGTCTTGGGGTTTAGAAAATCTTGTTTTATGTTTTTTAGCTTTCAGCTTTATATATTAGTAAAATAATAGTTGCAGTTTTTGAACAAAGATGTTAAAGTTTATTTTAGATAAAAACAACTTTTACCTATATTTTTTTTTTGTTTTATATTCTTTCTCCTCATATTCACATTGGAGAAGTTCTATTGTTTATAAGAGATATCCTATTTGTTAAAATTACTTGTCTAAGTTGTCATTGACATCAAATTTGGTGATCTGGATTGGTCCAGATTGATATGTAAGATGGTGTATATGCTGATTTGTAGCACAGTGGAAGATAGGTATGTATGTTACAAATTGTAGATCCTTCTTGTTGTTGTTATTTTTGTCACATTTTTTCATATGACCTTTGCTCCAAAATATTAAGGACATGAGTTTATGGATGTGAGATTGTTTGGTGTTGGTTGTGACATTTGGTCTTCTGCTTTAAAAACTATTTTCCAGATGTCATGCTTCATTTTTATGTTCGGATATGCTATGATGAACAGATTCTTATGCTCCAGTTTCCTCTAGTTGCTTTGGTTTTTGGTAGCATTCATTTGGTGGTTTGGTTTTCATGTCTTGAATAGTGTAATGCTAATTTGGATTGTGATAATTGCACCCTAGAATTCTTGGTCTTTAGGTGTCTACAGTAGCTATGATCTAGTTTTTCCATTTTGTGCTTTAATAATTGTGGCATTCTGGTAGTGCGTTGTTTTGGTACTTTGAGGATGTATTTTGTTTTTTGATTGGTCGAATTTGAAGACCTATATTGGTATTCTACTCTAGTGATTGTAGTGTGTATCTTAATCATTAAAATATTATTTTTTAAAGTATCTAGAGGTCGACTTGATGTATATTTCTAAATTGGCACACACACACAAACACGTGTGCAAGCACACACACAGACACACACACACACATAGATATAGGAGTTGAGAAAATACAACACCACAGGAGCCCAAATGATCTCTGTAAGCTGAAAAACCTATTACAAGGAGAAGCAAGGAAGCAAATCATAGAAGGAACAAAAACACAGGAAAAATATGCTCCAAAAGAGAGAGCTCAATAATCTCCAAAAATGTATTGTCAATAATAATCTTGCTTCATACAATGAAAAGAAAGAACTCAACCTTTAATAGGTCAAGAAACCCTAAAAGGGAAAACCTAGGTTTGCACATAATAATTAATTAAAATAATTAATTATATTCACCTAAAGTTAGCTTAAGTGTAAAAGAGATAAAGGGAACTTAAATAATTAAACAAATATTGTTTAACTAATCAAGTAAATACCTGATTACTCTAACACCCCCCCTTAAGCTAGACTTAGGGAGAAGCTAAAATCTAGAATAGCTAGTGAAAGCATGAAAGATGCAAACACTGTTGAAGAGTAGCTCTTGATCTAAATAACCTCCACTGAAATAGAACATGACCAGGTAGAGAAGATTGTAATTTACATGAGTGCCCTCAAATAACACAACTCGAATCAGATGGCAAACAAGGCAAACAACTGAAATCAAAGATAGAGATGGCATGAAAACACCAAAGCCTGAAGAGTTGATCAATCAAACCACAGAAGCATTAGAACCAACAGGACAAAATTTCCAACGATATAAATTTTTTGAAAAACAAAGTTCAGATGCTCATTTTATGTCTCAATTGAACCACAAAAGCATTAGAGCCAATAGGAAAAACCTCCCCATAATGCTGAAGAGGGACAGGTACACTGTAAAGAATGACCAACAAGAACTACATGATGAAGAACCAGGAACATCAAAAGGTGCTGAGAAAAATACAATGTGTCTTGGAAAGAACACTCACTTGACACACATCATGAGGTGAATGTCATGGAAGGAACACTCATTGGAGAGAGGAAGATGGCAAACAACAAGCAAACATCAACCCCCTCATGACACTTTATCAATAGTGCATGTACAACAAGGCACAAGATGTGCAAGATCCCAAGTAAACAATGCATGATGGCACTTTATCGCAGTGTGTTTGCATAAATACAATATGATAATGATAAGAATACTGGAAATAGACATGAGAACCAAACCAGACAAGAGATCCCAGGACCTGAAACAACTAAGATATCCACTAGAGTGCTGAAAAGCAAAAAACTCAATAAAATATGCATGGGGAAGAATCTTGAAATAAAAATCATATGGCTGGAAAGTACACAGCACACTCTTTCCAAAAATATAAAGTTCTCGAAAAACAGAGGTCGGATACTCATTCTATGGCTCCCGGAGTGCAAAAAATAGACCTCACTTTGACTGGAAAAAATCATAGTCAAACTAAAAAATGGGGAAAAACTACCAACATGATGAGGTCCATCTCAGAACCAACGTTCTGATGCCTATTTGTTTTCTAAAAAATGACTTCGTATGCCCAAGATAGGGCCAAAAAACCAAACCCCCTCTAAAAGAGGAAAAAAAGAGAGTCTAGTGGCTCTGGCAGGCGGAGGTGGCCAGGGAGTGGTGCTTCGGTGGTGGGAAGGTGGAACTCCAGTGGTGGTCAGGTGGTTCTCTGAGGGCTAGGCGGTTTCCTGGTGGCCGGGTGGTGGAGCCAGGGTGGCCGGCGGGCCAGACGGAGGTGTTCCGGCAGTGACGGTGGGCTGCAGGTGGCGGTCGGGGAGCGGAGCATGACGGTGGGTAGCCGAGGAAAATTTTTGGTCATGGTGGAGCAGATGGGTCAGATGCGGGGCCGGGGTGAAGGTGGGGCTGCAGGCAGCAGGGGCTGGCAGGCGGCAAGGGGCCAATAGGCGGCTGCAAGGTCGAGGAGCCAGAGGCCAGTGCCGGCAGAGGATGGGGCCGAGGAAAACTACCGATAGTGTTGTACGGGGCCTACAACAAGGCTGGGCCCCCACGGTACCCTGCGTATCATGGGACCCCCCCCCAAAATAAATTTTGCCAAAAAACAAAATTTTTTTGTAAACCCTTGTTTTTTTTTTCTCTCGCCCTTTTTCTTTTTTATTCTTTTTTTTTTAAAGAAATTTTCAGCTTGCATGCCGTTAAAAAGCAAAAAATAATTTTTAAACTTTTTTCTCAAACTACGTGCAAGGACCGTACACTTGGATCTGAGAAAATAATACTCTCAGAGGCTCAAGAACCAAAATAGGTCAAATTTTATATGACCATAGGGTTTTTTGGGCCTTCTTAGCATGATGGTGAGGTCTGTTTAGGCCCAAAGTGCTAAAAAAAAAGCCGATACCTAGGTGCATAAAAAAGCTTTCTGAAACCCCAGATCTGCTTCCAATGCAAAATTCTCAAAACAAGAACAGGTAGCTGCAGATCTAAAGCTCTGATACCATATAGGAGTTGAGAAAATACAACACCACAGGATCCCAAATGATCTCTGCACGTTAAAAAAATGTTACAAGGAGAAGCAAGGAAGCAAATCATAGAAGGAAAAAAAACATAGGAAAAATATGCTCCAAAAGAGAGAGCTCAATAATCTCCGAAAATGTATTATCAATAATAATCCTTCTTCATATAATGAAAAGAAAGAACTCAACCTTTAATAGGTCAAGAAACCCTAAAAGGGAAAACCTAGGTTTGCACATAATAATTAATTAAAATAATTAATTATATGCACCTAAAGTTAACTTAAGTGTAAAAGAGATAAAGGGAACTTAAATAATTAAACAAATATTGTTTAATTAATCAAGTAAATACCTGATTACTCTAACATAGGTTTTCCCTTTCAGGGTTTCTTGACCTATTAAAGGTTGAGTTCTTTCTTTTTATTGTGTGAAGAAGGATTATTATATGGCAATACATTTTGGAGATTATTGAGCTCTCTCTTTTGGAGCATATTTTTCCTGTGTTTTTGTTCCTTCTGTTATTTGCTTCCTTGCTTCTCCTTGTAATAGGTTTTTTATCTTGCAGAGATCATTTGGGATCCTATGGTGTTGTATTTTCTCAACTCCTATATGATATCACAGCTTGAGATCTGCAGCTACCTATTCTTGTTTTGAGAATATTTTTCTTTGGAAGCAGATCTGGGGTTTTTTTCTTAAAAATATTTTTGAGATGAATTTCTTGAAATTCATGCCAAAAAAATAGGTGTCTACAATAGCTATGATCTGGTTGTTCTATTTTGTGCTTTGATAATTGCGGCAGTCTGGAAGTGCGTTGTTTTGGTACTTTGAGGATGTATTTTTTTTTTTGATTGGTTGAATTTGAAGACCTATATTGGTATTCTACTCCAGCGATTGTAGTGTGTATCCTAATCATTAAAATATTCTTGTGAAAAGTATCTCAGAGGTTGACTTGATGTATATTTATAAATTGGCACACACAGACAAACACACACGCAAGCACACACACACACACACACACACACACACACACACACACACACACACACACACACATGTGCGCACACGCACACACATAAGAAATATCTTTAATTGTCATGTGTGTAAGTGTGAAAGTAAAAAAATATGATTGAACATATTGTGAAAGAGAAAGTGAGCATGAGTGAAGAATAGAAGTGGTAATTGACATAGGTATAGTGTTGGTTTAGTATGGGGTATGTACAAGATCAATAGGGGCCAAAAAGTGGTGATATTCTGACTAAATTTTTGACTGATAGGCTGATTGAAAAATATCTATAGCTTTCAAACGGTATCACATTTTTTAAATTTGAAAAATGTGTCACATTCTTTTCTTCATATACTATATTATTAAAAAAAGAATAATTGAATTTCATAAAGTTTTGACCAAGTTATGGTGGTCAGACATACAAGTTTTTTATATGTAGCCAATGAAATGAGATTTGATGTGATAGAATTGGGTGTTGCAGATTCACCAACAATTTTCAAAGCAACATTGTGCTCTTAAGCCATGGCCCATCGATAGCACTTATGCTCACATGCACACTGATTGTGATAGAGATTAGGGCCACCAACTAAAGCTTAAGAGGACTCAAGAACATCATGTTCCATGGGAGAGTTCTCTGAAAACTTATTAGGGATAGGAGAAGGCCTAACTGATGGAATATGAGGTGCATCCGAGATATGCACTACATTCACAACAACCGATACTCTGCTTCACTTCACTTGAGGAGCAGTTGGAGGAACAGAGGGTGCCAACATGGGCTATGAAATAGGAGCAAGCGACAAAAAATGAACATAAGAGGAACACTTCCCTTTTGCAGAGACAGAGGTCCAATGGATAATGGCCATGATCAAGAGCTTGAATGGAGGGAAGGCCTCGGACTTTGACAAGGCGAGTGCCTTTCCCTTGTCTACACTAGGTGTAGTTCTAGTAACCAAAGACACCACTAGAGGCTACACAGTCTTAGGTAGATAGGTTGGTCTATTTGGAGGAATGGGCTTAGCCTCAACCCCCGACGATGAGGGGACGTGAGGCACTACACCCTCCAACATAGGAATAGATGAAGTAGAAGTCGATGTAGGAAGAGGACACAAATAATGAGGATAAGTTGATTTAGGGGCCAACTCCCCCATCTTGTACTAATAATATGCATGGTAAATCAAATCACCATGGGGAAGCATGGGTCCCATAGGAGAAAGCTAGAAATGATCCAACAAAAAGTCCCCATGGGCTATTGGGGGTTGATATCTAGTATCCTGGATAACATGCACTGAACCCTCATGAGGAAACTTGAGGTATTTATGAATCACTAAAGGGACCACATCCATAGAAATCAATCAAGGAATACATAGTTTAACCTAAAATAGGTTTGACTCAGGAATGATAACAAATGTAGATGACAAAGCTTTGGGCCCTACGAGGATTGCCAAGGTGACGCTACTCAAAGGAGGGATGGAAAAACTAGCACACGTCCTTAGGGTTGCTTGACATTCATCATATGTAGGCCTATGCCAACCATTCATGAATAGAGTCCCCTTTATAATGACATCGACTCTACATGATGGGCCAACCATCATGCTTGTGATAGTTTGACCATTCAATTTAACAAGGATGTATAGGGGAGTAGGCTCTTCATAATATAGGGCATCCAAAGGGTTGAATGATAATGACATGTTAGACACCTTCCCCTTCTGGCTAGGAGGCAAAAAAATAGGAATGATGGTGAACATGTTCACAAATGGACCATCATTCAAAGGAGGATTTGATGTAGAAATGAAATTTTCATAATGCAAGGGAAGAAAATCAATGTAGATTTACAAATCCTTATTAGTCTTATCAATAGAATTGTTTGATTTATGCTTCTAATAATCAACTTAAATAACAAATAGGTCTAATATTGGGTAGTGGTTGAACCTCGGGAAGGGTAATCAAATTATCTTTTAGTAATCACTTCATTATGCCTAGGTAAGAATCATTCAATTTAGTGAAGACTCTATTCTATTGTGATCCTTGTAGGATAGCCACAATATTAGGTGCAACCTTATTCATTCTATACCCTTCCATGGACGTTAGTGTGAAATACCCATCGTGAGGGTTCGAAGTAGAACCTTTGAACTATGTCATGGTGTGATGGTAGTCAGTGAGTGCAAAACATTTATTAGAAAAGTTTTGATAATAATTAAGGGGTAGCTTCTCCCTCAATATGAGTTACAAATTGCCAATGAACATCCTTACAAAATATCTATCTAGTAGGGCAAAGGGGATCCTAGTAGAGATTGACTGATATCTTGAGATAAAATCTATGACACTTTTGTTTGGCTTCTTCTTACAATGAATAAGGTTAGCGATAGTTACCCTACTGCCAATGTTAACCTAAAACCGTCTAAGAAACAAATCCATGAGCTGATCAGAGGTATGAATGGAATGATTTGGCAAGGAGCTATACCACTCTAACACAGTTCCCTTAAGGGATCATGAGAATGGTTTAAGAAACACAAAATCTAGGCAGTCGTAATCGCTGCACATGGTCATGAAATAATTGATGTGCACATTAGGGTCCCCATCACCATTGAACCAATCAAACTTTAGTGATTAAGTTGTATAAGGAAGGATGGTATTTAGGATAGTGATGTCAAGGGAACTCTTTGTATAATAGGAAGGCATAGATAATTGACCAAAAGTAGAAGCCAAGTTTATGAACTATAATTGTAACTTCCCCATATTCTGTAAGATAGTGTTCAAGACAAGATTTGAAAGCAAAGGAGGTGGAGGAGGGATAGATATGCCACCACCTCCACCAACAACTCCAAGAGAACTAGTGTCACCATCTCCACCGATGCCTCCAAGAGAACGAGTGCCACCAACATAGGTAGCACTAGTGCTGACCAGAAAGATATGAGATGTAGTAGAGGTAGAGGTTGAGCTACTAGACATGTCCATATAACCCAAGGGAGTGGACAAGACATTGATGCTAGGAATGTTGGGTTCGGGATCAACCGTATGTTTTGTCAAATCGAGTATGTCAACACCCAGTTGAGAACTACAAGTGTCAAACTAGCCATCGCAAGGGAGTGCATCTACCAAGGGTACATGGTTTTTGACAATCATAGAGAATTCCCTCAACAACTCTAAACCTTTCTTATTCATGATGAGCATGTCTCACAGACTATTAACTACATTCCTATCTCAAGGGAGGACATTCTCCTAATTAAGAAACCCTTTGAAATTTGTCATGTTCTCCTGTAGAGACTGAATATGATCAAAGTCAATAGTGACAATGGAATCGTGATCAACAAAATGAGGAAAAGGCGATGAAGAGTTCATTAGGGAGTTGTTATGAGAACTAGTAGCGGATGAGACTCCTATGAAAGGTATCTAGAGGGTATAGGAGGGGAATTGATCGCTTGAGTTAGGAAAAGGATAAGAGTTCATTAGGGAGTTGTTATGAGAACTAACAGCAGATGAGACTCCTATGAAAGGTATCTAGAGGGTATAGGAGGGGAATTGATCGCTTGAGTTAGGAAAAGGATTTTTTGTCATTGTGTTGGGCAGAGGAGGACTGTAATGATTAGGTGGGAAACTCCATCTAGATGTCCTCTTGACTACAACTATTGTGGCAATTTGGGTTGTAAAGATCATAGACAAGCCTTGCGACACTGATACAACCCTATAGGGACATGAGGGTTTTTTTTATTCTAATAAAGTTTGGTAAATAGAAAGATCAAGAAACGAATGCTAGAACAAAGATGCAAACTTTGTTCTCTTTTTTTTTGTTTCTTCTTTTTTTCTTAGATTTTAGATCTCAAATGTATGTAATGAACTGAGTGATGTAAGAAGAAAACTAGCTTGAAGTTGGGTTCACCGAAATATAGAGGAGGAGATTTGTTACCTCTATTATGACAAATCCTAGAGAACAAACCTATCCATTGCTACCTCACTTAAATTGGTGCTAAGGGTGAGCTAGGGAATAAAAGGCAAAACTAAGCTATACAACCACAAATGAAACTGTTGAATGACTCTTCTTAGTCTCTATCTTTAGAACAAGCGTGTGGAAATAGGACACTAGCACGATGTGCTATCATCCTATACAGACAAAGTACATAATCCGTACAATAGTGACAGAGGTGACTAAACTATCAATTGATTAGTGGAGCAGAATGAAATTAGCAAGATACTATAGAGTATAAAATAAAAGAACAAAATAAAGGAAAATTAAAGAAGCTCATGGTCAATCCAGATTGAAGCCTCCCGCAAGATGATAGCTTTCTCACCACTAAAAATTTGCACACAAATGAGAAAAGGAAATGTTGGGGGTTGTGTTTTGGAGTCTTCCTCAATTAGAACCCTATTTTTTGTGCTTCCACTTCCATGAACAACCTAGATAATAGAAATGATAAAATGAAATGATAAAGATAAAAGAAATATGATAGTAGATTGAGATGAAAGATCACAAATATGCAAACAAACCAAGGAAAGGAAAGTGAACTCCCCTTCTAAGACTTGTGAAGATAACACTATGAGTTGTTTGAGAGATTGCAACAATGGTGGCCTCATGAAAACCTGTGAGCATTGCCCAAGAAGATTTCCAAAAGCTCAAATCTATAAGAATTGATAAAAAATTCCAAAAATATCTTCCAAAATACCTCCAAATAGGAGAGATATGGCTTTTGGTAGGAAAACCAATGTTGGTGGGTGCAAGAAAAGGCGATACAATTCCTTTTCGGCACATGCATAACACTTAAACAACCACATGTGGACTATTAGATTCACGAGACTCTAGTGCATTGCGTGAACATCTTCAAATCATGCTAATGTCCCAAGGATGATAGGTTGACAAAGCTGGTAGGCTTTGGGTCTAGAGTTGACAAAATGATCTATGTGGGCAAGAAGAGAAAAGCAACGATACAGGACCTCCAATGATATAGAGGAAGGCACCATTTCTTGTGCTGAATTTTACAAGGTGTGATTTTTGGTATTACAATTCCACCTCACACTTAATAGCTTTGCAAAATGTATTTAGGAACGCTATTAACAATTGCCAATACCTATAGCAAGTATTTTAAAAATTTACCAACTTAATTCATATCTTAATGTGTACAAATTTTACAATAGAACATATAATATAGCCAATGACCTATTTATTTACAAGATCATAATCTTTCATTTGGTATCACAGTTATTTATTTTCTTCATTTTCTATCACGGCAGGTTTGAGAAAATTTTTCGAGTTTCATGAATTTGAAGAAGCAAGGAGAAACTACACATGTTCATAATACATTATTTCTATCAAAGGTACATCATAATATTTTGAGTATTTGATAGCTTCTTGAAAAGAACTACAAAGTAGTGTTTGAAGTTAAATGCTACAAAATATTTGATAAATCTAATCATCGTCATCTTCTAGCAAAGACTTATATGACGTAGAATAGATTGTTTCCTCTGAAATTGTTTTTCAGTAAGTTGCATGCACTCAAATCAACCATAGATAACTCATGATGGTCATTTGAATTTTCAAGGGTTGAATTTGCTAAATAAGAAGAATATGGTGAGAGGGCTTCCTCCAATCAAGGCAAAAGAAGAAGTTTTTTCAAGGTGTGCACTTAGCAAGCATCATCGCGACAATTTTCTGATGTTCACAAATCTTGGAGAGCCAAATTTCCTCTAGAGTTTGTGCATGTTGACATGTGTGGTGATGTCCATGCAAGAGAAATTATTGGGTAATAACCTTTATTTTTTACCTTCATTGATGATTATTCTTGCTACACTTGGGTTTATTTTTTGAAATAGAAATCTGAAGCATTTGCATGCTTCAAGAATTTTAAATAATTGGTTGAAAAGTAGATTGGGTACCCTACCAAGATACTCAAAATAGATAGAGGGGGAGAGTTTACTTCTAATGAGTTTGCTGATATTTGTCTCAAGAAAGATATATAGAGACAGCTTACTATTGCATATACACTTTAATAGAGTCGTATTACTGAAAGAAAGAATCGTACCAAAATGGAAATGGCACAAAACATGTTCTAGGCAAAAAAATTTCAAGTAGTTTTTGGGGAGAAGCAGTTTCTACTAATATATATCTTATCAACCATAGTCCCACAAAAGCAATTCAAAACCTCACTCCAAAGGAATCTTGGAGTGGTCACAAGCCTTCAGTGACTCATCTTTGAGTCTTTGGATGCTTGGCATATGTGCATATGTGCATATTCCAGTTTAAAAGTGAAAGAAGTTGGATGGAAAATCCCAAATTTGTATCTTTGTGGGCTGCTCTACTACAACTATAGTCTATAGATATTATAATCTTGAGACCAAGCAATGGATAGTTAGTCGAGATGTGATTTTTGATATAGGGGGAATATGGAAGTGGAAAGATGTGCAACAAAATCCATTAATAATCATAAAAAAATGGAGGATAATAGTGTTATTCCTCCTCTCCCCACAAGGTCAAGTGGAAGTTCAAGCTCTAGTTCCAGTCCTTTGAGCTTACTTAGTATTCTAGTAGCACAAACTCAAGTGAAGATCCATGTTCATCATCACCTCCAACATAAACTACATGAAAGGTACAAAGTTTGGTTGATATTTATGAGAGGAGTGCTAATAAGAATCCAAAAGTTAATTTTTCTTTGCTTAGTACAATTAAAGTTGAACCCCATGTGTATGAAGAAGCAATGAAAGAACCAATATGTGTTAATGCTATGATAAATAGATGAATTCCATTCATAAGAATAATACTTGGAAATTAGTTCAACTTCCCAAAGACAAGAAAGCGATTGACATGAAATAGATATACAAAGTGAAATATAATGCAAATGGTCAATGGAATGACATAAGGCAAGATTAGTTGCCAAGGGGTTTGCACAAAATCTTGGAGTGGATGCTACTCAATATATGAGTTTGGTTGGAAGTCTAATG
The DNA here is from genome assembly GCF_030272615.1 of Cryptomeria japonica. NCBI lineage: Eukaryota > Viridiplantae > Streptophyta > Pinopsida > Cupressales > Cupressaceae > Cryptomeria > Cryptomeria japonica. The sequence continues at coordinate 741,218,244 of NC_081409.1, forward strand.
TACCTCACATCTTGCTGACCTAATATTATATATGTTATGAGCCTCATCTCTCAGTTTATTTAGGATGCACATGAGTCACATTGGCAGGCTGCTAAGTGGTACACAAAATTTTGAGCTAGTTGGTTACACCAATTTAGATTGGGCTGGTTCAGTGGATGATAGAAAATCTACATTTGGTTATGTTTTTCCCCTTGGATCTAGAGTTATCTCTTGGAGTAGTAAGAAATAGGAAACAATCTCTTTCCTCAATACAAGAAAAATAAATGACAACTACATCAACAAGTTCTCAAGTAGTATGGATTAGATGGATATTGGTAGATCTACATTTGGTTAAGGAAGATCCAACCACCATATATTGTGATAACAATAGCACTATTTTCATGACAAAGAATCCTTTTTTTAATGCCAGAATGAAACTTATAGATATCTAACATCATTACATTCGTGACTTGGTTCAAGATAGGCAAGTGTTTTTACAATTTTTTCCTTCATGTGAACAAGTTGGAAACATATTTACCAAAGCTCTTCCAACCCCAAGTTTTATTACCTTAAAAAATTTGTTGGGACTCACCATCATTGATCATTCAAGGGGAGATTGAAGATAAGATTATGGCTACACTAGAGGCTGGAGATTAAAATGGTGTTGGGGTTTAGAAAATCTTGTTTTATATTTTTTTATCTTTCAGCTTTATATATTAATAACATAATAGTTGCAATTTTTCAACAAAGACATAAAAGTTTGTTTTAGATAAAACAACTTTTCGCTATATGTTTTTTTGTTTTATTCTTTCTCCTCATATTCACGTTGGATAAGTTCTATTGTCTATCAAGAGATAGCCTATTTGTTAAAACTACTTATCTAAGTTGTCATTGACGTCAAATTTGGTAATTTGGATTGGTCCAGATTGATATGTAAGATGTTGTATATACTGAGTTGCAACATAATGGAAGATAGGTATGTATGTTACAAATTGCAGATCCTTGTTTTTGTTGTTGTTGTTGTTGTTATTTTTGTCACATTTTTTGATATGACCACTGCTCCAAAATATTGAGGACATGAGTGTATGGATGTGAGAGTTTTTGGTGTTGGTTGTAACATTTGGTCTTGTGCTTTGAAAGATGTTTTTCAAATGCCATGTTTCATTTGTATGTTCGGATATGCTATGATGAGCAGATTCTTGTGCTCTAGTTTCCTCTAGTTTCTTTGGTTTCTGGTATCATTCATTTGGTGGTTTTTTTTTCATGTATTGAATAGTGTAATGCTAACTTGGATTGTGATTATTGTGCCCTAGAATTCTTGGTCTTTAGGTGTCTGCAATAGCTAGGATCTGGTTATTCCATTTTTTGCTTTGATAATTGCAGTATTATGGTAGTGTGTTATTTTGGTACTTTGAGGATGTATTCTTTTTTCAATTGGTCGACTTTGAAGACTTATATTGGTATTCTACTCCAGTGATTGTAGCGTGTATCCTAATCATTAAAATATTTTTTTGAAAAGTATCTCAGAGGATGACTTGATGTATATTTCCAAATTGGCACATGCACACACACACACACACACACACACACACACACACACACACACACACATGTGTGCGCATGAACACACACACACAGGAGATCTCTTTTGGTTGAATGTGTGGAAGTGTGAGTAAAAAAATATGATTGAACATATTGCGAAAGAGAAAGTGAGCATGAGGAAATAATAAAAGTGGTAAGTGACATAGGTGAAGTGTTGGTTTGGTATGGGGTATGTATAGGATCATGAGGGGCCAAAAAGTGGTGATATGCTGAATAAAGTTTTGACTGATAGGCTGATTGAAAAATATCTATAGCTTTCAAATGGCATCACATTTTTTAAATTTGAATCATGTGTCACATTCTATGCTTCATTTACTATATTATTAAAAAAAGAATAAATGAATTTTATAAAGTTTTGACCAAGTTATGGTGGTCAGACATATGAGTTTTTTATATCTAGCCGATGAAATGAGATTTGATGTGATAGAATTGGGTGTTGCAGATGCACCAACAAATTTCAAAGCAGCATTGTGCTCTTGAGCCATGGCCCGTTGATAGCGCTTATGCTCACATGCACACTGATTGCAATGGAGATGAGGGCCACCAACTAAAGCTTGAGAGGAATCAAGAACATCATGCTCCATGGGAGAGGTCTCTGAAAACTTATTAGGGATAGGAGAAGTCCTAACTGATGTAATAGGAGGTGCATCCGACATAGGCACTACATTCACAACAACTGATGCTCTGCTTCACTTCGCTTTTGGAGCAGTTGGAGGAAAGGATGGTGCCAACATGGGCTATGAAATAGGAGCGAGCGATGAAAAATTAACACAAGATGAACGCTTTCCTTTTGAATAGCAAGAGGTCCAATGGATAATGGCCATAATCGGTAGCTTGAAGGAGGGCAGGCCATGAACTTTGACAACCTAGGTACCTTTTTGTTGTCTACACTCGGTGCAGTCATAGTAACCAAAGACACCACTAGAGGCTACATAGTCTTAGGTGGACAGGCTGGTCTATTCAGAGGAATGGGCTTAGCCTCAGCCCCCGACAATGAGGGGACATGAGGCACTATCCCCTTCAACACTAGAATAGATGGAGTAAAAGTTGATGTAGGAAGAGACAATGAATAACTAGGCTAAGCTAATATAGGGGCCAACTTCCCCATCTTGTACTGATAATATGTGCAGTACATCAAATCACCACGAGGAAGCATGGGTCCCATAGGAGAAAGCTAGAAATTATCCAACAAAAAATCCCCATGGGCTATCAGGGGTTGATATCTAGTATCCTAGATAACATACACCTAACCCTCACGAGGAAACTTGAGGCATTTATGAATCATTGAAGGGACCGCATCCATAGAAATCAACTAGGGAATGCATAGTTTAACCTGAAATAGGTCTGACTAAGGAATGACCACAAATGTAGAAGACAAAGCTTTGGGTCCTATGAGGATTGCCAAGGTGACGCTACCCAAAGGAGGAATGTAAAAATTGGCCTGCGTCCTTAAGATTGCTCGACATTCATCATATGTAGGCCTATGCCAACCATTCATGAATAGAGTCTCCTCTGTAAGGACATTGACTCTACATGATGGGTCAAACATCATGCTTGTGATAGCTTGACAATTCAATTTAGCAAGGATGTATAGGGGAGTAGGCTCTTCGCAATACGGGGCATCCAGAGGGGTGAATGATAATGACATGTCAGACACCTTCCCCTTCTAGCTTGGAGGTGAAAAAATAGGAATGATGGTGACCATGTTTACAAATGGAACATCATCTAAAGGAGGATTTGATGTAGAAATGAAGTTTGCATAATTCAGGGGAAACAAATCAATATCGATTTTCAAATCCCTATTAGTCTTATCAATAGAATTGTTTGATTTATGCCTTTAAACATTGACTTTAATGACATCATTGTCAATGTGGTCTTGGATAATATTCCAAAGATGATAACATCGCTCAGTGTCATGACTAGGCACACGATGGTAATGACAAAAATTTCACCCATTGTACCAACATGAATAGGTCTGTTATTGGGTAGTGGTCAAACCTCGGGAAGGGTAATCAAATTATCTTTTCTAAGTAATAATTGCATTATGCTTAGGTAAGAATCATTCAATTTAGTGAGGAATCTATTCTATTTGTGATCCTTGCAAGATAGCCACAATATTAGGTGCAACCTTGTTCTTTCTATACTCTTCCATGGACGTGCTTGTGAAAAACCCATCGCAAGGGTTCGAAGTAGAATCTTTGAACTACATCATGGTGTGATGGTAGTCCATGAGTGTCGAACATGTATTAGAAAAGTTTTGATAATGATTAAGGGATAGATTCTCCCTCAATATGAGTTATAAATTGCCAATGAACATCCTTAGAAATTCTCTATCTAGTAGGGTAATGGGGATACTAGTAGAGATTGACTAATATCTTGAGATAAAATCTATGACCTTTTTGTTTGGCTTCTGCTTACAATGAATAAGGTTAGTGATAGCTACCCTACTACCAATTTTAGCCTAAAACCATCTAAGAAATAAATCCATGAGCTGATCAAAGGTATGGATGGAATGATCTAGCAAGGAGCTATACCACTCTAACATAGTTCCCGTAAGGGATCATGAGAATATTTTAAGCAACACAAAATCGAGGCCATGGTAATTGCTACTGGTCATGAAATAATCGATGTGTACATTAGGGTCCCCATCACCATTGAACCAATAAAATTTTAGTGATTTAGCTGGAGAAGGAAGGATGGTGTTTAGGATAGTGATGTCAAGGGGACTCTTCCTATAATATGAAGGCATAGATGATTGACCAGAAGGAGAAGCCAAGTTTATGAACTATAATTTTAACTACCCCATGTTCTGTAAGATAGTGTTCAAGACAAGATTAGCAAGTGAAGGAGGTGGAGGAGGGCTAGATATGCCACCACCTCCACCAACACTTCCAAGAAAACTAGTGTCACCATCTCCACCGGTACCTCTAAGAGAATGAGTGCCACCAACAGAGGTAGCACTAGTGCTGATCATAAAGATATGAGTTGTAGTAGAGGTTGAAGTTGAGCTACTAGACATACCCGTATAACCCAAGGGAGTGAACAAGACATTGATTTTAGGAATGTTGGATTCAGGATAAACCATGTGTTTTATCAAATCAGGTATGTCGACACCCAGTTGAGAACTACAAGTGAAAATTGGCCATCCTGAGGGAGTGCATCTACCAAGGGTACATGGTTTTTGACAATCATAGAGAATGCCCTCAATGACTCTAAACCTTTCTTATTCGAGATGAGAATGTCTCACAAAGTATTAACTACATTCCTAGCTCAAGGGAGGACATTCTCCAAATGAAGGAACCCTTTGAAATTTGTCAAGTTCTCCTCTAGATACTAAATGTGATCAAAGTCAATAGTGATAGCGGAATCATGATCAACAACAGGAGGAGAAGGTGATGAAAAGTTCATCAGGGAGTTGTTATGAGAACTAGAAGTGGATGAGACTCTTATGAAAGGTATCTAGAGGGTATAGAAGGGGAAAGGATCGCTTGAGTTAGGTAGAGGATTTTTTATCATTGTGTTGGATAGAGGAGGACTGTAATGATCAGGAGGGAAACTCCGTCTAGATATCCTCCTAACTACAACTCTTGTAGCAGTCTAGGTCTTAAAAATCATAGACAAGACTTCCGATGTTGATACAACACTATAGGGACATGAGGAGTTTTTTTATTCTAATAAAGTTTTCTAAATAGAAAGATCAAGAAATGAAATGCTAGAACAAAGATGCAAACTTTGTTCTCTTTTTTTTTGTTTCTTAGATTTTAAATCTTAAATGTATGTAATGAACCGAATGATGCAAGAAGAAAACTGGCTTCAAGCCAGGTTGACCAAAATGTAGAGGAGGATATTCATTACCTCTAATATGACAAATCCTAGAGAACAAACCTATCCATTTCTACCTCACTTAAATTGGTGCTAAGGGTGAGCTAGGGAATAAAATACAAAACTAAGATATACACCACAAATGAAACTATCAAATGACTCTTCTTAGTCTCTATCTTTAGGACGAGTGTGTGGAACCAGGACACTAGCGCGACATGTTGTCGTCCTATACAAACAAAGTACATAATCCATACAATAATGACAGAGGTGTCTAAACTATCAATTGATCAGTGGAGTAGAATAAAATAAGCAAGATATTGTAGAGTACAAAATAAAAGAACAAAATGAAAGAAAATGAAAGAATCTCATTGTCAATCCGTGATTGAAGCCTACCGTAAGATGATAACTTTCTCACCACTACAAACCTATGCACAAATAAGAAAGGGAAATTTTGAGGGTTGTGTTTTGGAGTCTTGCTCAGTTAGACCCCCGTTTTGGTGTTTCCACTTCCATGAACAACCTGGATAATAGAAATGATGAAATGAAATGATAAAGATAAAAGAATATGACAGTATATTGAGATGAAAGATCACAAATATGCAAACAAACCAAGGAAAGGCAAGTGAGTTCCCCTTCTAAGATTTGTGAAGATAACACTATGAGTTGTTTGAGAGATTGCAACAATGGTGGCCTCATGAAAACCTGTGAGCATTGCTCAAGAAGATTTCCAAACGCTCAAACCTGCAAGAATTGATCAAAAATTCCAAAAAGATCTTTTAAAATACCTCCAAACAAGAGAGATATATCTTTTGGGAGGAAAACCAATGTTGGTGGGTGCAAGCAAAGGCGATACAATTCCTTATCGGCACATGCATAACACTTAAACAACCACCTATGGACTATTAGATTAACAAGACTCTAACGCATTGTGTTAACATCTTCACATCATGCTAATGCCCTGAGGATGATAGGTCGACAAAGTTGGTAGGCTTTGGGTCTATAGTTGACGAAGAAATCTAGGTGGGCAAGAAGACAAAAGCAGCAGTACATGAGCTCCAATGATGTAGAGGAAGGCACCATTTCTTATGCTTAATTGTACAAGATGTGATTTTTGGTATTACAATTCAACCTCACACTTAATAGATTTGTAGAATGTATTTAGGAACGCTATTAACAATTGCCAGTACCTATAACAAGTATTTTAAAAATTTACCAACTTAATTCATATCTTAATGTATACAAATTTTACAATAGAACATATAATATAACCAATGACCTATTTATTTACAAGATCAATAATATATAAGAAATATATCCATGTATATATTAAAGGTATGAGGGTGAGAATGAAATTCCAGTTCTCATATTATATATTACACAATTTCCTTACAAATTATAAATACCTCATGAGTATATGATTTATAGACATGTTGCTAAAATATAATAAATTAAGTTCTAAAAGAGCCAAGGGCAATGAAACACAAAGCCTAGGCTCTTAATATTAAATTTTTATACTAGACATATTTACATATAAATTCATTCAAGCATAACATTGATTTACCAAAAAAATTAAAGTTTACAGTTTCATTCCATTTTAGATTTGCATCTCAGTTAGATACCTCAATAAGATAATGTCCATGAGTCTCATTAATATACTTTTTAATAAAGATTACATATGAATATGTCAACCTAGAGTTAATTTTCCACTTGATACATATTACTAATTACTATTGTAAATCTAAAATATACACATGCATCAATCAATTGGAAAATAGCGTGTATATAAATTATTTTGTTACATTGCCAAACATATGACAAGAATCCATTCCAGACTACTTCACACAAAAATTGCTTGTTAGTAAGTTTTTTGAATATTTTAATTTTTTATTACTTGAATAATCAAAAATATTATTGGACATATAATTCTCAGCGCAACGTTTTACCAGTTTGTGTTGTCATGGACGTATTTAGGAATCGTTTTTTGTTGAAATTTTTAATCATTTATATATATATTATTTTTTGATTTTTTTCAATAAAAGTGGAAGACCACTAATTTTATTAATTATAATATTTAAATAATCTTGGAGCATCGATAGGAAAGAACCAAGGAAAGAAAACTCCGGTCTTGTTCATAAAAATCTCATTAGGAAGATAATATGGCCAATTACATTGAAATAGAGAAGTAAATTAATATGATTAATATATATTATGATTATCAATATATTTTAAATAAGAAGGGAGATTAAAGATTATTTCATTTTGGATATATAATTTTTATGTGAAGAGACTTTTTTATAATTTTTATAACTTTATTTTTAATATTAAAATTAGAAGTGTTTTTAGTGATATATGTCATTTAGTTTAAAAGTTGTTTTTAATAAAAGAGAATAAATTATTATTTCTATTAGTGATTTGAACTATTATTTTCTTAATTCCTTCAATTTTCTTAATAGATCAAAACATAAATTTCATAGTTTTTTCCATACTAAACTTATTTAAATATGAGACTTTTGAAGTTTTAAAAATGTAGTTCAAACATATAGAACACCACATATGTCTTAATAAATGCACTCATATTTTTCCACAACTAATCCTTGTTCTTATTAAAAAAAATTAATTTCAAAGTGTTGGGGTGGATGGAGGTAAATCCAAACACACAAAAATTACAATTGATATTAAACACAAAATCTTACCAAAATTCTTTAGTATGAGCACTACAACACTTCCATTGATTATAAATGTTATTAATTTGAAACACATCACTAGATATCAATCCATTAAAAGTGGTTCTTTATATAGAGATCTTGAGATGAATTAGAGATTATATAGGTGATTCTCCAAGACTTGCTCAAATATTTAATATGTTCCCTCTTTTATCCTTATCTTTTTTGTTTCTAGAATATTTCTCTTCTTATCTAGATTCCTTCTAAAATTTTATATTTATCTTTTGTCTCCATTTAATGAATACAATCCATTAGTTAGAGAGATTCACATCTCAACACACCCCCTCAATTTCTATGACAAATGCTTCAACATACTCAAATTCCTTTTCTATTCACTATATACTCAAATTCCTTTTCTATTCACTATAGTATTTTATTTTGTCTTTTTTTAATGATCATAACTAAATCTTCTCATTTACTCAAACCCTTTCCTTTGCATGTAATAACTTCAAATCATATTTAAGATCTTTAGATCTTTTCTCAATAATGATGTGTTTCTTTTGGCTTCCTCCAATTGCTACTATAGGTGAATATCTCAACACACCTTTTGTATGTCCTTTCCTATTACAATGTCAACACTCCTTTTGTATGTCCTTTCCTATTACAATGTCAACACTCCTTTTGCATGTCCTTTCCTATTACAATGTCAATAGTGCACATTCTTTGTTCATTGAATTGATTTTTTTTCAACAAGTCTGCACATTCTTTATTCACTGAATTGACTTTTTTTTTAACCTATAACACTTGTATAAGATTTACAAACTCAAGCATACTATAACATTCCTCACAAACAACTTTAGTAAAATCACAGAGGAAATTGGAAAGATGAGAAGGTGGGTATCGAGGAGGAAAGTTGTGAGCATGAGTCTAGCAATGAAAGCCCTATCCATAGCGAATGCCCTGGTAAGGACAACAACCATCCTATGGAGGATGTGGATTACAAGGATAATGAGGATATTGATGTGAATTCGGAGAGGGAAAGGAACAAGGAACTTGAGAAGAATATGACTAAGGAAAGTTTAAGTGAGTATAGGGAAAATAACGGGTTATTCCTGGATAACCTCAAAAAACTTACCAAGGCAAGACTGGAATATGACAGATGGACCTATGATCTCTTGAAGAACTTGGATAAAAAGGGGAAAAACACAAATGAGATGAAGGAGGATGACAGGGAGCAGATAAAATGGAAGTAGCATATGGAGGAGAAGGTTAAATCACTAGAAGAAGGGAGAGAGGCCATGAAAAATTTGATGGGTAGTATCTCGAATATCCTGTCAGCTGTCACAAAAACTTTAGAGGATATTGCCAAGGTCTTCGATCATACCAGCTCTCCTAAGCCAGTAGTGGAACTTGATATGGATGATGAAAATATCCAGATTGGCAATTGTGGTGCTACTCCGGTTGGTGGTGCTGCCAAGAGGACTAGGGCAAGTGTCAAGAAAGTTGTGGCTGCTTCTGCTATGGATCTCCCAAATCTCAGGGATAACATCAAAGAACTGCATGGGATTAGCAACACCCTGGATAATGCCCTTAAAAAATTCAATTAGTTTATCTTCTTGGGTCTGGTCGGTTTTGCTGGCTTTGAGGGGCTTTCACTGGTTTTCGTTGGTTTTCTGATGGCTTTTCATTGGCTTGTTCCTTTTTGTTTCTTGTTTCTTTTTCTATTAAGCTCGCCATGCAAAGGGTTTCAAGGCCCCTTCAAAACCTATTTTTACCTTAACCAAAAACTTAGATAAAATCACACTTACCAAATGAATAACACAAATCTAATGTGTAACATGAACCATCACAAATAGATGGCTTTGACATTATACATTTATTGCATGCTATTAATTGATCATTCTATTCTTTCAATTTTGATATTTCTTTATTTTATAAACTATTTTTCTTCTTCTAAAGTCATCATCCAACTTCACTCCTTCTAAATCTTTATTTTTCTCTTTAACTTTGTACATTTCTATTTCAATATCAATTTCCTCTCAAAATTTAAATCTTTTTTCTCCTGCTTTAAAATTGTTATAATTTTTGAATTGCATTTTTAATCTATTTTATCCATTTAAATAAATGATTGAGACTTAATTTAACTATAATGATTTAGTATCATTTAATAACTTCATGCGCCTTCAATCATCCAAGTTGTGATCAACCCTCTAACAAATGCAAGTTCATCAATCTAACAATGTTATATTTACCTAAAAATAACTTCTCCTTTCATATGGTTGGCTTCAATTACCTTTTTCCTTGTGATTTTCTTTGAGAAAACTACAACATTTTTTCTTAAAGATTTGATTATTATACCTCTTTTAAAAAAAAAACTATTTTCAAATGCTTTAAAGTCACAAGTTCTTTTCCATGGTTTATTATTAGTTCTTACCAACTCTACATACTATTGCATTCATTCATTTTTTTTCCTAATTAGTTCAACCAATCATATTAAAAAATTAAAAAATTAAGACAAAATTCTATATTTTTAATTTTGATTTTATTTTCAATAATTTTAAATTGTTATTTTTTTATATTTTCATTGGCTGAAGTAAGTAGAAAAATCATTTAAAAAAAAAATCATAACTTTATACAAATAACATTAAAGAAGAGTACATCTATTATTATTCAGAAGAGTACATCTATAATTAGTACTTGCTGTTAGGCAATACTATTGTAATGAAAATTCATTCTTTCTGCTTATATTGTTATTAAAAAAAATTACTTAGACCAATGAAAAGCAATTATTTTTCTTTCTTTAAATTTTTATAATTTTTTTAATAGTATAGATGCACATTTGTTAACATTATAATTTACAAAAATTATTTTTGTTGCAAATGATTGGCTAATATCGTTTTGCCCCTTATAGGTGGGTTTCTCGGAACAACGCATAATCGTTTTAAAATTATTTACCTTCTTTAATTTGAGTTTCTAAAAACTTATAAACGACACAATCTTGTGAACTTAAATTTTAACTTCATTATTTGTTGTAATAGGTAGTTCTTTTAAGTTAACCTATGAACAAGATAAAAAAATATATATTTTAAAAATATGTATTATATTTAAAATGTTATTTAATTTATAATCAAAATAGACTAAATTTCAATAATATATTTTTGGCAAAAAATATAAATATCCAGATTAATTTAAGTATTGGGAAAATTTAATAAAATGTTATTGACAAAATAAAAATTGTTATTGAAATCTAAAGGTAAAAATTTAAAAAGGATTTTTAAAATTCGATAATGAAACTAAATCATTGTGAAAAAATCCTAAGCAACATAAAAAAACTTGATCTAAAATATTCCTTGCATTATAATATAATAATATAAATTATGAGTTTATTCACATGTAATATAAGTTATAAAAAAATTATGACATTTTTTGATTTATTAATTTATTAAAAAAAAAAATTAAATCTGTTTATTTTTAAATTTTTTTCCAAAAAAATCAATTATTCAATGTTAGGGCAGAAATGTAAATGAATTGATAAAATGAAACACATTTCAATTAAAATTCAAGAAGTAATTGCTGCATAATAAAGGCAGCGAACAGTTTGCACAGTTACACAAAAACTGTCGGATGGAACAAATAAGTTATAACTATACAAAAACTAATAAAATCAAACAAAACTAAAATTAACCTAAAATAACTAAGTTTTAACCTAAAGATTAATACATTAACATCTCCCCCTTAATCTGAAGGAGTTAAACCAATCATTTCACGAAATTTTTCAAACTTAACACGACCCAATGCTTTGGTAAGGATATCTGCAGGTTGGTCTGTAGTAGCACAATATTGAGGGGAGATACTGCCATCTTTCACATAGTGCCGAATAAAATGAAACTTGGTGTTGATATGTTTGGTACGATCATGAAACACTGGGTTCTTAGCCATTTTTATAGTAGATTGATTGTCAATAAAGAGTGGTGTGGAAGAAGCTTGTGATGCCTGCAAATCTGCAAGAATTCTTCGAAGCCATAAGATTTCTCTAGTTGCCTCAGATGCTGCTATATATTCTGCTTCTGCAGAAGAGAGAGCTAGGACTGGTTGTTTTTTAGATTTCCAAGAGATTACAGCAGAACCAAGAGACATTAAGTAACCAGATGTAGATTTTCCATCATCCATATCACCTGCATAATCTGAATCTGAATAACTAAGCAAAGAAAATTTTGATATCTTGGAGTATTTAAGCCCATAGTTTTGAGTGCCCTGTAGATATCGAAGAACCCGTTTGGCTGCTAACCAATGAGTTTCTCTAGGTTGTTGCATAAATCGTGACAGAACTCCAACAGAAAAAGAAATATCAGGTCGAGTAGTTGTAGCATAAATCAAACTGCCAACTAGTTGCCTATAAGAAGTTGCATCAACCAAATCAGAGGAATCATTAGATGAAAGTTTGAGATTTTGCTCCATAGGAGTGCTGAGAGGCTTGCAATCAGCCATACCAAACTTTTTGAGAAGATCACCAATATATTTTTGTTGACTGATGAAGATAGATTGGGGGTTTTGAATCACCTCAATTCCCAAATAGTAATGAAGATGACCCAAATCAGTCATATCAAAACCTTGCTGCAATCCTTCTTTTACATTTTGAATATTAGCCTCACTAGTTCCAGTGATAAATAAATCATCCACATAAACAATAAGATAGACAATAGTACCATCAATCTGTTTAACAAAAAGAGTTGCATCATCAAATTCAAAGTGATGAAAATTCAACTGCAAGAGATGCTCAGTAAGTTTTTCATACCAGGCTCGTGGGGCTTGTTTTAAACCATACAATGATTTTATAAGCTTGCATACCTTGTCCTCTTTGCCAGGAACTTCAAAGCCTTCAGGTTGAGTCATATATACTGTTTCTTTAAGATCACCATTCAAGAATGCAGTTTTAACATCCATGTGATGGATGTTCCAACCATTTTGGGCTGCTAAAGCCAACAAAACACGAATAGTAGTCCATTTTGCTGTAGGGGCAAATGTTTCATCATAGTCTATGCCCTCTTTTTGAGCATAACCTTTGGCAACAAGGCGTGCTTTGTGTTTATCAAGTGAACCATCAGCGTTATATTTATTTCTAAAAATCCACTTACAACCAATAGGTTTACAATAAAGAGGAGGATCAACCAACTCCCATGTGCCATTATTCAAAAGTGCATTATACTCATGTTGCATAGCTTGCCTCCAAAATGAAATATGATGAGCTTCTTTATAGGAATTTGGTGTTGAATCGATTGTGAGATTGAGTTCATCAATAGACTCAAGGTTATCTGAAATATTAGATTGAGCTTGTAGCCTTGCTTTATAAGAACTTCTTGTACCTGTTTTACCTATTTCATCAGGTCGCAAATCTTTCAAAGTTTGTTGAACTTGTTTGGTCCACCTATGAGAGGATTTTTGTGGGACAGTAGATGTTTCTATTTGTAGATTAGAATCTTCATTGGGAGGTAATGAGTCAGGCTCATCATTAGTGAGAACATCACTATGAGAAGGGGCTTCTTCTGGTACATGAAGAGGTGGAGCATCATGAGTTGAGGTAGCTTGAGATGCAGGTTCTACACATGTATTCATTCCTCCAGAGTGTAAAATCTCACAAGAATTTTCTATCCAAGGAGAAGATGTGGCAAATTTATCAAGCTGTTTTAACTCATTTTCAATATGTGTATCACTTTTGAAAGATTCACAAAATACAACATCACGAGCAATAAAAAACTTTTTATGAACTTCATCATATAATCTATAGGCTTTTGAAGTTTCAGAATAGCCCAAAAAAATGCACTTATAACTATGATGATGCAACTTATTCCTTTTTTCTTTAGGAATCAAAGCATAGCAGATAGACCCAAAAATTCAAAGGTGTCGAATAGTTGGAGGATAACCAAACCAAACCTCATATGGAGTTGTTTGGTGAAGAGCAGATGATGGAGATCTATTGCGAAGATAGACTGTTGTTCTTGCTGCTTCAGCCCAAAAATATAACTTGATACCTTTGAAATATAACATTGCTCGAACCATGTTCATGATAGTTCTATTCATTCTTTCAACAACACCGTTTTGTTGAGGAGTGCCTGGAATAGTGAGATGATGCTGAATACCATTTTGACAAAGATAATCCTCAAAAATTAGAGAAGTAAATTCTCCACCATTATCTGTTCGAAGAGTACCAATTTGAGATTGAGCCTGATTTTCAATCATAACACGAAATCTTTTAAAAGTGTCAAAAGCCTCTGATTTTTGCTGCAAAAAATAAATCCAAGTCATGCGACTATAATCATCAATAAACAACATAAAGTACTTAGATCCTCCAATAGAAGTTACTGGTAAAGGCCCACACAAATCTGAATGAATGAGTTGCAATTTTCTATGTGCTCTCCAGGTGGAATGAGGAAAAGAATTTTTATGTTGTTTGGCAAGAATACATGCTTCACATTTTTCAATTGATTTAGAAAAAAATGGCAAACCATCAACACCATTCTTTTGCATGGTATGAATGCTATCATAACTAATATGCCCCAATCTTGCATGCCATAAAAGGCTTGGTGATAGACTCTCTTCTTCAGTAAGATATGCAAAATTTTTAGAAGTAGATGCACCATTTAATTTTAATAATCTTCCATCTTCACACCCAGTGAAAACAATTTGATTGTTAGATGTTTTTCTTACAACAACCTGCCCATCTTTTAAGAAAATAGAATAGCCTTTTTGTCGAATCAATACTAATGATAGCAAATTTCATTGTAATTCTGGAATAAATAATACATCATGAAGCACAAGGTCTTGAAGATTAGGCAACTTAAATCGAATAGTTCCTTTTCCAAGAGGTTTCAGACTAGATTTATCTGCTAAATAAATTGGACCATAGGCACCTTCATGAAATTCTTCAAAACAATCACGCCGAAATGTCATATGTTGTGTGGCTCCAGTATCTAAGATCCAAGAATCATACCATGAGGAATTAGATGTAAAATCTGAAACAGAAAGCACATATTGATCACTATCACTGTCACAAGCAAATTGGGCTGCTCCTGAAATTTTATCCTCTGAAATTTTATCATCACTGTGCATTTTTGTTTTATCTTTCTGTTTAAATGAATTTTCTCTAAAACTTTCTATCTTGTCCCATGAGAGCTTACATTCATGTGCTTCATGACTACCTTTTCTACCACATCTTTTACAATATAAATACTGCCTATCATTTTGATTATCATGTTGCCTCCATTGACCTCTAGTTTTTCCTTTATCATTATAACTATACTTTGAAGAGATTTTATTGATAGATTTTTCTTTTTGATGAGCAAAACAAACATTTTCAGTAGTAGTATCTATTTTCCTTCCAAAAGCTTTTTCACGTTCTGCTAACTTTTCAACCAATGTATCAAATGAAATGGTTTTCAATTGATTACTTGCTTGAAGAGACTCTAGATAAGTGGAATGTGTTGGAAGAAGTGCCTTGATGAAAGCAGTGAGATAGATATCAACTTTTCCACCCGCAGCATCAACATCATGTTTTATAGCTCTGATTTCAGAAGCCAAACTCATAACATCACCATTTTTCAATTCAAGATTAAACAATTTTAATTGTAACTGAATAAACTCTAATTCTGAATGAGAATCAAATAAATCTTTTAATTTGTGAAGAGCTTCCCATGCAAATGTGCATCCTTGTATATGTCGATACACATCTCCATTAACAGAAGCTCTTATCAAAGCCAAAGCTTTGGAATTTTTATATTGCCAAATTTCTTTTTCTTTAGCATCAATTGGTGTTGTAGGTTGTGCATTTCCATCACAAATTTTAGACCATAAATCATTAAAAATGAGAGTGTTTTCAATTTTTCTATGCCATTCCATCCAATTATCTTTTCCTGTTAAAGTTTCTCCAATCAATGAAACAATAGACTGCATTCTGAATTTAAAATAAATAAACACTATTTACAAGGCCTGCAACTTTAAAATAACTTCTCAATCCTTTAAAAATAGAGAATAAATAAATTGATATCACCTGAATCAATTTATTGTTTCTGTAGAATTCTTTGCTCTTATTTCTCCGCTCTGATACCACTGTTAGGGCAGAAATGTAAATGAATTGATAAAATGAAACACATTTCAATTAAAATTCAAGAAGTAATTGCTGCATAATAAAGGCAGCGAACAGTTTGCACAGTTACACAAAAACTGTCGGATGGAACAAATAAGTTATAACTATACAAAAACTAATAAAATCAAACAAAACTAAAATTAACCTAAAATAACTAAGTTTTAACCTAAAGATTAATACATTAACAATTCAAAGGTTTATTTTTACAACTTAAAAAATAAAATAAAAATAATATATTATTTTAATAATATAAATTATTAATAATAATCAAAATCTTATATATTCACAAAAGGAAAAAGTCATACCTTTCATTTTAAATAAGGGAGGATTTTTTAATATGTTATTTCTTTTTTCCCTTTTTTTCATCCATTGTATGATTGGTATATTGCTTTGGACACAGCCTTCTACGATTAGCTCACACTTTCATCTACTGTAATAATTGTGATTACGATTAGCTCACACTTTGATCTACTATAATAATTGTCATTGAAGTTGTTTCTGTAAATGGGAATAATGCTTCTTATTATTGCATTATTTAAGGTTTACAATTAGTCATGTAAAATCTAATTGTTTATGAAAATCATCACAAGGGCAATAATGTTTTTTATTATTGCATTATTTAAGGTTTACAATTAGTCATGTAAAATCTAATTGTTTATAAAAATGTTTAGAACAAACAGAAGACCAAGCAAATAAGAAAATATGAACAATGTTAAATATACAAGGGAAATAATGTTTCTTATTATTGCATTATTTAAGGTTTGCAATTAGTCATGTAAAATCTAATTGTTTATAAAATTCTTTAGAACAAACAGAAGACCAAGCAAATAAGAAAATATGAACAATGTTAAATATATGAAGCATGATACCCTGATATAGATTCATTTTATGGAACATTGCTTCGTGATGTGATGTGACCAGTGATATTTCCAATATCTCCCAGTGGCCTTTGAGGATTATGCTATTGTGGGGGACTCCCTTGTTGTATTGCTAGTGCTCTTCCTCTGCCACCTCTTTCTGTTGTTGTTGCTTCAATTATGACTTTGAACCATATAGATGTGATTTGATTGATTTCTATAAGTGTAGATCTAAATATTAATCTTTAGAAATTAAAATTCAAAATCATATAGTTTTAGTAATCATTGTGAATAAAAGTGACATAGTTGTGATGATTTTTATGATATATTATTTTTTATTTTTTTTCTCTTTTAGACTAAGTTCTAGTTAGCATTCAACATCAATTAGAAAACACTGGGTAATAGTTCAAGTTAGCATGCAACATCACTTACCAAACACTAAGTTCCACTTCCAGTCAGAATGCAACTTTTAGACAACCATAAATAAGACTAGGCTAATCCATGTGCCAGTTTTAGATACCCACTAAATTAGACTACACTTCAAATCCTGAGCTCAAACTAAGTCTAAGGTAAGATTGTTACCTGAAGTAGGGCATACACTTTTCCTTCATAGAGATCATTCATATATTCAGATAACTTCTTTGTACACCTGTTGGATATGGAACCCTCAACTATAAATTTGTCCTAACAAAGGGAACATGAAAGAACCAGACAACCATGGGTAAAAATGACACCCATAGCCAAATATATGGAGAAAAGTTGTGGCAGCCAAGAAATTTGGCTATGGGTGTCATTTTTACACATGGTTGTCTGGTTCTTTCATGTGTTCCTTTTTTTAGGACAAATTAATGGTTGAGGGTTCCATATCCATTCAAAATTTATCTGTAAAGGGTTTCGGGTCCCTTCAAAACCTATTTTTGGCTTAGTAAAAAATATTGTAAATCGATATATAGTAGAAATTAGAGTGAGGAAGAAGAACCCCAAACAAATGAAGTGTATGTAGTAGCATAAAATATGAAGAAGAATTAATAAAAATTGGCAACAAGTTATGTAATTTCTTTGTGTATGATGGGACAATTTAAGTCTATATTTAATTTTAATTTTTCAATTGATTTGTGAAAGATTTTGTAGTTAATTATATTTTCAATAAAAATATGTTCATCAATCAATTAATATATTTTATAAATCGTTAGCTATAATGGAAAACATGTATTTAAAATAAGTTCTAGCAATAAATGAAAGATAAGGTTTGAGTCTTAACTAATCAATAAGCAATAGCTCAATATGATATACAAATTATATTAGATTAGGAACCACATATACTAACAAAATACAACAAAATATACTCTTTTGATATAAGACTATTATAAAAATAAAAGAAAAGAGAGAAAAAAAGTATTCATAAAAATTAAAAATAATATTCAAAAAAAAAATTTAAACCGTTCTAGAACTACTATTTTCAGTGATTTCTTGAATTGCTACTTTTAATGCTCTTTCTAAAGTTGTTGTTTCTCTAGTGAACTCAAGAGCCTATGACTACTAATATCACCAAAAAACTAATCTCTCCAAAACATTCTTATTGTTCAAAGATTCTAAAATTTGAACATCAGAATTTTAGCCTCTAAAATTAAATGATGTTTGACAGTTTTAAGGAAAAAGGAATATTTCCAAATCTAAGAGATTAAAGAATTTGTAAGAATTTTGTATTCTTATTCAAGATTATTATTTCAATTTATTTTTCAATTATAATGTACATTATATATTGATATCTCTATGTAACTTGAACTAAAATGTAAACTCAAATTTTATCATTCATTACAATTTTTAATGTTATATGAATCCAATGATTAAGGCTATAGAAACACATTTTTCTTGTCACACAACAAAGTTATAGGATGACTCTTAGGAACACCCATTCTTTTTAAATTGTGATGTGACCATATCAACTAATTGATAACTCCAAATGGTGTGTAATATTCTACATTTCTAGAAGAATGAACAACAATGGTTTTCTTTTTTCTCCCTCTGGAGATTGGATGGGGTCCACAATAGAAAAGAAATCCTAAAGTGGATCCTGAAGTAGACTTCGTATTATCCACAAAGCCTGCATAGTCTTTTTGTATTTTACGCTATATTCCATTGTACCACGGGTTTATGTCAAAATGCTCTTTGCTTCTTTCTGGTAGGCAGCCTTAGTTTTTTATTAACATAGAGAGATAGTTGATAACATAGATAATATTATCTCTATTGTAGGTCAAGTAATAGAGGCTCATAATCAATAGGAAATAAATAGTATTATTCATTCGATGTGATGAATCACTATGGAAAATTTTCAATTTCATTTCCATGGGGTTTGGCATAGGCTTTCAAGTTTCTATTTTAAATTCTTTGAGCAATGTCTGAAAATATATCGTCTAACAGAGAATAATGATTCTTCCATTTCCATATTTCAAATCCAAGATAATGATGTAGGAGCTTGAGATTTGTCATGTCAAATGATTGTTCAAGATTTACATTTAGAGCTACTCTAATTGGAGCAAAGAGTCATGTCAAAAGAAGGCTTAGAGAACTTATATTTCTTCCTGTAGCCATTGTCTTAGGGATATCATCAGTATTCCTTCCTACATGCATGAAATTATTACAAAAGCCACCAAATTTGATAGTTGGAACACGCTCGCAAACAATTGCAATTGGAGGCCCATTCTCTCTCTCTTTAGAGGTTTAAACCTGTGATAATCTTACACAACTTCAACAAACCCAACATTTATCATATCCAGAGAGGATGCCCCAAGACCCTATGAGTCCATTGCAACCACCTTAGAAAAACTCCCATGTTGCTCATATTTCATCTCAAACGTATAATGTTGTTGAGAAGAACCTTTCCACCATGTATCCGTCATTGCCTTTTTCTCAAATCCACATTGTGCAGCCGCATGACCTGTTTTAAATTATCTTTTATATGAGCAAGCAATCCCTTCATACTCTGGACAAAGATTAAACCTAAGAACCCTTAGAAGGTTTGAGTAAAATCTCAATAGGCAATGAATTAGAAATGTTCATTTTAGCCAAAATGCAGGCAAAGGTGGAGCAAAAAAAATTAGAGGATTCATCATCCACCATCAAAACATCTCCAAGGGCATCACCCACTTTCTCTAAAATAGGATCAACCATAAATGAATGGGGAGATTAGGAAGCTGAACCCAAATTGTGATCTTAATAAATGTTTTAAAATAAGGGTTGAAATCAATGTGCCAAGGCTTAATCATCAACAAAATATTGTCCTCCCAGCTAAAATAATGATAACATAAAAAAAAATTTCTATCCTGAGCATTATCAAACTTAGCAATAAAAAACCTCTTAGGCATGGACAAAATATGAACTTTACTACTAATAAGAGCCTCCCACTATTCTGAGATCCAAGTGTGGAGCTAAGGGAGGCTAGGCGAAAAACCCCTAAACCAACAAATCACACCTTGTAAAGAAATAACAAAAGCATTATGATCTATTTCCTCTTTCATCTCTGCTTTCAAATTAAAAGAAATGGAATTTGCAATAGGAATGAACCCACCATCAAACAAATGTTTCCCTTGTCGTGACCTCATTTTGTTGTGTATATATTCTTCTAATAAAATAGCCACCTATATTGAAGAAATTTTTTTAAATTAAACAACCACCTATATTAAATTGAAAATATCAAAGTGCAAAGAGCTTTAAAACTAATTTAATATGTTACTCATAGAAATCTCTATGAAGAGAACACGATTGCAAAGATAGATTAAACAAAACAAAATGTGCAAACAAAAATTCAATATTAATATTGATGTATTATTAAATTTGAATGACTAACAAAGTTTTATGGTCCCTTAAAGTAGCTCCCCACATTGGAAAAATAAGAGAGGTTGATACCTATTCTCATTGATAGTAGGATGGGAAAACTTTGTGAAAGTATGAAGATAAAGTGCACTAACTTCTACAAAGGGACTGTGAGTAGCCGACAACTTACTCATTTTCTCAATACCACCTATTCCATTCACCTATTACGTTGAGGAATGTATCAATGACTTCTTAATGCTACTTATTCATCCTTGATCTCATAATTAGCACTAAAAAATGCATAGAAAATACATAATGAACCACTAGATTTAAATAGCGAAAGAGTTGAAAAATAGCGTATCTTCTGTTTGTAAATTTTTTTTTTCTATGAATAGGGAGATATAAACAACACAAAATTCATTCAAAATTAGATGCCACCATTTTCCAAGAGAAGCATACATTTAACGCCTAAATGATTGAAAAATAATGTTTATATATTTTATTTTTGATTACTTGAACAATCAGAATCATAAATATTCTTGTGCTGATAATTTCAGCTGTAGCATTTTACAGGCTTTGGTTGTGATAGAGCTTCTTACAGAACTATTTTAAAGTTTAAAAGTTATATTAAAATTGTAATATTTAATATAAATTGAGATTATCATTACATTTTAAAATATGAATAAATTTGTATGGGAGATCAAAGATTATTCATTTTAGATATATAATTTTATGTGAAATATTCTTATATTTTCTTTTTTTTTTTTTAAGATTTTTAACAATTTTCAGAATTTAATTTTTTTTTTACATCTCATTCTAAATTTTCTTGTGTGGTTGGTTATCTCCCAGTGTTATCCTGAATGCTTCAACTTCTGGTTTCCTAATTGCTTCTACATGGTATCAGAGAAGGTTCTAGTGAGCTTCTCGCCCATCAATTTGAGCTAATAAGAAATAAATTTTACTGGATCAATCCAACCTTATTCTTTTGTAGATTTGGAATGGTTCTTCTCAGATAGTTTTTATAGACATGAATATTTTTATTAAATTTTTGTTTCACCTTTATTCTCAAATTGATATTACCACATCTTTTTTAGTGGCTGTGGATTAACTGTGGAAGAAAAGTTGTTTATGTTTGTGGCTACATTTCTCTCTTATTGTCTCTTCAGCTCATTCGTTATTTATCGTTGCATTTTAGGGTTTCTAGCTTTGATGGCATTCTATCCAAATAGTCACTTTTATAGGAGGCTGCAACTTTAATCCAAGTTGCTGGAGCGATATTCTTTTCTGTTTGAGGGCATTAGCTTCCGTTTATTATTCTAGGCCATTTTTGTTTGATTGCCATGTTATAGTTCAATTCAAAAAAGGTTTTGCCCTTGCGCACATGTTCTTTGGATGTGGGCCTGTGTGATTTGGTGCGGGACATTGGGAATGGTTTTTTGGGACCCCATCTCTTGTGTGGATAAGAATTACCTTATTCAAATGTCTTGGTGGCCACAACACTAAGGCAGAAGTAGATCACTTGCCTATTGACAAAATACTTTTATCAATGACCAAACGACTCTTTTATTTGTTAGGAAATACTTTTAACAATTACACAATGAGTAAGTTGGAGTTCTCTTGTATTCCATGGCATGGGAACCTGCCATTCATTTCTCTATCCAATTATAGTTTTTTTTGTGCTCCATATATCTTTAGAAAGTTGATTGTTTTTAGTATTATTGGCTATTTTTGTTTGACAAAGCATATCTCGGGCATCCAATATCAGTTTCTCTATTTGCTGTTGGAAAGCTGATTACATAGTATTTGTCATAGTTCAGGTTAATGCACCTAAATTAGGTGTTTCTTTAGCTCATTTTGTAGTTTGATGTCTCTCTTTGTTTTCAAACATTTGGAGTACATTTTTTTGGAGGGCTTCTATTTCAGTTTCTTGGTTTTTGTCTTTGGCTCACATGGCTCAATCAAAGTCCAAGATCTTCACACTACACAACAATCACACTTGCAAAGGTAATGCTTTTTTTAGTTGAAAGGATTGTGGTCAATCTTGAATGAGAATCAACCTAATATAATAAAGGAGTTTGAGAAGTTTACACATCAAACTTAGAGTGATGAGGTGACAAGTTTGGTTGCACTCCATGTTTTAGAATCCTTGTTCTTCCACATCAAAGAATGCACTACACCAAAAGAGTTATGGGAAAAACACAAGGATCTTTTTGGTTTAATTAGTGAAATTTGAACTATATAGCTAGAAGTAGAAATTGCATCTCTTTCTGTTGATAAATTTCCATATGTTGAGGATTATTTGGTCAAATTCAAGTCCTTGCATTCTCAATTGACTGGTATTTCATAGTGCAAGAACCTCCCACTCATCGCCCTATCCAAGCCTCTTCTTTTTTCTCCATATTCTATTTGTTACTTTTTAGTCTAATTATCTATTATTGTTCTATATAACATATCTTGGGCATTTGATAATAGTTTTTTGTGGTCCATGTGTTACTAGAAAGTTTATTTTTCTAGCTTCATCATGGCATGAGGGCTTCACTTAGTAAACCTAGGTTATAGCATGTGTGTTCATGGCATACTAAAAGAATCCCACTATTTTTTTTAAATATTCCCCTAAACTCCTTTTTTGGCACCCCCTCCCAATATACAGCCCAAATTAAAAGCCCCCTATTTTCACCAAATATTGTATTTTTTCATAGCTGAAATTAAAAACCCCCTATTTTCACCAATAGGCAATATATTGCTTGCTCATTTTTGGGATATTAAACCCCCCAATATGAATACACATGGTATAATGTTGCCTAGCTAGTGAAGCTCACATGCATCATAGTTTAAGTTGATCCAACTGATTTTTTTATTTATAAGTTCATTTTATAGATTAAAATATATTTATGTTTCTAATCATTTGGATTGGAAAGTGAGCATGCAATGCTTGATTTGGTTAAAAGGGTTGTGGTCAACCTTAAATGAGACTCAACTTAATATCACCATGGAGTTTGAGTGGTTTACACATAGAACTAAGTGTGATGAGGTGAGGGGTTTGATTTTACTCCATGTTTTAGAATTGTTATTCTTCTACATCAAAGAATGTATTACACCCAAATTGGTATGGGAAAAGCTCAAGGATCTTTTTGGTTTAGTTAGAGAAATTAGATCTATGTAGATAGAAGTAGAAATTGCATATCTTTCTATTGATAAATTTCCATCTATTGAGGACTATTTGATCAAGCTCAAGTCCTTGAATTCTCAATTGATTGGTATTTCATAGTGTGGGAACTTTCCACTCATTGCCCTATCTAGGTCCCTTATTTCTACTCCTGATTGTAGTTGTCACTTTTTAGTCTAATTAGCTATTTTTGTTCGACAGAGCATATCTTGGGCATTGAATAACATTTTTTTGTGCTCCATATTCCGTTAGAAAGTTGATTTTGCTAGTTTCATCATGGTTTAGGTTAATAAATTAAAAATTTCTTATGGTTTGTGGAGGGCCTCCGTTTTAGTTGCTAACTTTTTTGGCTTTAGTTCATAGGATTAATCAAGATTCAAGATCCTTGCACCACATAAGTATCATACTTGGAAAGGGAGAATGCAAATCTTTCTTTGGTCTAAAGGTTTTTGGTCAACCTTGAGTGAAACTCAACCTAATTTTGCTAAGGAGTTTGAGTAGTTTACACATCTAACTAAGTTTAATGAGGTAATGGGTTTGATTACACTCCATGTTTTAGAATCTATATTTTTTCACATTGAAGAATGCACTACACCAAAAGGGATATGTGACAAACTCATGTATATTTTTAGTCTAGTTAGTGAAATTAGTGCTATGTAGCTAGAAGAATAATTTGCATCTCTTTCTATTGATGCATTTACTTTTATTGAGGAGTATTTTGTAAAATTCTTGAGTCCCTAAATTCTTAGTTGAAGGGTTGTGGGAAAGAGAAAAACATAAGGAATGTATATTATTTATTTTATCTAAGTGTATAGGTGTCTTTGCATAGTTTTCTACTTCTTTCTATTCCACTATGGATGGGTTGGGTACACAATTTGTAATGCCACCATTTGAGACCTTTTGTGAGAGATTGACTAGGGAACAATCCTAACTTCATCAACATGATGTCACTGTCTCATGCATTAGTTGTCACTCTACCTTAAGGAAAGGGAAAAGAGAAAAATAAGAAACCTAAGCCCAAGATATAATCTCATGAGGCTTCCACCACCTCTTATAAAGAGGATAATCCAAAGAAACAGAAACCCAGATGTAGCTTTTGTTAGAAGCTTGGGTATGGTGAACAAAATTTCTATAAGATGAAAATTCACGAGTTGAAATTATTACTCAAGGAGCATCATATTTCCATTACTTCTTCATCTAATTCACCCTATTCTACTTCAACACAACATGAGGGTACATCTCTTAAGAATTTTAGAAAGGGTTACACCTTGATTACCACTCATGCACCTAGGTTGTTGTATGGATAATTAATTTAGGAGCTTTAGTTCACGCTGCCCATTCAAAAAATACCATGATTCTAGGAACTCTTAGAGCACTAGTGCAAGATAGACTATAGACTACAAAAAAATGTATGTTCATATTGTTGGTGTTGGTAATAATATATAGAGTTTAGGTTCTGTTCTCAACGCTCCTTGAGCTCCTGACATTTCCCATAATCTACTATCAGTATATCAGATTACACAACAAGGAAAGATAGTTAAGTTCACTTGATATTTAGTGTTCAGTCATCATCCTATATGATAGTTTTTTGTAGTTGATGGGATTGATAATTAGTCCAAGGTGTTTACTTTTCATCATTTTATTGATGATGATCCTATAATGGGTGAAAAATTAGGGTTTTCACCATAGAGGAAAGAAAGACTAGTAATTTTTACTTAGGGACCATTACATTAAGAGAGGGAGGTAAACCCAATGGATCTAGCCACAAATTAGCAAGGATAAGGGCTAAGAATTCTATTGGATTTACTGGATTGAATTGGATTACCATCTTTTAAGTTGAATTGTGAAAATGCTGAAATTTGGGTAAATGTGCTGGAATTGACGTAAAAATGCATAAATAGTAAGCTATAGTCATCGAATCGAGCCACGAACTTGGATCTAAGGATTGTAAGAGGATTCAAACATGTTCCCAGAAGGAGCTTCTGATTTGTTGGGACTGTAGTGATGGTCACTTTGGTCCTCCACACTTTTCACACTCCAATCGGGGATTGATACATCACTACAAATAAAGGCAATTCTAAAGATCACAGATTCGTACTTATTCCTACATACACTAGAGAAGGGAAATATGTTGGGAATAGGGGTCTGTTTAAGTCAAAACCCAGTTTAGGAATTAACGTTGACATAAAAATGAAATATGATTGAATTACAATAATAGAAATGTTCTCCTTTTTAGGGAGATATTGAATAATGATTGAAAAAACAAATGTTATCTCTCCTTGTGAATTTTTATTTGTCTCCACATGGAAGTAGGTTTTAATAATGTCTTCAATAACATAGAACATGAATGTCAACTCCAATGTTTTAATCTTGACCATATCTTTGCTCCAATGCTTGAAAGAAGAATGATTGTTTTCTTACTTGAATTTGAATACTTTACTGATTGATAGATGTGTGATTAATTTTTTGGATATATCAAAATGAGAGTTGTAGACCTCTGTTTATACTTGCCTATCAAAAAAACTTAATTTTTTAAAATGAACCAACATGAGGTCGAAATTCTCACCCAAATCTTGTGACTGTTAAGGGGCCCAACAATGGGTCCTAATTAGGAAGACTAGGGCAGTAGCGCCATCAATTAGGCAGTAGAATAAAAGGGAAAATAAAGTGAAAGGGTAAAAATTATGGAAAATATGCATTGTATGAGTAGAATCAAGCCTTTGGTGACGCCCTTGGACACGAATGCTAAGGTGAGGGCCCAAATGTGGACAAAATTATAATGGAGTATGATTTAGGATGCTATAGATCCTTATGTTCCTTTGATTCTTCCATCCCATGTGAGGAGTCATTTAAATGGGTTTGTGGGATTAATCATAGTTCCCCCATCTCCTTATCCATCAAAGTTCAAAGTTGACATGGATTCTGAGACTTCAACATAGTAGGGGGTATGTGTAGGATCATGAGGGGCCAAAAAGTGGTGATATTCTAACTAAAGTCCTTATTGATAGACTGATTGGAAAATATCTACAACTTTAAAATGATATGATATTTTTTGAACCCAAAACATGCATCACATTCTATGCTTCATATGTTATAACATTAAAAAAATTGAATTTCATAAAGTTTTGACCAAGTTATGGTGGTGTTACCCAAGTTTTTGAACTTGAGAATTTAAAATGTTTCCACTTCCCCAAGTCATGGATTTATTCTTTAAAAATCTCATGAATTTAGTCTTTATGTTCACTTAATTATGTAATTTTGAACCTTTTGATTGAACCCCGCGGTTCAAGGTTCAAAGCTTCAAAGGTTCAACATGCACGAGAATGTAAAGGCAAGATGATTAATGAAGCATATTGTGGGCAAAGTCTGTAATTTTGAACTTTCTATGTTGAACCTTTGAACCAATTTAATAATGTTCAACAGTTAAACGATTCAGTGGATCAACGGTTCAATCTCTGATAGTCCAATTCTCCACATATATCTGCCAATTCAAAAATGCAGCCAAAACAAAGTTGCGGATTATTTTAATCTGAGGACAACTCACCTAATATTTTGGTCTAAAATGTTCTTAGATTTAATTTCATGACCATATGAGCTCACATAATATATTATTTTAATATTTTCTTAATGCAGCAATATGGTTGACAGGGTCAGTTTACAAAGGAAGTACCCCGATTTGGCGAGCTATTAAAAAATGGTTAAAAATCCATCTGAAATTTTACATATCATAACTTCTCATAAATTTTTACAACTCTAGGATGCACAGTTAGCTGGTAGTGAATTTAATAAAATGTGGCTGCAAGATAAATTAAAATGTTTCTCACTCAGTTTGAGAGTGGTAATTTAAAACATTTTAAAAATATTTTAAATCATTTGGAAAGATGAAATTCCATGGGAAGGTGAAAGGTTAAAATCACATATTTTTGTAATCAATAATTTTTTTTCAAGAATCAGTTATGTTAACTGAATGTCTCATCGAAAAAGAAAGAGGATATATATGTAATGTAAAGAAAGAGCATGAAAAAATTCCTTTTCTGCTATGAAAAAAGGAGGGCAACATAGTTTTCTGGACTACATAGTTTTATTTTATAGAGGTGTTGAGTCTGTGAGCCCACATTTTGATATTGATGAAATAAAGAAGATTTTGTTGATCTATGCATTTGTCAATATTTTGTTTTGATTACCATGAGCTTTGTTTCTCTTTTAATTACCTTTTATTTCATTTTCTATTACATCAAATTGTGTGTATGAATTTAATTCTGAAACTTTGATTTCAAAAATAACTTATATATTGGAAAGAAATATGTTGTTAGCTATTTTCTAGGGCATTCTAATCCCACTTCTCCTTTGAGGCATGAGAGAGACTCGATTAGAGTCCAAGGCATTTTGATTCTATTGGAAAGGGTATTTTCGTGGGTGTGGGTGATTAAAATATGTTTTATTTATCTTCATTCACTTCATTTTAAATCAGTTTTTCACATTCACTTTCATGGTTATGGGTAGATGTTAGTTTTCATTTTCTGCTTTCTGGTGAAAAGTAGTGTTTTCATTCATTTTATATTATTCAAAGGTAGTCGCACCTTATAAAATAAGGAAAGAGCCCTTACAAATACCATTGCAAGTGACTCAATTGCTTGTTTTCTTTTGTCTTTCAACTTGGGCATTGTGAGTAAATTTTGGAGGTATTTTAAGGAAGACAAATCTATCAACCAACAGGTGGTCAAACATACAAGTTTTTATATTTCTAAAAAGATGTACTAAAAAAATCATAATTAATCATCTATTTAAAAAAATACAAAAAATATGTGTCACATCTAGACATGAGTCATCTACTTATATCTAAAATATTATAAAACAATATCATGCTTTGATTGTGGCTAGGGTGATCAGACAAACACCTGCTTCTTATCCTTTTCCTAAAATTTTAGTACTGCTGCATTGAAATTTCAAATTTTCATCAAATAGATCTTTTTTTAGAAACAACTAGTAACTTAGAAACTACATTTAATTTCCTACAAATTCTATTGTTACATATTTTGACATAGTATTGGTAACTTATTCAAATTTTTACGTCAAGTTGCCTAACTATGTTTTTTTTATTTTCATTGCCACTTAAGGGCTTGTTTGGCCCACCATGATCCTGCACATAGCCTAAGACATTATTGGTTTTCCAGGTCTATGGTTCCAAGATGGTTTCATTGTAGGTCTATTTGACTTGGCTTCTCATTCTTCTAGTATAGAATTAGAGAGAATCCTTGAGGAGGCATCACTTCTCTTTGCAAATTGTTCATTGGAGGATGATCTTAAGTCTTCTACATCCATTGTTTCTTGGTTGATTTGGGATCTTCCTATTCTTCATGAGACAACTTTAGAAGCACATGATTATTCTTCCACATTTCATTTATGAGACTTCTTCCTTCTCATTTTCTCATGGATATGGAGTTTCTTCTATATGCACCATTGGACTCTTGTCTTTCCAAGGGGACGCATTGTTTGTCATCATGGAAATTACTTTTAGCTTCCAACAAGATTCAGTGGTTTTGAGGATACTTCATCATGGGGGAAATTTTATCTCCATCTTTCCCTTCATTGGAGGGGTATTGTATTCTTGTGATTGATGCTATTCTTGGGGAGTATTTTGGAGACCTCCATTCATGGTGCAGGAGAACCTACCTATGAAGAAATGAACCAAGAACAAGATGATTTTCTATTAGCTAGAAGGAATGTAATAAGACCCTATGGGTTCTATTTGTAATTCAATGTCCTAGGAGTGTGACAAGTTTGACCATGTTTGGGTCAAATTGTCATCTGGGGTCTGGTAGAGCAAATTGAGTCAATAAGGGTCAAAATGGTCTAAATTGAGGGATCAAGTGACCACAAGTCTATTTGAGTTATTTTTGATGTTTTAGAATTAAATGTAATAATTCTTGGGGACTATGATAGTGTAGAGTCTAAGTTGGTTAAATTATACAAAAGTTGCCATATTGTGAATTTGTTGTCATGACAATTTTGCACTTTTTGTAAGTAGTGCTTCTCCAAAGGTCAGTTAGTTTGAAAAATAATTGGAGGAAGTCGTGGTCATTTGGGAGATACCTTTAAAGGCCCGAAACACTGAAACATGTATGTTTGTTGGTTGATTTGGAAAGAAATTGAAGCATCAAGAATTGTTGGAAACTCAGAAAAAAACTGTCTAATTTCTATTGATTGCATACTGAAGGTGGATTGGCAAGAATGCTCCTGGCATAGTTCCTATAACTAGATCATTTTACATTTTATTTTCTTTTAGTGTGAAGTCCTGAAGTGATCGATGCTCCATTCTACAAGCAAATCTGTATCGGGTAGCCTAAAACCCTTAAACTCCTAGGGTTTGACTGCAATAATGGGTTTTGGCCTATCAATCCTTAACTAAACACTCTATCATTATAGGAGATGATAGGCCACTATATCATATATCAGTTCTAAAATCCATTAAGAGGATACAACAACGGGAAGAGGATGAACAACTAACCCTAGGTCTGGCATCTCTTTGTGCCCGACTGGTTTAATGAGTGAAGTGCGTGAGGATTGAGTGGTAGGGAACTAGAAAAGGGTTTGAATGTGGTAGAAGAGTACTTTGGAGGTTTACATGACATGTCATGGTTAGTGATGGTCACCCATTAGGAGAACCAAACCAGTTTGTGGAAGGCACTTAGTCAAATAGGTCTGATAGCCTTTTAGGTCTATTACTGTAAGATTGGTTGGAATATCTGCAAGTTCGTCTAGTACCGAAAAATGAGATATTTTTTGAGAAATCCCCAAAGGGTATCTAAAAATATAATTTTTTTGCCTAGATCCCAAGGGTGTCAAAATTTATCACCCGATTCCTTCAAATGGAGGCCTGATTGCAACCGGTTCCAGTTGTGGGCTGTGAGACAAAATTGATGCTCTAGTGGCTAAACCATGAAATCCTATTTCATTGGTGTTAAGATGTTGTGAGAACACCCCTCTAAGGATTGTTGTATTGAATTGGTCAAGTGGACCATTCAAACCCTTAAGCCTAGTAGTAGCCCACTCATTGTATGCAAAGGTGTGGGCAGTCACACAAGAACTTGAGAAGTGTTAGTTGTTTATAAGTGGACATAGTGGAGCCTTTGGGTTTTCAAAGGTGTTTTTTGGTTTCATTGAACCATTGCTTGACTTGGTGTTGTATAAGGATCTTTGGAATTAGGGATTACTGGCTGAGTTTGTATGTCTTAGAGATTGGCTAGTTCAAAGTTACCTCCTTCTAGTCTGTTACCTCCTCATCATATTGGTATCAAATAGGATTTTGAAGATAACTTGGGTGGTGTGGTCTTAGTGTATGTCCGAGGAAGAGATTGAAATAGGGGTTAATAGAATGCCTCCTAAGAGTATGTCACAAGATGCAGTGAAGAAGTTGATTGAAGAGATACTTGAGTCCAAGCTTGAAGAATTGAAAAAGACTAAGGATAAGGAAGATGGAAGTGACACTGATGAATAAGGGAATAAAGAAGATGGAGAATCCTCTAAGTGGGTAGAGGAGATACCTGCAAATTAGATGTCATTTGTAGACGCCTTTAGGTCAGTCAATAGGGACACCATTGATGGGTTGCCTATATATAGTGGAAGTATGGAAGTAGAAGAGGTGATAGACTGGATTGAGGCTTTGACTAGTCATTTTGAGTACAAATAAATCCCTGAAGATAAGAGGGTTAAGTTAGAAAAATCAAGTTTGAAGGAGTCTACTCTTACATGGTGGAACTCTGTACAAGGGGAGAGAGTTAAGGAGGTAAAAAGTATGATAACCTCTTGGGAAAGGATGAAGGATAAAGTCAAGGTACAATTCATGCCCATTGACTATGAAGTGTAGATGTATAGAAAATTATAGAACCTCAGACATAGAGACCTTGATGTGAATGCATATACGGAGGAGTTTCCTAAACTCAATCTCAAATCAAAGGGACAAGAAGAAGAGTTAGAGAAAGTGGCTAGGTACTTGAACGACCTAAGGATGAACATCCAAGATGAGATCACCTTCTTGTCACTGAGGACAGTGAACAAGTGTTTTCAATTGGCCCTAAGAGTAAAAGAGAAACCAAAAAGAAGAAGTGAGTAGAGTAATAGAGGTAAAGGAGGGAGAAGTTTAAGACATAGAGGCAGTTGTGGAGGAATAAATCCTAACCAAAGGTCTAGTGGTGAGTCTAGCCAAGGAGAGCAAGTTGGGGACTCAAGTAGCAGAGGAGGCTATCGTGGGAGAAGACCTAATGGAAGAGGTGGGACAAATGGATCATGGAGAGGATCCAAGTTCTCTAGTATGAGATGCTATAACTACAATCAGATGTGGTACCCAACCTAAAAGTGTCTAGAGAAGGCCTCAAGTTCTCATGGTGGTGAGAGGAGAACCACCTTGACTCAAGAAGATGCAAGGAGTGTGACATCTCCTAAAGTTAATTTGACATCAAAGATGGGAGAGAACCTGATGATCAAGAGGACACTACTAAAGAAACCAGTGAATACTGAGCCACCCCAAAGAAAGGCTTTGTTTAGAGTCAACTACAAGATTCAAGGTAAGATTTGTAAAGTTGTCATAGATTCAAGGTCTATCAATAACATTATATATTTGGAAGTAGTAAGCAAATTGAACTTGGAGAGAATACCCCATAGTTGTCCATATAGAGTCAGTTGGTTGAACAAAGGGCAACACATACTCATCAATGAACAATTATGGGTAGAGTTCAATATTGGGGGTTATAAGAATAAAATTTTGTGTGACATCCTTCCAATGGATGCTTTCCATCTTTTTCTTGGTAGACCATGACAGTTTGACAAAAAGGCTATTCATGATGGAGAAAATAATGCTTACTCTTTCCAAAAGGATGGTGTGACTTTTAGGATATAGTCAATGGTAGAAGGGGATCCACAACATGTAGGATCTAGTTTGATGATGGTAGAAGAAAAAGAGTTCCTAAATACACCAAAGGAGGAAGGTGGAGTAGGTTTTGCTTTGGTTGTGAAGCCCAAGGAAGAACAAAAGAAGGGTGTGAGTGAGGTAGGACATAAAGAGGTCAGGGAACTGCTAGATTGGGCCAAAGGATTGGTTGTGGAAGATATACCTAATTTCTTGCCACCTTTAAGAGATATTAGTCATTAGATTGACCTCATACTAGGAGAAGTACTTCCTAACAAAGCAGCATATAAAATGACCCCACAACAGAATGAAGAGATAGCTAGGCAAATTCAAGAACTCCTAGATAAAGGGTTGGTGAGACAGAGCCTTAGACCATGTGTAGTACCTACTACGTTACCCCCAAAGAAGGATGAGAAATGGAAGCTTTGTACTGATTCTAGGTCTATCAATAGGATAAACATCAGATATAGGTTTCCTATTCCAAGGATAGAGGACCTAATGGATTATTTAAGGGGAGCTACCTATTTCTGTAAAATTGACCTCAAGAGTGAGATGAATGGAAGACTGCATTCAAAACCAATGAAGGGTTCTATGAGTGGCTTGTGATGCCTTTTGGTCTTTCAAATGCCCCTAGCACCTTTATGAGACTAATGAATGAAGTGTTGCAAGAATTTATAGGCAAATTTGTGGTAGTCTACCTAGATGGTATATTGGTGTTCAGTAAGAGAAATGAGGAGCACTTGAAACACTTGGAGTTAGTCTTGGAGTGGCTGCAAGAACATAAGTTGATGATAAATTTTGAAAAGTGTGACTTCATGAAGCAAGAGTTGGTGTACTTTGGCTTTGTCATCTCTAGGGGCGACTTGAAGATGGATTCTTTCAAGGTAGGGGCTCATTTTAATTGGCGTACACCTAAGACAACCAGAGAGGTAAGATGTTTTCATGGTTTGGCAACATTTTATAGGAAATTCATTAGAAATTACAGTAATATTTGTGCACCTATGTTAGAAACCATCAAGGGTGGTGGTAAGATGAAGTTTGTGTGGACCAGAGAAGAAGATAAGAGTTTTGAGTGTTTAAAATAGAAAGTTGCCAAGTACACAATCCTAGTATTGCCGGATTTCAGTAAGGTCTTTGTCGCCTGGAAAATTCATCTTAATCAAATATATATAAACTAGAAACAAAGAGAAATCATGAATCCCTATCTAATCAAAGAATTCTAACAAACAAACAATTAAATAACACAATCAATCAAAATAGGAATTATAAATCATTCAATAAAACACCCTATTCTATGACTGCATATAGCTTCCATTGCTCTTCTCTTCTCTGTGGTATGATGGCTCTCAGATATTGCGCTAGCAACCTACAAGTGACACAAAGATTTAAAGTTTGTGATTATTGAAAATGGAGATTGAATGCTCAATTTATAGATTTTTGGATGAGATTGATTGGAAGGTGGAACAAATTGATCAAGAGGTGAAACTCAGGTGAGCTCAAATGAAAATTGATAGTTGAACTATTGATTGTAGGAGTGAAATTGAATAGATTGAATAGATCAATGGAGTCAACTGATTGAGGAAAAGCTATCTAAGAGAAGAAAAAGAATGATTGGAGGAAATAAAGAGGATGACAAAGAAATCTTTATTTAGAAAAAGCTAATTGAAAGACGGAAATAGAGATTGGAGAGATAATTGAATTAATTAATTAATTTAGCATGTGCGTGCATTTTAACTTTGATTTTCAATTTGGTTTTTGAAATCATGCACATGTATTTGAATTTGGAAGAAATTAGAAGAAATAGAAGAATTTGAAGAATTAAAAAAATTAAATGAAATTAGAATTTGGGGATTTGAAAATGGAAGAATTAGTTAATTAATTAAATAATTTAAAGAAACTATTTAATTATTTAAAAATAGAATTTAATTAAATAATAAAGATTATTTAAATTAAAGGAATTAAATTATAATTAATTAAATAATAAATTTTTAATTAATATTTAGAAAAGGGTTGAATGATTAGATGATTAGAGATATAAATTGGATAATTAGTAATTTATTTAAATAATAAAGATTATTTAAATTGAGGAATTAACCATAATTAATTAAATAATAAATATTTAATGAATATTAGAAAATGATTAAATGATGATAGAATAGGAAATAGAATAATTAGTAAGATTATGAGGAAATATGAAATAGAAGAATAAGATTAATTAACTTAATTAAATAATTAAAGAACTATTTAATCAATTAGAGGAATAATTAGTACATGATCAATGAGACATTTGTAGGTGTCTATAGTCTTCACCATTGAATGTGATGCAAGTGGTTTGGCTATGAGCCAAGAGGGGAGACCAGTGGCATTTTTCAGTGAAAAACTAAATGAAGCAAAGAGGAAGTATTCCTCATATGACTTAGAGCTATATGCCATCGTACAAGATCTGAAAAAGTGGATGCATTACTTGCTTCCTAAGGAGTTTATTGTGTATACTGACAATCATGCTCTTAGTTTTTTCAATGGACAAGAGAAGCTCAATCATAGGCATATGAAATGGGTTGAAAGTTTTCAAGCATACACCTTCATCATCAAGCACAAGAAAGGGGTAGCCAATAAGGTTGCAGATGCTCTAAGTAGGAGGGTGTTGATAGTGCAAGAAGTGCAGTTGCAAAGTATGGGCGTTTAAGCACTCAAAGGATTGTATGAAGAGGACCAAGATTTCAAGGAAATATATAAGGTATGCAGTGAGTTTGCAGATGCTTTTCATGGAGATTTTTTTGACTACACCTCGCAGGATGGTCTTTTGTTCAAGGGGTGTTAGTTGTGTATCCCTAGGTGTTCAATGAGGGATAATGTAGTAAAGGAGAAACATAGTGGTGGTTTAGAAGGTCACTTTGGGAAAAATAAGACTTTGTACCTAGTTAGGAGATTTTACTTTTGGCCGAAGATGTAGACTGATATCGGAAAGTTTGTAGAGAGTTGTATTGTATGTCAACGAGTAGAGGGGGTCTCAACCAATGCAGGACTGTATCAACCTTTTCCTATACCAAGTAGACCATGGGAAAGTTTTAGTATGATATTTGTGATGGGATTACCGAAGACAAAGACAGGTCATGAGAGTGTGTTTGTTGTGGTAGACAAGTTCAACAAGATGGCTCACTTTATTCCTTGTAAAACCACAAATGATGCTAGTTATATTACAAGATTGATCATAAGTCTTATTAGTATAATTTTTTATAAATATTACATATTAATATATCAATCTAGAGTTCATTTTCCCACTTGATACATATTACTAATTACTATCATAAATTTAAAATATGCTCATGCATCAATTAATTAACTAACTGAGTGTATCATTGAGTGTATCATAACTTATTTTTAACAAAAAATTTTTTATTACAATTTATACTTAACAAATTATACAATATATTAATTGATTGATGGCATACTTTTCCTCTAAAAAAAAATGAACCAAAAAATCCTTCAAAACCCATTGAAAAATAAAAAATAAATAAATACTTAAATTACACTGTCAATTCTCTTAACACTAAAACATACTTTCTCGACAAATAAACCTACTACTCCGATCATACAGAAGAAAATCTATTAACTCTTCTTCATATTTATGCAAATTATTGTGTATACATTCCTAAAGTAAGTAGCCACCCACATTGAAAATTGCAAGTGTGGACAGCCTTAAAACTTCAAAAAACTTACTCATTTTCTCAATACCACCTATTCCATTCACCTTAGGGAATGCGTCTCAATTACTACTGAATGCTACACATTCATCCTTGATCTTCAGAATGTAACTACATTTTCTCATATTTAGCACAACAAACTATATAGAAAATAGTTTCTCTTTTGTTTGTAAAGAAAGCCAATTCCCTATGAGAATGAATATCTATATTTAAAAACACAAAATTCATTTAAAAACAGATGCAGTCATTTCCCAAGAGAAGCATGCTTCTAATGCCTAAAGGGAAAAAAAAGCTTCCACATTTAAGGTTGCAAAATAGTGTGTACATAAAGTATTTTGTTACATTGCCAAACTTATGACAACAACCCATTCCAATGGTGTGACTACTACACACCGAAATTGCTTATGTTACTATGTTTTATGAATATAGACTTTTTTTTTTTGTTACTTGAAAAATCAGAAATATTCTCGGGCTGATAATTTTCAGTGCAGCTTTTACTGGTTTGTGTTGTGAAGGACGCACTTATCAATCTATTTTATTTTTAAAAAAATATTAAAATTTTAATCATTATTATAAATTGAAATTATCATTATATCCTAATATAGGGATAAATGTGGATGGGAGATTAATTTTTATTTTACATATATAATTTTATTTTAGATGTGTATTTTATTTTTTATATATAATTTTTATGTGAAAGATTCTTATACTTTTTCAGAAATTTTTTATAGTTTTTTAGAATTTTTATATTAAAAAAATTAGAAGTGTTTTTAGTGATATACATCATTTTGTTTAAAAGTTGTTTTTTAATTAAACCAAAACAAATTATATTTCTTCTAATAATTTGAACTATTATTCCCTTCATTCCTTTAATTTTCTTAATGAACCAAAACATGTATTTCATAATTTTTTCCATACTTAATTTATTTGAAAATATATAACACTAGATATATGTCTTAATAAAAACAATCACATTTTTTACAACCAAACCTTTTTCTAATTAAAAATAATTAATTTCAAAGTGTTAGAGTGAATGGAGATACAAAAAAAATATTAAACAAAAAATCTTACGTAAACTCTTTACTGTGCTACATCTTTTCCAATGATTATAAACATTATTAATATTCAGAATGCTACAAGATTCACATCCTTGTAGATAACCTGATACTAATCCATTACAAAAGCCTCTTTAGATAGAGGTGTTGAGATAAATCGAGAGATTACATAGGTGATTTTCGAACCTAGGTCAACTTGCTCAAAATTTAAAATAATTTTTCTCTTTTATTGTTATCATGTTTATTTATAGAATATTTATTTTCTTATCTAAATTCTCTCTAGATATTTACATTTAGTTTTTTTTGTCTCTTTTTTATGATTATAATTCATTAGTGAGAGAAATTACATATTCCAACACTCTCCCTTAATTTCTAACACAAATGCTTCAACATACTCAAATTCCTTTGCTATTGGTAATACAATATTTGCTTTTGTCTGATTTTAATGATCATATTAGTGTCTTAAAACTTAATCAAAACTTTTGCACACTAGCTTCAAATTATCTCTATGATCTTGAGGTCTTTTTTGTAATACCCACATCTTACCAAAAGTGTGCATCACTAAGAAGTAGCAATAATTAAAAAAATAACAATAATATACCAGATAATTATTAAAAGAGATTATGATCATATTGGTTATAAAATTTAATGGAAATTAAAGCTAATAATGAATCTAATATAAACAATACTCAATTAGCAAACCTACCAGGTCATACCTCAGTCTCTCTTTCCTATTTAGTACTTGGCTCAAATTGTTGCATGTTCTTGCATGCATTCCTACACTACTAGATGAACAATATTAGATCTATCAAATGATAGATACATGAACATAAAGACATCACATTATTACTTTAACTGGACATAACATTAGGAGTGAGTGGTAAAACCAAACAACTTAGAAGGTCCAAACCTAAGGGAAAAACCTAAAGTCTTTGGGGCTCATTGCAGATTGCCTTGCCTACGTGAAAGTGCACAGACTTCATAGTTTGACTTAAAAAATCATATAAATTTATAAAAGCGGGTACACAACCCTTTCTAGGGCCTCATACCCCAGATAGTTCTCTCATTGACTGCCACTCACCAAGGTGAAATAGAGATGAATTCTTAACTAGTTGTTATAAAGGCCACACACACATAGGTATCCTTATAAGTTTTCTCAAGATTCGTACACATGGGTTTCCAATAAAATCAATCCACAATACTAATAAATACTACAATATTACTCTTGAGTACGTAAAGTCTGAAACTTAAGTTTGATCATACTTTTGGACTATATTGATCTAAGGGAGATATTTTTGATCCCAATCAATAATTATTATAACCATTTTCTATTATTTACAAGGTATAAGTCTTAAATAACATTGTTATGAGATTGACAAAACAACTAACACATAACTAGAGGAAACAAACCCCTCAAGTCCTACCTCAAGAACAATTTTACATGATCATTTAGGCTACCAATAGTCTTTATAGAAATTGTAACACCCAAGTTATTTGATCATAATACTAATGCTCGAGTTTTGCTTGACATGATAATGATTAGTAAGGTATTGGCTATATTAACAATAGAATGCTACTAACGAAAATACATTCAACCATCTAAATAATTCTAAGCATATTCAAACATAATAAAAATGAAATTGAAATATGGTTCTTATGCATTAACTAAGAAACTCATCAAATAGCTTTATAAAAATGTCCTACATTAACATGGATCATTGAAATCGATATCAGAATAATTCAATATTCTAAAATTTTATAAGTGATCTATAGATTATCAAAATGTTAATAACTTAACCAAGGATGATTTTACAAGAATATAAAAATGTTGGCTAAGACTATAAGAAAATACATGATTATAACACCATTGATTGTATTATAAAATGATAATAGAAAACTATCCATGCAAATGTGAACATTGTAGAAATTATGCCAGTAATTAGAAAGCAATGGCGTTAATTAGCTTTCAAACCTTCAAGATATTCCACTAATTGATGGTATGATGAAAGAGTAAGGATTCTATCAACTACTGGGAGGGGGGGGGGGTGAATCAGTAGATAGAAAACTTGATACACTTTCACCAAACTCAAAATCAACCTCTTAAGACAAACACTAAACTGACTGGTTTCAATACTGAACTTCAAATGCAATAATACTGACAAGATTAACTGGTTGACTATTATAAACGATTAATAGTAAAACAACTTGAAACTTACAAAACCTTTTATCATGATTATTCAAATACTTTACTTGATAGTAGTTAAAATATGTTTCAGTTTGCTGCTAGTTGTCATAACATATCAAAGTGGATTTAGCAGTTAAGAAATTCAACAATAAACATAACCACAAAAACATTCACCACTTGACACAATATTTTTCACGTGGAAACCCAAATGGGAAAAACCATGGTGGGAATGAATACCCACAAGTATTATGAACTCTTCTGAAGTTTTCCCTGTTAGGAGCCTAGTCTGTTAAAGCTTTACAAAAAGTCCTGTTAAGAACAGATCCTTTTAGGGACCACCGGGTTAAGGGATTGACTATAATGCCCTATTAAAAGCAATACCCTGTTAGGAGTAACCTCAGTGGAGGATTTAGAATCCAATCTAATGGATCACATAGTTAGAGGATTTGAATAAAGAAGCTTGTTAGAGCTTACCCAATTAGGGGATTCAACTGTTGTAATTGTTAGAAAACAACAAAGGTTTATTGATCTGTTTGAATAGCACTACACTTGCTTGTTCAGATTCTTTTCATGCTCCTATCTGCCTCTACACATACTATAGATACATTATTTGGTTCGGCAACCACTCTCTCACTCTCAACTACAAGTTTGCCAACGCTCAAACAAAACAACTCACTAACCTTATAAAGAAATCATCAGATTGGTAAAACATCACAAACCTAAACATGTCATAGAGATTACAAACAAATTGGTTCAAGTATGACCGTTGGATTACATAGAAAACAACATAGAAATAAATGCACATCACTCAAGATATTCTTGACTGCTGCTTGATTACCACTTCATCGAACTATGTAACTCATCACATGGTTTGCATTAGATGCAATGAACTTGCTCATTACCAAGACAAAAACTATTGTCTCTACGTACCAAGAAATATTTAAAACATTCATCAATCAACATGCATATGTGTCATAATCTATGCCTTTCACCATTTGATCATAATCTGCTTCAACTCCATCGGTTAGGGTTTGGACATCTTCAATAGGTAGGGTTATCGGTTCGACTCTTCATAACATAAGTAATACTAGTTTCCAATACAAACTCTCCTACCAGTTGCATTACCCTTTTCTAGTTCCACCTACCGGTTGCATGACAACATATAACATCATTACAACATTATAACTTGACATCTCCTATTTTTCAACCTAATAAACCTTCTCTCATGTAATTTTCTTTAAAAGAAGAAAAGAAGCCTATGCTTATTCATGCTAAACCTTCATAACCTTAAGCTAAAAGAAAATGAAACTGTTGTTTGAGAGAACAATGATGGAGATGTTATGTGAGGGCTTGCAAACTTGCTTCTCAAAATATTTCTTCCCCGAAGACACCAAATCTTTATATAATACCATTTTATGAACCTTTGTCTAACCCTAGGGAAGAAGCTCAACCTAATTCTCGAAAATGTAAATGATGGTACAAGTTATATTCCTATTAGAGCTCCTATTTTTATTAATCTAGATGAAGAAATAGGTGAAGATATTGTTCACGATGAAAATGTTGATCCTAATATTTCAAATAGTGAATATGAATATGTTTTTTTGATAATTTTTATTTATCTTGATAAATTTATTTTTGTAAATTTGATAAATTTATCTTCATAAATTTGATAAATGAGGAATATGAATATGTTTATGTATATATGTATGTATGTATATATATATGTATATGTATATATGTATGTATACATATATGTACATATATGTACATACATATATATATACATATACATATATATATATACACATATATACATATATATACATATGTATATATAAGTATATATATATGTTGGCAATTGACACTCTATTGGTTGGTTTCACTATCTTGTCATTGATGGAAACATGGTTTTGTGTTTCGGCTTCATGTTTTGATTCTACGGTGTACTGGTAGGAACTTCACAGATTCTACACAGACACCACCAGGTGAGAAAGATTTCTTTGGTCACCAACAATGCAGACTGACATGGTATAGTAAAGGTTATTGGTATTGGAGGCCGACATATCTTGGACCCGACATCAAAATTTTTATTTTATATATCTTTGTAAGCCGACATAAGGCATAAAAATTGTACTGGGTATATAGGTCAGTTAAGATTAGATCATTTTGAGAGATATAGATATGGTGATGGATATGCCAATTTAATATGATGATAAATTATTCAGAGAGATTATGTATGTGAGGAAATTATTGTAAGGATTATTTCGGTAAGGGGTTTAGGGTTTCAGATCGGAACATACAAAGCTTAAATCAGAACTGTATTCTGGCATAAATGATGATCTCTTAGCAGTTCACACTTCTCCAGATTGTAGTCTAGAATTTTATGTAGTCAGTGAGGCTCCTATTGTGATTGAGCAATGTTCTCTAGGCTGCAAGTGCAGGCCCCTGATATTTTACATGGCTAGTGGATTGGTATGGTGGGTCACAAATCCCACCGTGGTTTTTCCTCTTTAATGTTTTCCACTTATAAATCTA
Source organism: Cryptomeria japonica (assembly GCF_030272615.1). Classification (NCBI taxonomy): domain Eukaryota; kingdom Viridiplantae; phylum Streptophyta; class Pinopsida; order Cupressales; family Cupressaceae; genus Cryptomeria; species Cryptomeria japonica. The sequence continues at coordinate 741,260,670 of NC_081409.1, forward strand.
TGTGTTATGATTCTGATTTATGTGTTTCGCTTATTGGCTACTTTACTTCTTTCAATTCTGTATGTATCGGTATACTAGTTGATGTATGAATATTTTTATAAGGCTAAAATTTACTATTCCAATATAATACTGATTCACCCTCCTCTTAGTGTTATTGGTTTCCAATAATTGGTATCAGAGCCTTGTGCCTCAGAGGAAGTTTAACAACTTGAGGAAGATCTTGAAACCAGAATCCATAAATATGGCTTTGGAGAAGCAACTTGAGATGGAACTTGAATATTATGATGTTGAAAGGTTAAAGAACTTAAAGATACAAGATGAATTGAATTCTACTAAGGAATTCATTCTTGTCCTACAAGAGGCTATCATCTATTCAAGCTAGAAGGGAGGAACTTTTGCAAAATTAGGATGATGAAGAGAAAGATGCACTTAAGGAACAATGTCATAAATTGAGTCAAGAGAATATGGTTATGAAGAATGAAATGAAAGTTATAACTATGAGGATGTCTAAGGAGATTGAGGATAGAAAGAAAAAGGAAGAAAATATTGTTATATCCGTGAAGAATAAATATGAAGAATGTGGTAGGTTGGTTCATGAAAATGATATGTTGAGAACTGGTTTGGTACAATCTCAGAGTAATGATAAAGAGATTGAGAGACAAATCATAATACTAAGAGAAGATTTAACTACTACAAGTGATTACAAAGAAAAATTCAAGATCATCTCAACACAACTTGATGAGTTATTGAAGAGACAGAGGCAGATTGGAGATTCCAGTAGACTTGGATTTGAGCAAGGAGAGAGTTCTGGTACTGCTAAAGAAGATCAAAACCATAAGGCACCGATTAGACAATTCAATGCTTAAAAATTCAATGGTAGATGTTTTGTTTGCAATAGAATTGGTCACGCGGCTAGGCAATGTAGAAATAGAGCAAATCACAACCCTGATTCTCCTCCCTATAAATATTCTAAATGCAATAAGTTTGGTCATAAGACAGATGATTGAAGAATGAATGTAAAATGCTATTCTTATGGAGAATTTGGACATATGCCTAATCAATGCAAATCAAGAAATTTAACTGGTTTTAGTGAAGCAATTTAGAAGAACAATGTTACATGTTAGGCATGTATTGAAGTTGGACATATTGCTAAGTTCTATAGAAGTAAAAATCCACCAGTTAGTGATGGAAGATCAAATGAAAAAGGAAAAGAGAAGGTTAGTGAAATCCGGCAAGATCATACTCACAGATGGTTTAGGAAGACTAAAGGACAATCATTAGATGGAAATGTCCCGATTAATTATCTGGAAGAAGATGCTACTCCTGCACTGACAGGAAGGTCATCTGGTATCTAAAGCAAACGCCTTAGGGGTAGGCAAAACTCATGAAGATGCTGCATATGCCCCGAGAAGAAGTTCTAGAAGATGTTCCAGATATTGGAGAGGATTATCCAGCATGGATATGTTCTGAGTGAGATCTGGTATCTTTCACCTATAGTCATTTATGTCAATGAAAGATTAGGTTTTTTTCTCGAAGGTCAAAAGGTCGAATACACTTCATTATTAATGACCCTATATTCAGAGTGATTTAGAGCAACTAAGTGCAATCAAAGGCTATTCAGAGGCAATTATATTTCTTCTCAAACCATTTCACTGGCATCAGGAAGAAATTGTTGAAGGTTTTCACCAAGAGAAGTCAAAAGGTATTTATCTTTAAACATAGAAGCGACATCATCTTCTATTCCTATTTTTGTTGTAAACCTAACTTTCATAGAGGTCAAGGACTGCCCCAGACCAATTTTCAAGTGGTATCCACATCTGGCTACCCTGGAAGTTTTGGTTGGAGTATTTTCTCGCGTTCTATAGGGAGTTGTGTATGTAGAGGTTGTTAGGGCATATATTTTTTGTCATTTAAAGGTCTTGGAGACTTCAGAAATTAGGTGCATGTATATGAGTGAGCTAATGGGAGAATTTGGAAAGATCAAACCGACATACAAATATATTGAAGACCTAGGGTTTACAAACATTCTAGATATTCCAATGTTTGAGGATGAGATAATCAGATATGTACTAAGTATAGTACATGGGGAATTAATATGGCTGAATAGACCTTATAAAATCACTAAGGAAGCCATCTGGGCAATTATTGGTAGGGAAACATCTAGATAAGAAAGTTTTAAATGATTTCATGAGTAAGATCACCGATGCTACATCTGACAAAAGATCCATGAAAGTGAGCACTATCACCGACACGGACATCAAATTTGGTAGCATGATTATCAGATATAAGGTGACTCAGTCAAATCGACCAAATTCTATTTCCAGTTCATGCATTTTGGCTGCATACAAAATGATGAGAGATAATGTAAAGTTAGATCTATGCGGTTGGATGCTTGATGAGTTGTTAATAAACTCAGGGAAGATTAAGGGTGAGAAGAAGGATACTTTCCGATATGGTAACTTGTTAGTTGTTAGTGAACAAATTTGTCTTCTCAAAACACCTGCACAAAATGACTCCTAAACACCCAAGGCTGAAAGACAAACTTGCAACACAATATTTGAGTCACTTGCCACAATTATATACAAGTGCTCTTTGCTTATTTTCCAAGGTGCAACTACCTTCGAATGATTAGCAAAGAATCAAATAGCTTGCTATGCCTTTAACCCGAAGACAAAGAAGGTAAACTAACATTCATCGATTAACATGAGATGAATGTGATTACATATTTAATGAGTTTAAAGGAAACTAAATGAAAGGCACAAAGGCCATTTGTTTAATCTTCCAACTTCAAGGAAACAAAAGAAAGATTAACATTTGATTTTGGATATATGAGTAATTAAAATTCAAAGACTTTGACAAACACATATGTATTTCAAATGAATAGGACAACATTTGAAATGATTGGGACAACTCAAAGATCATCTCCAATCAAAGAAAACATACTTAAACTCAAATATTTAACATAAGTTTTCTTCTTTTTACAAATACCAAAAACATGGCTCCAAGACCATCCAATCCTATAGACAATCTCTCCTTCCTCTCCTTTGGCTACTATCCCTCTTTTCCCCTTGGTGAGACACTTTCAGTTACCAAAAATTGAATCCTGGCATATCATATATTGACAGCTGGATATAAATAACTGTCTTCATTCCTTCCACACTTTCTTGGCTTCAATCTAATATTTAATCATAATGTTTTAATCTGAAAACATTATAACTCAAAATACATAATATTTATGAATTAACTATGGGCTCCACTATTACAAATATAAATCGTGCTTAGTTAATATTTGAAAACAGTAAACTTGGTTGTTGTTGGTCACTTTGGACAGACCCGTGCTCAGTCCACCATATCTTTTGAAGGAGACATAGTTAAGTTAATCGCTCTAGTGACAACATGCGCAACTTGTGTGTGCACAACATATAAAAAAATGAGAAAAATCCAATAGTGAAATCAAAAGATATGCCCCCCGTAACATGGCGGTTTTTCTGTCACAAAAATCAGAACATGTTCTTTGTTCTACACTTGTATTATGTTAAGTGTATCTTCCAGACCAGATTGAATTTCCATAATTCCTTTGGTGAGAACTTGTAAAAATAGGTTTCATAAAACATATCTGAAATCCAGCTTGATCCAATGATTGAAGTGAGAGATATACCCCCTACACAAAAACTGATTTTGCTATCTCAGAAAATTTGTATTTACAGGCTGCATTGAAATTTATAAACATTCTTCATGCTAATTCTTTCACAATCCTCTAGGAAAAATAATCAATTACTACCTAAGTAAATGGTGAATCAAATTCCTCTTCCAAACTTTTGTTGGTTGACTAAATTTGTCCATTGATTGTTTTGTCTCTCCATTTTGGTTGTGCATTGAACCTTTGAACTTCATTGAACATGTTGAACATCCATGAACTGTTTGAACTTAATGAACCTGTTTGAACTGAATGAACTGTTTGAACTTTTGGAACCTGCTGAACTACTTTGAACCATTTTGAACCCAACTGAACTTTTGAACCTGATTGACCTGAATGAACTGTTTGAACTTCCTTGAACTGTTTGAACTTCCTTGAACTATTTGAACAATATATGACATATCACTTACACAACACTTCAGTGAATGTTAGCACAAAAATGTCTTAGACACAATTTAGAACCTGCGGTAACTAAATGAACACTACGAACTCTAGTCAAGATGGTTCAAGGGGTTCAAGAGGTTCAACAGACCATTGAACCTTAATGTTAAGGATCTAAAAAAAATGATTTACAAGTGGATAAGGGATTGAACCAATGATTTTTTAACAAGACAAAGACTCAACTAAAATTTTTGCAAGGGAACTCCCTCTTGTTATGAGGGACGAATGACAAGGTAACATTAGTTTACCTAATGTTATATTTTTTGAATGATATACCCGGTTCTGGCAATAGGCAATGGGTTTTTGACATTCTGGTAGGAAGACAATTAAAATAGTCAATTAATGCATTAGGAAGCTAGAGAGATGATAAGGTATGGGGGTATTTTAAGTTATTTCAAAAATCTATGAGGTCTAGGGTAAAGGTACCCCATTTCTACCAACATATGCTTTATGGTAAAGAAGGATGAGACTCTCATGGAAGCAGTTAAGCCCCAAAATATTTGGATTGAGGAAATGGGCTATGAGGTAGGTGCATAGATTCTTGATGTCTATACCAAAATACTAAATGATGCACAAATTGATGAGGCAAAGAAGCCCTATGGTATTGCACAACAAAAAAATCAAGTGGTTGAAATAGAGTTCAACCAAAAGAAAAGAGAGAAGTGGGAAGGAAAAGCAAGTAAATTTGTGTAGAAGGTCTCAAAAGAAATCAAGGCACTAATTGATGTTGTTCTAGAGAAAGGCAGAAAGAGGAAGGATCCAGAAGTTCATATTGAGCCTATTACTACAGAATTCGAATCAGAGGATGATACACCATTAGCATTTAAGAGGGTTGTTAGGAAGAAACCAGAGGAAACAGAGGTAGGAGAAAAGAAGCAATCGGTTAGGAAGGTCACAATCAAGCTACTAGCACAAAAGAAATCACTTAAAGCTACACCTGCAACTGTATCTCGTATTGCGAAGAGGAAAAAGAAGAGTGACATCAAATTAGCACTTGAAACTGGTAATGTGACTATCATACCACCTAAAACTTGTGCAGAAATTGTAGATGAAATCACTAAAGATGGCATGTTGAAGAATGATAAATTTTATTATGAAAACTTAGAGGATAATGAATCGAGAGAGGTAGAGGAAGCGGTCCTATTATACTTGGATATTTATAAGAAATCCTTAATAGAGATAGAAAATCAAATATTGACTGAGTTATATAACATATTGGATGCTAGAAGATTTTCAACTATGCAAGAAGATAAACACATTTAAATTCAAGAACTATTATCTATCTGTGCTACTATAACTCCAGATGAAATGGAAAAGACACTTGAGACGATAGACATAAAAATTTTCAATAGTAAATGTAGAATAACTAGCCTAATGCTAGAGAGAGTAAATGAAATAATAAAGGAAACTCAAAAATCATGGGTTAAATTTTTTGGAGAAAATAGAGGGTTCTTTACTTCACTATAAACCAAGAGAAAAAATGTAGATACCACAGTTGAAGGAAAAGGTAAGGGGATTATGGGTACTTCACCCTCAATTCTGAAAAATATTAAGATAGTGGAAATTCAGCCACTAGTAAATACAGATGTACAGACAAATATTGAGATACTGGTTAATATTGAGAATGAACAAGGTAACATTATACAGGATACTAATATTAAGGACAATTATCTTCCGGATACAAATATTGATGCAGGAGCATCCTCGGTTCGTAGCAATCTTGCATCAACCAAAAACATTCTCTTTCCTATTTGCAGTTTCAGTTTTCCTTTTTGCGTGTCCCGATTTTGGCACACTGGCTTCCTGTGGAGTTGGTTTCTTCTTAAAGACTTGATCACCTTGCTTGCGCTCTAACCACATCTCCTTTGGATCACTTTCTGGCAAGATATCTATATATATATATTTGTTATCATTCTTTGCAATGTAATGGATCAATTCGGAGATAAAGGAGTATTAGATATATAGTTCTTAGAAGATAGGTCTTTCCACTCAAGGTCCCTGTGAGACCTATTCTACCAAGCCTGTGTGCCAGTATGTTGCAACCTGGTTGTTTCTAGTTGGATGTAATTGACTTTTCATGCAATAAAACAATTTTTTTTGCATTTTCCTCCATCGTATCTGGTTTGGACTGATCTCTTCAAGGTCCCTCCTCGTTGGTGTTTCTATTGTGTTAACTCTTGCTGACCGGTTTGGATTGATCTCTTCGAGGTCCCTCCTCATTGGTGACTAATTCAAATATACAGGTTGGGGTTACTATTCCTACAAAGGAACCGACAGTTACACAGACTACACCAAGTGGTGAAGCCACCAGTGCAAGTGAGGAGGTTATAAAGGATAAAACATTAGAGGAGAACATGGGTTATAATTCCTTGTCCATTCCCTTTTTAATTTTAATATGCTTTAGGGTAGTAGCTTGGACATTGCTACTACTAGGATATGTTGTTGTCATTGATGTCAACATATTCATGCTTCGATGATTGTAGATTGGTTTATTGGGATTATGGTTTGGTGTATGGAGTATCTCTAGTATCATTATATTCTTCTGTATTGGATCATATCAGATGATCCAATTTTGCAGTTTGTTTATTTGATCAGTGCTTTGCTGAGTTTAGTATTTCCTCTGGTATATTTTGGTGCGAATAGATATTGAGCTGAGATTTTGGGAGCTTGTTTGGGATGGTCTTGTGTATCTTCATTTCTGATGGTTCATGATTTGGTGCTCTACAAATTATCTTTTCTTCATGACAATTGCTGCTGCTTGAGTGTTCTTGAGTTTCAGATGTTGATCGATGAAGATTTGATAAATGGTGTTGGTGCATCTGTTACTGATGATTCTAATGTGCTTTCTGGTGTTTCCTAATTGTATCCTATTTGTTTTGATGATCCAGATTGATCATTGTGCGTGTTCTTGGTGATTTTGCTGAACTGATGATGTTCTTCGTGTTATGTATTTTTCCTAGTGGTGTAGCGTGTTGCAGTTGATCTTGGTGTGATTACCAATGTAGATGAGCATTTGGATATTTTTTTAAGACCACGTTATGTCATGTATATCATTTTATTGGTCTAGTGATCGATCTTTGTATCGTGTGATGTAATTTTGTAATTATGAGTTGAGGGTTTAGCCGACCTTGTTGTCAAGGTTGATGATTTGTATAAATAGGTGATATTGTCTTGTAATTTAGGTATCAAGGTTATGTCTACATTATCAGAGTGGTGTATGTGTGAACAAGTGATTCATCCTTCGACATTGTAATTAAGGAGATATTGGTGTTGCAGAGCAGACAATTGTGCTTAACTAGAACTATCATCAAGCATTAGCAGATGTTGTTATTGCAGTTCATTTGATTCCGGATTGTAGTCCGACCATTTTGTAAGTTAGTGAGACTTTCTTGTAAGGTAGTGAACCTTCCCTGAGGGTTGTAGCCTTCTGGGTTATCATATCTTGAGCTGTAAGCTCTAGGAAGTGTGCCTGAATGCTGGTGCATTCCCGATTGTAATATTTTTACATACTAGTGCAGAGTATCATCTTATTGTGTGTAGGTTTCCACCATGATTTTTCCCTTAACGAGGTTTTCCATGTCAAAATCTTGGTGTTGTGTGTTGTGATATCAATTTTCTTATCTTTTTTGTTGTTGTAGTTTATTAGATTTGTATTTATGGTTGATTTTGTAGATCTGAGAGAAAATTGATTCACACCCCCTCTCAGTTTTCTCTCATTGTTGTTGTCAACAATTTTGTATCAGACCTAGATCCTCTAGAAGAAGCTTAACCACTTGAGGAGATCCCGAATGGCAACTAGAAGTGGAAGTGTTATCTTTAGGAAGGAGAGTCCGAGATTTGATGATAGTAACTATGATGTATGGAAGAACTAGATGGAAGTGCACTTGATATGTCTTGGGGAAGATTACTGGAAGATTATTAAGAATGCCTATTCTGTTCCTCAGAATGGACCGGTTACTCTTGATGAGATCAAGGAAGCTGAAAATAACATTAGAGAAAAGGAAGCATTGCTAAGCGCCTTGACTGATTCAGAAATGATAAATGTAATGGGACTTCAAACTGCACATCAGATCTGAGAGAAGATTGAAACCTTGTATGAAGGAGACAAACACGTAAAATTTGCTAAATTGTTGTTTGAAAGGGAAATATGAGATGTTGAGAATGGGAGAATATGAGAACATAAATTCCTTCATGGCTAAGGTGAATGAACTTGTCCTAGGTATTAGATGTGCTTGTGGAACCCTTGCAGAAGATGAAATTATTGCTAAGTTGCTAAGATAATTTCCTCCTACTTAAAAGCATAAGGTAGCTACTAATGATGAGATCTGAAGTGTGACTACTATGACAAGAGACATGTTGGTTGGAAAAATTGCTGCATTCAAACTAAGCAAGTTTGGTGAATCACGTGGAAAGTCTGAGACAACATTTTGAGCATTTGTATCTAGAAAAAAAAAGTATGATCCTGAAGAATGCAGAATATCCAGATATGAAAGAGGGAGAAGAGAGGTGGAAGAGAAAGAAAGAGAATTGGAAGAGCTTGAAGCATTGATTACCTGAAGATTGCCTAAAGGAGCTAGTAAGTATGATAGAAAATTGCGTTTGAAATGTTTCTCTTCCAATAAGGTAGGACATTTTGCTTCTAGATGCCCAGAGAGAATGTATAAGTATGATAGGCATGACAAATTTGATAAGCATCATAGGACTGATAGATATGAGAAGCATGAGAAGTATGATAAGCCTTACAAGCCTAATTGGAAGTATAAGCATCAGAAGAACTGTTATTATGTTGCTGATGAAGGTGTTACAGATGAAGAATCAGAAGGAGATGAAGTTGTGTTTATTGCTATTAAAGAAGATGGATTGGTAGCTATTGTTTCCACAAGTTGCACTTTTGAGGAGAAATCTTTAGTGTCTAAAGTTGAAGAGAAAGATGAATGGGTGATTGACAACGGTTGTTGACATCACATGAATGGTGATAAAAGCAAATTTGTGGATATGGAAAGGTATGATGGTGGAATAGTAAGATTTGGAGATGACGAAGCCTATGTGATTCGTGGTAGAGGTTCTATTTCCTTTAATGGTAAGCATAACATTGATGATGTCTTGTATGCTGAAGGTTTGAAGCATAATATTTTAAGTGTTGGACAAATGGTTGACAAAGGTTATGATTTATAATTTAATAATGGAAAATCCAAGATCCTAAATGCCTCCAATATAGAGATTGCATCTGGAACTAACACTGAAGGTAATATCTTTCATTTGAATGTTGGTGAGAAAAGTTGTTTGATTGATCAGATTAATTAAAGTTGGTTGTGGAATAGGAGAATGTGTCATGTTAATTTTGATTCAATGATTAAGATTAGGTCTACTCAAGCTGTTAGAGATTTGCCTAAAATTTTTAAGCCCGCTAATCTGATATGTAAAGAATGTCAAATGGGTAAAAAAACAAAAGTTTCTTTCAAGAGCAAGCAGTATACATCTGATGGATTGCTAGACCTTGTGAATACTGACCTATGTGGACCTACAAATGTTAGAAGTGTGCAGGGTGACATATATTTTATGTTACTAATTGATGATTATTCCGAGATGATGTGGGTTGTCCTTTTGAAGCAGAAATCAGAAGAATTGGATAAATTCAAGATATTCAAAGAAAAGGTTGAGACTAAGACAAGATTGGACATAAAATGTTTGAGATCTGATAGAGGAGGAGAATTTTGTTCTGGTGAGTTTGATTCATTCTATGAGAAGCATAAGATTAGAAAACAATTATCTACTCCTAGAACCCCACAATAGAATGGTGTTGTTGAAAGGGAGAATGGGACTATTTTGGATGCTACAAGGACTATGCTGATTGAAGGGAATGTTACAAAGATCTATTGGAGAGAAGCTATTAGCACTGCTATTTATACATTCAACCAAGTTCATATAAAAGGTGATACTGGTAAGACTCCTTAAGAGCTATGGTTTGGTCATGTTCCTACTGTGAGATACTTCAGAATTTTTGGTAGCAAGTCTTATAGCAAGAGAGATTAGGATATAGGAAAGTTTGATGCAAGAAGTGATGAAGGAATTTTCTTGGGATACTCAACAAAGAGAAAATCCTACCAGTGTTACAATAAGAGACTGAGGAAGATAGTAGAAAGTGCAAATGTGAAGGTTGATGAGAACTATGAAAAAGAGACCAAAACATGTGGATATGATGATGGTCGACATATTGTTTTGCTACCTATTTAGACTGAAGAATTGAAGCAGAATGATCTGGTAGAGATTGTTAATCTAGATGTTGCTACTAGCGGTGGAGAGGTGTAGGAAACTGAAAAATAATAATCATTAGAAGACTCTGAGGTATGTAAGATTGAATCATTCTAAAAATCAGATTATTGGTGATAAAAATAAAGGTGTGATGACTAGAAGAAGGCTAGCTGCTGAAGAGGTATGTTTGATTTCTTAAAATTGAACCTAAAGATATTGCTAAAGTTTTCAAAGATGAAAATTGGATGAGAGCTATGGAAGAAGAATTAGATCAGATTGAAAAGAATAAAAAATGGGAGCTTGTGCCTAGACCTAAAGACAAGAATGCTATTGGTACTAAATGGGTATTCAAGAATAAATTGAATGAAGCCAGTGAAGTTGTTAGAAATAAAGAAAGACTGGTATGCAAATGTTATTCATAGAAAGAAGAAATTGATTATGAGGAGACTTTTTCTCCAGTAGCTATACTTGAAGTTGTTAGACTGTTGCTTGCATATGCTACGTATAAATATTTCAAGGTATATTAGATGGATGTCAAGTCAACCTTTTTGAATGGTGATCTTGAGGAAGAAGCCTACATTGAGCAACTTAATGGATTTTAATTATTAGATGATGGAGACATGGTATGAAAAATGAAGAAAGCTCTTTATGGATTGAAGTAAGCCCCTAAAGCCTGGTATGCTAGATTGGATAAGTATTTACTAAAATTAGGATTTAATAAAGGTACTGCTGATAGTAATATGTACTTTAAGATTGAGAATGATAATATCTTGATTTTTGAAGTCTTTGTTGATAATATTACATTTGGAGAAGATGATAATTTGAGCTTGAAGTTTGTCGGTGATATGCAGAAAGAATTTGAGATGTCTATGATAGGAGAGATGAAATTTTTCTTAGGTTTGCAGATTTCACAGAGTGGGAAAGGTATTTTTATATCTCAAACTAAGTATGTGAAGGAATTGTTGAAGAAATTTGGGTTGGATGACTCCAAATTAGTTGGAACCCATATGGTGACTGGCTACAAATTGTCTAAAAATGATGAATCTCTGAAAGCTAATTAGCCTTTGTATAGATCTATGATTGGTGGACTACTATATTTGACTTGGACCAAATTGAACATTATTCATGTTGTGTGCATGGCTTCTAAATATCAAGTTGATTCAAAAGAGAGTCATGTCATTGATGTGAAAAGGATATTCATATATTTAAAAGGAACTATGGATTGTGGTTTGTGGTATCTGACGAATGATGATTTCATGTTATGTGCTTACACTGATGCTGATTGGGCTGGTGATGTTGATGATCAGAAAAGCACCACTGGTGGAGCTTTCTTTTTGGGTAAGAAATTGGTTTCATGGGCTAGTAAGAAACAAGATTCAATTTCCCTATCTACTGCTGAAGATGAGTGCATTGTTGCTACCAGTAACTGCACCCAGGTAGTGTTGATTAAGAAAATATTAAAGGATATCAAAGTTATCTATGATGAGCCTACTATCATATATTGTGATAATTCCAGTGCTATTAATATGTCAAAGAATCTGGTGCAACATTCAAAGACTAAACATGCATCAATAAAGTATCATTTCTTGAGAGAAAAAGTCAGTGAAGAGGAAGTTAAGTTGGAGTATGTATCTACAAAGGAACAAATTGTTAATATTTTCACTAAGCCTTTGTCTGCAGACACATTTGTCTATTTGAGAGACAAGATAGGGGTATCTACCCCTCCTGATGAGAACTAGATGCATTGAGTTGCATCAATCTGGTGGACTTCATAGTCTTATCTCTTTGTACAAATTGATGAGTTGGTGTTTCTCCTCTGGTGGAGTAGTGTTCTGGTTGTATGATAGAGAATCATGATTTGTTTATTTAAGGGCAAAAGTGAGTTTGGTTTTCTATTTTGAGATCTTTGGCATTGCTATCAAAGGGGAGAAAAGCTTGTGAAAAACTATTTTATCTACTTGATCTTAGGGGGAGTTTGTTGGAGATGTTTTCTTTTCTTTCTTTGCATTGATTGTTTTTCACATTCATATATTTCCATCAATGCCAAAGGGGGAGATTGTTGGACATTGCTGCTGCCAGGAAATGTTGTTGTCATTGATGTCAAAATATTCCTGCTCCGGTGATTGTAGATTGGTTTATTGGGATTATGTTTTGGTGTATGCAGTATCTCTAGTATCATTCTATTCTTCTATATTTGTTTCAATGATTCATAAATCTTAATTGATCATATCAGAATCTCAGTTTTGCAGTTGTTTATCTTCTATGTCTAAAATTGTTTCTTAGGAAATGACCCACCCTTAAAATTTTAGATTGGCCCCATTATTCACCATATTTTAATAATTACATGTATCCACATAGTTGATAAGGGGTAAATGTAGTTGTACAGTCATAAATTGTAGTCCTTTAATTAGTGAGTCCAACTTTACACTCTACTAGCACTCTTTTTAGTTTTTCCATTCCTCTAAGAATTTTTGGGCTATTTAAAGCCTTTCAAATTAATCCTCAACTCAAGAAAAGGATTTTTGTCCTATTTTAAAACTTAAACACATTCCTACTCGGGCCCTTACTTTAAGTGTACCCTTTTTCTTATATGATTTTAAGCTTATTTGGGTTCTATCCTATTTTAAAGTTCAGAGTACATTTCCCCCCACTTAATATCGTCAATCTTAATAAAAATTATAGATCCAATATCAGGGCCCTATTATCTCTCTTCCATTAAAATTGAGGTCTATTTTGTCAAGACTATGGTAATAGTTGCCATAGTCTATCTTTTCTTGGCTGAAATTTTAGGAGAGTAATGTGTCAGCCTTGATATTTATAGATCTATTCTCGAAATTGATATATGACCATTCTAAGTCAGCCTAAATGTGAAAATACATTGAAAATCCTATATACTGCATCCTTGATAATTAATTTCATCATCTCATTATTATAATTCAAGAACTATCATTCCAATTCAAGAGGAAATCTAAGTATAAGGAGCATCAAGCTACAATAAGGCATCTTCAAGTATGTATTCATGCTGGATATTGTGATATTTTATCATCTTATTGGATCAACACTTGGAGGAATTATCATAATACCATTGCATCATTAAAGGTATAATCATTTCAATTAAAGTATTTAATTTTAGATTTAGCCTTTCCCCTACAAGGTAAGGTCTCTTTTTCATCATCATTGTTGTATGGTTAATTCCAACCATGGTTTAACTTAGGCAAGCCCCTATACAATCTGACACCATTTTCCTCTCCTTTTGTGCATGTGTAGGTTTATAAATAAGTTACCAACTCACTTTGAAGGTACAAGGGCACTCGAGACATAGAGACTAGTGCTTTCAAGAAAAAATTAGCAACAATCACTTGAATTATGTGAACTAGCACCATAGTTGATGAATAATAAGAGGGGGGGATGAATTAGTATACCAAAAAACACTGAACTCAAACTTCTAAATAGTTTTGCAGATAACTGGTGTAACAGATTCACTAATAAACCGGTTAAGATAAATGCAAACCAAATAGCAAATAAAGAATTCACCCACAAAACCACAATCACCATAACACAAGATATTTGACATGGAAACCCAAATGGGAAAAACCATGGTGAGCAGAAACTCACAAGTAACTATCTACAAAATAGAAACCAGACCGGTTAAGGTCATACAATGTTCTTTACCAGAATAGATCCTGTTAGGAATCTAGATCTCTGTTAGGAGATAAGTCCTGTTAAAGACTACCTTGTGAGAGGATTTCAAATCCACAGTTTTACAAAGGCTTTTCTAGGCCTACCCAGTTAAGGGTTTCAGACTTGTCGAAGATATGAGTAATCAACAAGTGGGTGATCTAGATACTAGCACAATATGCTTGATTAGATCCTTGATAGCTCATTGTTAATGCACTTTAGCATTAATTCAGTCTTCAATATCTCAACACTCTACATAGACCTAATCTTCTTCTAGAAAGATCGTATATAACCTTGTCTTTCTCACATACACATATATCTCTCATACATACAAACCCTAGACATGATGTCCTTATAAAGGAGTCTGATTTCATGTCGGTCCAATACGATTAGATTACAAGTTCCTAGGTTCAGTGCATCTAGACACATTTGGTAACATGGCACAAAATCACCACCAAAGTGTCGGTGGATGATAACTCATCATAGAAATACCAGTTGGTAACTCATCATAGAGTAATGCCGGTTCATACAATTTACCGATTACCGGTTGTCAAAATCAAGACTAGAAAAATGTTAACTAGCGCTTTGTTCCTTCGTACCGCTTGATATCCTCGAACCGCTTGAGGTCTTCATACCTCTTTGGGTCTTCAGTCAATTTGTGACTGGTAACATCTTCTGCAAAACACCGATAGTCTAAAGACTATAATACATAATACCGGTTGGAATAATTACCGGTTGAGCATAACTCATACATCAAGAAAGTGCACACAAAGCAAGTGTGTGTCCATCAATGACAATCACAACCTCATCAAAATGACAACAATAGTCCTCCCATTTTAAGCTCAAATTTCTATCACAGGTACCTTTATGTGTTCCCTTTCCATATCTGATTATCAATCCTATATATGTCTAAATTTATGTTGATTATTGTATTTAGACCTAGTTCTTGCATTTACCATTCTATCTTATCCAATTACATATTTACTAAAAAATGAAGTAACCGACCCATTATGCCTAGCTCTCCCAAGGGTTTGTAGTTGTGCCTATTAATTATTCTTGAATGCATTGTTGATGTAAATGAGTATAATTCCTTGTTTGCACGTTTAGACTAGTGAATCTCATTTACTATTTTATAGTAGTGACATGTTATCTAGGAATAAAGATACAATACTCCCCTTTAGCCATAAGGTTACAAGTAGTCTTGTAGAAAGTGAGCCATAACATATGGAGAAAATATTGGTTGAATGCAATTTTAATTGGCAGTATTATACTAGCTATGCTTCGATACATCACTTTCATTCGATTCAATTTTTGGATTATAGTACCAAATATATACCTCCCATAAAATTAATGGCTCACTTGACATAAGAGAAGACAAGGAGAATATTTAAATTGAGTGGATGATTACTTTGTCTTCTTTTTTGCTTAGGAAATAGGAAAGAGTAATTTACATGCGGCATGTATTTAATAATCTTACTCATCATTAGTGGTCTTTGTTGCTAGAGAAATATATTCACAATAAAACATATTGTATTTTCACCATTTAACCAAAAGAAGATGGATTACAAGTCAATCTATCATTTTTATTCCATTTTATATGGCTATGGTTCTCAAGTAGCTTTCCACATATGGGAGTAGGGTTGCTACAACAATATAGATTAAGAAAGGGGGGTGTATTGTAGGCAATTATTATGTCTATCTATGTACAATTTAACATCCTTTGTATACTTTCAATTTTTAATAACTAAGATAAAATACACATAAAGGCAAAGGCAACAACTAAATATTATAGGGTACATAACACACCTTCTAGTTGCTTCCTACCATCACGCCAAACATTCAATCACCTTCATAAATTACCAAAAACTAGTTTGTCCTCTTTCACACATTTCCTTTCCATATGTCTTCTTTTCACTCAATTTGTTTCCAAAAAATATTTAATTTGTGGGGGTTGTGGGTCTTGGCTCTACCTTACACACCATTTTACTCTCATGACCTATATATTTGTAAGAAAATAGAGGGTCACCATGCCTCTATAATAGCATGGTCACACCCTTTTACAAAACTACACCATGCCCATTTAATTTAGGTTGTCTCCCTTCCTTATTGGGTCATTGGTAAAAGAAAATGCCATGGATGCCCTAGCCAATTTTCTTAATTTTATTTAATCTTCTTTTCATTTTAATTTTTTTTCTTTCATTTTTATTATTATTTTAATTTACTTCAAAAATACTTTCTTTTATATATATATACTTGCTAAAACCTAATTTGCACTTTTTTGCACCTTTTCCTATGTCTTTTTCTACTCGTTTTGTGCCTAAAATATGTTTTTATGGGGGTTGTGGGTCTTGTCTCTACCCTACACAACATTTTACTCTCATGACCTATGTATCTTTAAGGAAATGGAGGTTCACAATGCCTCCATAATGTCATGGTCACCCCCTTTTACACAACTGCATCATGCCCATTTAATTCAGCTTGTCTCCCTTTCTTATTGGGTTGTTGGTGAAAAAAAGTGACATGCCCTAGCCAATTTTCTTTATTCTACTTATTCTTCTTTGGCTTTGTTTTATTTCTTTTTTATTTTAATTTTACTATATATATAGTGAAGGTTGTTACTATATATTGACATGGTCAAATAGGTTTAAATTATTTTATATCATATTCTTTAGTTGAGGTAAGGTGTTGTTCTTTGGAAAAAGTTTGCTGGTCCTTGATCAATATAATTAAAAAAAAATTATAGTGGGATGATCTATTTAGAGAAACTTGATCTCTTGGTTACTACTCAATTAGTCCGAAAAATATAACATACATGTATAAATATGATCATGTCACTTAAAATAAACTAATTATTTTATAACATTCAATTACTCAATAATTATAATAATTAATGATTAAAAAATTAAATCTATAAAATAAATCAATAGGTCCATACAACATTAAGAAATATTAGGAATGTTAAAATTAGAGTTTACATTTTAGTCTAAATTACATGGAGACACAAATATATAATGAATATTATAGAAACTTTGTTTAAGGAGAAGTCTTTAAGATAATAATCTTGAATAAGAATGTTAAATTCTCACAACTTCTTTATTCTTAATGAAAATCTCCTAGATTTGAAAATATCCCTTTTCCATGAAACCATCAAATATAAAATTCATCCCCAAATTTTAGAATTTTTAAACAATAAAAATGTTTTGGAGATAAATTAATTTTTGGTATGTAAAAGCTGAAAAGAAGTTAATTCTCTAAATTTTTGGTCAATAAAAAGTAAATACATATTATTAGTCATAGGAATTTTAGTAGAGAAACAACTCTAGAAATCATATGAAAAGTATAAAAGTAGCTCCACAATATTGAGCATACATACCAAGTCCACAAAAAGAATAGTATCTTTAGTTTGTGTCAATAATAGTTACCTAATTAAAATTTAAGTGGGAGTTATTTGAGGAGTTTTGAGAAACCTTTCTTAAGGCCTTGGAGATCGATAAGAAAGGATTGATGAAGTTTTGGATGTAAGATAGTGATCAGATTCAATAAACAGTTAGAAATTTACATAAATTCACTGCAACAGTGCCCTATACAGTCATTGTACGGACTCCATGTGTAGGTTAAACCATTGATTTGAATACAACTCTATGTTGATGTTTATTTGGATTTAGTTTGACAGGAAAAAACTAAGAAATAAGTGAGATATTTGAATTTTAGTGGATGGTGGTTTGAAAACCCTCCAAAACTACGGTTTATGAGGAAATGCTTTCTTAAACCCACATTCCATTGGAAAAATTGGCTCAAAATATGGGGAATGGTAGGGGATACAATTTATTTTAATATTTTCAAAGTTTTTGAGTGGGTCGTTGAACTGGTGAATTTTGGGAACAAGCCCTAGGCTAGGCATCCTCATGTGACTAGCCAATTTTGACTGATAAAAATTGTGCAGAGGTAGAAAAAAGAGTGGTGGACCCTATATAACAGTGGATTTGGTGTTTTGGGATGTTTTCAGACCTTTCTCATGCATTGGTATCACTAGATCAAGCCATTAGTGTGTGGTTGCTTTGTAAAAGTAGCCTAAAAGCCCTATTAGGCCTCCTGTAACAACAACGTTTGACCCAGTTAATGCAAGAGTTAGGGGTTTCAATCTTGAGAATGTTTTGTATCACCAAAAGGGGTATCTGAAATTGACAAGATTTTTGGGTTTGATTAGGATAATTTCAAAGTTTTTCCCTTAAAGGCTCAAAACCAAGGCTACTAGGAATAAGTGTCTTATAGAGGGCAAGTCACCTTGATTGAACTTGTACAAACAAAAGCGTGTTGTCTTGGTTATAATAAATGTCTCTAGTGTTGGAAAAGAGGTTATATGGGCTGCATACCTACTCTGCAATGGTGGATGTTGTTAGATGCAATGACAGTCCCAAAGACACTAGGAGGGGGGGTGAATCAATGTCTAACCAGTTAATGGAATATTTGAACTTATTTATAACTTTACAACTCAAATTAATGTATTGGTAAACAAGCAATAGTGCAGCAAAGAGAAATAAAAAAGAGAACATAAATGCACACCATAACACAAGATGTTTTGGCGAGGAAACCCGGTAAGGGAAAAACCTCGGTGGGATTTATGACCCACAATATTTACTCACTGACCAATAAGAATAAATATTACTTACAATATGGGCCTGCACATGTAGGAAGGCCAACAACCTATAGCTCACTGCTCAATAGAAGAGTCTCACTAACTACAAAATGGATAATTAAATCCAATACGATGCATTGCTCAAAATAGCATCTGCAATGCTTGATTCAGTACCGGTTTAAGCTCTATCAAAAACCTTAACCAAAAACCTTTCCGGTGAATGATATTCACTTACATAACCTATCTTCCTTATTACAAAATCCTTTTTCTATATTCCACATAATATTCTTCTATGCCATGCTATTACAAAAATGACTTATTAGATCTCATACATATATGAGTCTTTACAATACATTATGTCGGCTTACAAATAATTAATTACATTACAATAAAATTCACATAAACAAAACTTTATCTCAAGTCGGCCTAATTGTCGGTATACTTCATTGCCAATGTAATTTGGATGCCGATGAATGTGCCTGTCGGTGCCTGTAGATGATGTCTGTGTTGCCGATGAACTTGTATAATCCTGTTACCGGTTGGTTGCCATCAATGACAACATCAACCATTCTCATTGAGTGTAGAACTCCAATATATGTGTTATAATCAAAGTTGGTCATAGGTGGCTACAGGAGAGTTGGTGTCAAGAAGAGACTTGATGTGAGAAATTTTATCACCATGAGTTGTTTATGGATTAAATAAGGCCCTATTGAGAAAATGGGAGTGTAGAAGTGTCCTTTCATGTTGTTGATATGATTGTCCAAGAATATATGAATATTGAGACCTTAATTGAGGGTCTTGTAGAGTGAGTTTGTGAGAGAAGCCTTTGTTCCTTGGGGCTCTGTATCATATTGGTATCAGAGCAAGTTGATAATTGGGAGGACATATTTTGGTGTATGTGAGAAAAAGAGATCCAAGCAGAGGCTAGTATAATGCCTCCAAAGGGGATGTCCATAGAGGTGGCTAAGAAATTCAAAGAGATGGAAGAGATGATTAAGACCGGGGTCAATGAGGCACTCAAGGATGAACTAAAGATAATGAAAAAAAGAAAAGGGCCAAGTGAGGAGACTAATGAAGAAGGGGAGGAAGATGATGAAGAAGAAGAAACCCAAAGGCAAGAGCCAAAGATACCTGGTGATAAGAGACCATTCCTTGAAGCCCTAAAAACAATAGGCAAAGACTCTTCTAAAGCCAAGATGGAGATTCCTACCTATAGTGGGAAGATGAATGTTGAGGAACTTGTGGATTTGATAGATGCCTTAAATAATTATTTTGAGTACAAGGAAGTGGTTGAAGACAAGAAGGTGAAGTTTGCAAACACCAAATTAAAGGGCACTGCTTTGACTTGGTGGAACTATACTCAAGGTGAAAGGGTGAAGATGGGCAAGAGTATGATTCATTCTTGGGATAGGATGGTGTCCAACCTCAAGGCCCAATTCATGCCTGCTAATTATGAAGTGTAGCTGTATAGGAGAATGCAAAATTTCAAGCAAAAGGATTTGGATGTGGCTTCCTACATAGAGGAATTCTACAAATTGAGTTTGAGATTAGGGCACAGTGAAGATGAAAAGGATAAGGTTGCTAGGTACTTGAATGGGCTCAAATTCAACATTAAAGATGAGATGAGTCTACTAACTCCTAAAATAGCTGATGAATGCTTTCAAATGGCTTTGACGGTGGAAGATGAATTGAAAATAAAAGGTGAACAATATGGTAGGGGAAGAGGAGACAAGAACTTTAGAGGAAAGGCAAAGTTTGGGGGGAAGAGGACAATCTCGAAAACCCCAAGGTGAGTCTAGCCAGCAAGAACAAAGTGGAGACTCAAGTTCAAGAGGAGGATTTAGAGGAAGGAGACCTAATGGAAGGGGTAGGATTGGAGGAATAGGAAGAGGTCATAGTGTCTTCACAGGGAGATGATTCAATTGCAATCAAGTAGGGCACACTACAAGCAAGTTGTATTGAGAAAGCCTCGAGCTCTCATGGAGGAGAGAGAAGGAAAAAGTTGATTTAAGAAGAAGATTACCAAAGTGTCAATTCCCCAATTGGAAGTGCAGCTCTGACCCATGATGGAGAAAGATTGACAATGAGGAGAACCATGTTGAAGGTTCCTCAAGTGAAAGAACCCCCTTAGAGGAAGACATTGTTCAAAACCACATGCAAGGCCTATGGTAAGATATGTAAGGTAATTGTTGATTTAGGTTCTACTGAGAATTTGGTTTCCACAACGATGGTAGAAAAATCAAAGTTGAAAAGGTTAGCTCATGCTAACCCTTATAAGGTGTCATGGTTGAATAAGGGGCAATAGGTCTTAGTGGATGAACAAACTTGGGTCGATTTTGAGATAGGAGAGTATAAGGATAAAATATTGTGTGATGTGATACCTATGGATTCTTTCCATCTACTATTAGGATGTCATGGCAATATGATGTAAAATCCCAACATGATGGGAAAACAAATTCTTTCCTCATAACCAAAAATGGGAGAAAGTACAAGATGGATCCTTTACCGAATGAGAGTGTGGATAATAAAATTGGGTCAAGAGTAATGTTAGTGAGTGGAAAAGAGTTTCTAGACATTCCAAGGGAAGAAGGAACCCCTAAGTATGCTCTGATTTTGAAGCCCAAAAACAGTCCTAATGTGCCTAGTCATGGTAAGGAAGAAATTCCCAAGGAGGTGCAGCAATTGTTGGATAGGTATAAGAGTATAATGGTGGAGGAAATGCCTAACACTTTACCACCCATTAGGGACATAATCCATTAGATTGACTTCATACCAGTGTCTACATTACCAAACAAACCAGCCTATAAGATGACTCCATCTCAGAATGAGGAGATTGCCAAGCAAGTGTAAGAATTGTTGGATAAGGGGTTGCTGAGAAAAAGTCTTAGTCCTTGTGCTATGACAAGAGTCCTAGCACCTAAAAAGGATGGTAAATGGAGACTTTGTACCGATTCTAGAGCCATCAATAGGATTACCATAAGATCTAGGTTTCCTATGCCTAGAATTGAAGACCTAATGGATTGTTTGGGAAGGGCTTGATACTATTCCAAAATTGATCTCAAGAGTGGGTATCATCAAATCAGAATAAGGTAGGAAGATGAATGAAAGACATCCTTCAATACAAATGAAGGTCTCTATGAGTGGATTGTGATGCCTTTTGGGATATTCAATGCCCCAAGAATATTTATGCACCTCATGAATGTGGTATTGAAGGATTTCATTGATAAATTTGTTGCGGTTTATCTTGATGATATTCCCATGTTTAGCAAGACAAAGGAGGAAAATTTGGAGCACTTGAACCTAGTTTTGAAGAAGTTGCATGATGAAAAGTTGATGATCAGTATGGAGAAGAGTGTCTTCATGAAGGAGGAACTTGTATATCTCAGTTTTATGATCTCAAAAGGGAATTTGAAGATGGATCCAACAAAGGTGGAGGGTATATTGTCATGGCCAACACCCAAGCCAGTAGGTGATGTAAGAAGTTTCCATGGATTGGCAACATTTAATAGAAAGTTCATCAAAAATTTCAGTCATATATGTGCACCTATCTTAGACATAATTAACGGAGGTCAAAAATGTAAGTTTTCTTGGTCAAATGAAGCAAATTAATCATTTGAATATCTGAAAAGGAGAGTAGCACAACAACCCTTTCTTGTTTTTCTTGATTTTAACAAGTTGTTCACAGTGGAGTGCGATGCTAGTAATCTTGCCATAGGGGCTATCTTGAGTCAAGAAGGAAAACCAAAGGCTTTCTTTAGTGAGAAACTCAATGATGAAAAAAGGAAGTACTATACATATGATTTAGAGTTGTATGCAATGGTACAAGCCCTGAAGAAATGGAGACATTACCTTTTACCTAAAGAATTCATTATTTATACAGACAATCATGCTCTCAATTTTATGAATGGACAGGAGAAGCTTAATCACAAGCATATGAAGTGGATTGAACATATTCAAGCCTACAAATTTACCATCAAACAAAATAAGGAGAAGGCCAATAAAGTGGCAGATGCATTGAGCGGGATGGTTTGCATGGTGCAATAAATTCAGTCACAAAGTGTGGTATTTGATTCCCTCAAGCAAATGTAAAAGGATGATGAATATTTCAATGAGATATATGAGGTTTGCACTTAATTTTCAGATTCTTATCATTCTGATTTTTCTGATTTTTTGTTGCAGTAGGGGTTGTTATTCAAATGGAGCTAGTTGTATGTCCCTAGATGCTCCATGAGGGAGAATATTATCAAAGAGATGCATTATGGCAGTTTAGGAGGCCACGTTGGGCTTGATAAAACACTAGAACAGGTGAAGAGGTTCTATTTTTGGCCCAAGTTGCAATAAAATGTTCAGAAATTTGTTGAAAGTTGTAGCATATACCAAAGGGCTAAGGGAACATCATCAAATGTAGGTTTATATCAACCACTCCCCATTCCTAATAGGCCATGTAAGAGTATCTACATGGATTTTGTTTTGGGTCTTCCTAGGACTCAAAGAGGCTTTGACAACATTTTGTTGTGGTGGATAGGTTTAGTAAGATGGCTCACTTTTTTCCATGTAAATGTACTAATGATGCTTCCCATATTGCTAGCTTATTCTTCAAAGAAGTTGCTAGAATACATGGTTTGCCTCTCAACATTGTGACTGACAGGGAGTCTAAGTTTGTTGGACAGTTTTGGCATACATTATGGAAGAAGTTGGGGATTCAATTGTCCTTTACATCAGCATATCACCCTCAGACTGATGGCCAAAATGAGGTAGTGAATAGATCATTGGGAAATCTTGTTAGGTGTCTTACAAAGCAGCATGGAGAAGCTTGGGATATGATCATCCCTCAAGCTAAATTTTCTTATAATGATTCTATCAATAGAAGCATAGGAAGAAGTCCTTTTGAGGTTGCCTATGGGATTAATCAAAGAGGCATTATAGAACTAAGAGATCTTTAAGGATTGAAGAGAAGGAGTGCTCGGGGAGAAGAATTTGCATTGACTATGATGGACATCCATGATAGAGTAAGAGAAACTATCCAAAAGAACACCAAGAAGTACAAAGAGAAGGCCAATGAGAAGAAGAGGTATGTGCAATATAAAATGGGGGACTTGGTGATGGCATGCCTAAAGAAAGAGAGACTTCCAAAGGGGCAACCAACCAAGTTTCTCATGAAGAAGATTGGTCCTAATGCCTATGAGATTGAACTTCCTCAAGGTTTAGCAATATCACCCATTTTCAATGTTTAAGATTTTTTTCCTTAAAAAGGTGATTTTACAAGTTCAGATGTAGGTCTGCAATCAGATCGAGGTGAAGGTTGGGTCAAGGACCTACCACCTAGCCAACCCTTGAAGTTGGAGTGCATCTTGGATACCAAGGTGGTCAAGAAGACTAGAGACAAGAATTATAAGGAGTACCTTGTTAAGTGGAGTGGATTACCCAATGAATATGCCACATGGATGATGAGGATGACATTCAAAATCATGGACATTCTATTACAACTTGATTCCTTAAGAGACTTGGGTTTTCCATGCCTCTCGGGAGTATGGTGTAGGAGCACCTTGCAAAATTTGAAGAACATTTGAGAAATGAAGGCTCTTGGAGGTGTTTGTAGGTTCCTTGAATTTTTTTAAGCTATAATAACTTCTTTCAAGACCATTCATTTTGTTTTGATTAGCCATGTAAGGCCTTGATGCCATTTTGTAGTTGCGAGCTTGTTAGGACCTATTTGGTCAACTATGGTCAAATAACATCCAAAGTGCCTAAATGAGGCCAAAATTGTATTTTAACTCCTATGTGGCCTATTTTTAAGGTTTATGATGTGTTCTAATAGGTTACATAGGAAGATGTCATAGGTTGTCAAGTTTTGTGCAAAGTTGTCAAGTTTGGGTGACAACTTTTGTTGTCAACTTGTAACTAATATCCCTCCAACAACTACCTAATTAAAATTTTAGTTGGATTCAGTTGAGTAGGTTTGATAAGCCTTTATTAAGGCCTTGGAAGTCAAGAAGAAAGGATTGATGAAGTTTTGTTTGTAAGATAGTGATCAAATTCAATAAACACTCAGAAATTTACATAAATTTGTTGCAACAATGCCCTGTACGGTCATTGTATGAACTCCATGTGTAGGATAAATCATTGATTTGAATAATCCTCTATGTTTATTTTCATTTGGATTTATTTTGATAAGAAAATTCTTAGAAATAAGCGAGATATCTGCATTTTAGTGGAAGGTGGTCTGAAAACCCTCCAAAACTAGGGTTTATGGGGAAATGTTTTCTTAAACCCACATTCCTCTAGCCAAATTGTCTCAAAATTTGGGGAATGGTAGGGGAGATAATTTATTTTAAGATTTTCAAAGTTTCTAAGTGGGCCTTTGAATTTGTGAATTTTGGGAACAAGCCCTAGGCTAGGCATCCTCATGTGACTAGCTGATTTGACTGATAAAAAATGTGCAGATGTAGAAACAGGAGTGGTGGACCCTATATAATGGTGGATTTGGTGTTTTGGGATGTATGCAGACCTTTTTGATCCATTTGTGTCACTAGATAAAACCTTTGGTTTGTGGTTGTTTTGTAAAAGTGGCCTAAAAACCCTATTAAGCCTCTTGTAGTAGTAGTGTTTGACCCAATTAATGCAAGAGTTGGGGGTTTCAATCTTGGGAATGTTATATGTCACCAAAAGGGGTATCTGAAAGTGATAAAAATTTTGGATGTCATTAGGATAATTTCAATGTTTTTCCCTTAAAGACTCAAAACCAGGGCTATTAGGAATAGGCATCTTGTAGAGGGCAAGTCACCTTGATTGAAATTGTACAAACAAAAGGGTGTTTTCTTGGTTATAATAAATGTATCTAGGGTTGGACAAGAGGTTATATAAGGTCCATACCTACTCTGCAATAGTGGATGTGTTAATATCCAAGTTGGTCATAGGTGTCTATAGGAGAGTCTGTGTCAAGAAGAGACCTTATGTGAGAAGTTGTATCTCCATGAGTGGTTTATGGATAAATAGGGCCCCATTGAGAAAAAGGGAGTGTAGAGGTGTCCTTTCATGTTGTTGACAATATTATCCAAGAATCTATGAATGTTGAGACCTTAATTGAGGGTCTTGTAGAGTGAGTTTGTGAGAGAAGCCTTTCTTCCTTGGGGCTCTACATCAGGGAAGTGGACCAAGAGAGAGGAGGTTAGAAAGGCTGAAATAAAAAGATAAATGTAATAAATAATCCAAATAGGTGAAGTTAACTAAGATATAATCAAATGAGTAATATATTCTAGATGAGGAAGAAGCATCTAGAAAAATAGAGGAAGGTGTTGAAGGGGAAATAGAAAGAGGTGACGAAGGAGAAAGTGGAGAAAATATAATGGTAGATAATGATATAAGAGAAGAAGATTACCAGAAAGGCCCGCACAAAAGCATGGGGAATGAATACATAATATTGAGGTGACCTGTATAATTTGGAACTGGATAATAGAAACGAGGAAAAAGATAATAGCTGAGAGGATCATATTAGAGAAATGCAATGCCACATTATGGATTTGGAGTTCGAGAAGAGGAATCTAAAGAAGGCTATAATAAAATTGTGAATCCCATTAATTCCATTATTCAAATAACTAATGGTATAATATGAAACTCAGTTATGGGTAAATCCAAGTTGTTGAAGATGATCTAGAAAAAGAAGAAAAAAGACAACAAGAATGAAGAATACTATGTTGTGCAGGAGGATGATTGGAAAGATAACTTATAGAAGCTAGCTAATGCTTGGGACAAGATCTCAAGAAAGAGTGATTAATGTTGTTTATTTTAATGCTTAATCTTAGACTTTATTTATATTTAGCTTCTACTCTAGATATAAGATTGATGGCTTTCATTGCTTAAGTTATGTTAATTTCACCAATTACTCTTGTTGCTTGAAGAATTATATGTGTTTTTTGATGTGAACTATAGATAAGTTTTGATTGGGTATGTTATAGGGAGTTACTATTATTGTGTAGTTTTCTGTTTTCTATCCCTCTTTTATTTTTTGTTCTACTGATCTAATGGATCAGGGCCCTCTCTCTGCTTAATAAAAAATAAAACCAATGTTTTTTATTATAAAAGAAGCATTAACAAGGGTGTCGACCCTTCACATGGCCAAAAGGCTATCAATTAGCATAAAACAACCCATAGGTGGAAAAAGAGAGACAAACTAAGTAGGGGTGTAAACCCCAAACAAAGAAGGTCAGACAAGCCAAACAAATCTATAAAAATTGCAACAACCCAAAACCCAACTCAAGAGTGGGGAGAAACCCCCAAAACTTGACGAAGAGGGGTTTGGAAAAGCGGGGAAGACTTCTCCTTCCACCTACAACAAACAACTGTCTAGGGAACACTATCATTAGGAACATTCAAACAAAAATCAGGCGGGGAGGACCCCATAGAGTTACTACTAGGTTGTTGTTGTAGAACAACAACTGTAATGCCCCGCCAGGAATCCCAAAGGAATATCCACATCAAGGGTGAAACAATTTTTTTTTTTAGTATAAACATATTTAGTGCATAAAACACAACATGCATGATAATAACACAAGTGAAAGACTGCACGAGAATTCCTTAAGGGTTACCAATGAAGAATAAAAGACAAAAGTTAAATTCCACAATTAAGGTTAATGCAATAATCCATCAAAACTCATAGAACATTATTAAGCCAAATGAAATAACAGATTACACCATTGAAAGATTGAAAGGACACAATATAATTTCTCTTCAATAAGAATTTACACAATCATAAAGAAAGCTGATAAATAACATCCCAAACTAAGGATTACATTGCTCTTCCAATACATGGCTCTTAATATACATATAAAGTTACAACTTAACCAAATACAAGCTTACATAAGATCATAATACAATTGATCACATAGGTCTCCAAATAACAATAATCTCCAAACATGAGATAAAGCATGAGCCACAAACCATAGAAACACCTACGAAGCCAATCCTCGCATGAAGGTACAAATAAGAACATCAAATGGGAAGTGGTACTACCACCTGACCATGTGATCCCAAACTAGAAATCACCCCACCATTCTAGGAGATAGGAGAGGACCCTCAAGCAAGCAAAAGCATGACATGGTCGATAGAACAATACGACTCCACAATATTTCAGTTGACTCAACATCACAAGTGAACCTAAAGAGAGAGTGTCATCACATATCTTATGAAGGTTACCATGGTCAGCCTCCATAGGTCCCAGCCCCCATCCTGGGTTTATCCTAGTAACCTTTCACAAACCTCTAGCTCCAACTAAGTCTCATGTGGACCCTACCGGCCTTTCATGAAGACAAGGTGGTCACTTTTCTATTCCAGGCCTTCTCACTACATTATGAGCCCTATACAAGAACTCACCTATGCGCGAGGTACAATATCTTATTTAATGTTATGAACTACCCACCTAATCAATTAATTAGATTATCACTTATTATCTAACTTTCGATGGGTTATCGTGCCAACCACTCTGGGCGTAGACCCCACTCTAAATCCACTCTCTCAAAGGACACTAAGCAAACATGGTAACTCCATGAGGACCCTATGGTGAAGCAAACAACCATAACACCACTATCCAAAAACAAGTGGTCAAAACAAGGACATACCGACTCTTGGTTAACCATAACGTAGAGACACTACATGGTTAAGACAACGAGGTCATCATATATCACTTGGTCAAGGGTACCAAATATGCCACCACAGGACGAATGAACCACATACCAGAAGTAACTCAATTGTAACTCTTTGCAAGGAAAGCTAATTTCACTAAGTCTGTACTCAGACAATGTTTGAGAAAATCAGCATCATAAGCACTTGCAAATTCATTGATTGAAAATTAAATAAACATTCTTTTACGACATTCACATCTATTTAATTTCCAAATCAATATTCCATCATGAATAAAATCCACATTAAATATTCAACCAAATAAAACATGAATTTATAATAGGTATTTTAATTCATTTCCATAATATATCCAAATTTACCATTTTGAATTACGAATTCATGCCTTGATTTCCATAAATAAATTTATTAAACCACATAATAAAATCACTTTGAAAATTACTATTTTTATTTAACATTAAAAACCAACCTTAAAAATATTTCATTTTAAACAAATAAAATTCACGGCACATAGAAAAAAGGTGTACCGCGAAGGGTACAAGGTCATGTGGGGGCCAAGGCCTACCTGTGATAGTGTTGATGCCGAGGCAATAGGCACTACCTGCTGGTAGTACCGCTACCGACTGGTAGCAAGACTACCGACTGGTAGCACTGCAGTCCTACCAACTGATAGTACTACTACCGTCTGGTAGCAGTCCTACTGACTGGTAGTGCTACTACCGCGTAGCAGTACTGCCAACCAGGAATACTCCTACCTGCGGGTAGAAAACTCTACCGGCCCGCATGGTGGGGCTAGCTCGCCACAGGGTAAGGTAAGGTCATGAATAAAATAAATACATGCTTCCATAGCATTTAAAATCAATATGATAAAAAATTGATTTAACATGAAAATGATTCATTCCCTGATCATTTCATGGCACACACACACAGTGCCAAAATACAAATTACAAAGGGATATTTACCAATAAGGTAAATGGTGAAATAAAATCACACAAGAACCCAATAAAAAATGATTTAGGCAACAATAGAAGAATTCAATATGTAGGAGAAGGGTTAAAATAAATTTCCTTACTTGCATACACAGGAAGAATTCCTTGCATCTAGCAAAAGGTAATAACCAGTTTTTGCCAACATAAACCCCAAATCTTGGGCAATTAGATACTAGAAAGCACACATCAACCTAAATCTAATTCTTTCCATTCCCAAAAGAAGAGGTACTTCAAGAGGTTTATTTTCAAGAAGAAAAACATACAACAAATAGAGAAATGCACCATATATTTCCTATAAGCAAACATATGATATAAGTTTCACAAAACCAACAATAATAGACACTCTTTCTTCCATTCCAATTCTTCCACAAGAATCTACAAGAGATTTTCATTTTTTCAACACATAGGAAGCAACTGAAATATTCAAATTTAAATTTCAAACAAGAAGAGATTACCCAACCTTGAAGCAAACTAGCAAAAAAAATGATGGAAGAATCCCAGTCCTTGCAAACCAAATCGAATTCCAGCTCCTCCTTTAGAATGGTTTTCCAAATTTCTCTTCCAAATTTTTTGCCTCCTCTTCCCGTGAATTTCCTAGAATATATGGGGAAAAATAATTCCAACCTAAACTTGGTTAAAATTTTCCTCCACCAATCAGATTAAATTATTTTAAAAAGTAAAAAGCAATCAGATTTGCTCTTTTTCCAAAAACAATTCTTTCCCAATAAATAAAATACAAAAGGAAATGGAAAGGTAAAAGAAAGAAAAGCTTTTTTTATTATTATTTTTTTTCATTTCCTTTTTCACAATACTTTCCTTCAACATAAGCATTTAAAACTTAAATGGCTACGAAATTATTTATTTCCTTCCACAAAATATATTAATGAAACTTTACACAATAAAATAAGCCATTTAACCATTTAATCTAGCAAATCATTAATTTAATTAAATCAATAATCTCAAGAGCATAATAATTAACTAATTACGCCATCATAAAAATAACATCATCTACTCAATTAAATAACCATTTAAATAAACAGAAACATGCACAATGAAGAATGATCAAATGACGACTAACAAAAGACTAAACCAAAGCACTATGACTTGCATATTGGCCAGACAGGAAAGACAACCAACTAACAACACTCACACAAGTCTATCTATGGGTCAAGTTAGGGTCCGACAACTATCTCCTCCACTCCCATCAGACATATAAGGCATGCTCAGACCTATGAATTCAGGTGGAGTTGATACCCTGTACCTACCCGATACTAGTACTTGCAATGTCCTACACCAAAGAATCCACACATGCATATAGACAACTATATATATATAGAAATGACACGCACACCGATGAAGGAGAACCGTGACATTCCCTATCTCACCGGAGTGAGTGAAGGAAAATCATCCCCTCGCATCCCATACACATACAAACATACAACATATAAATAACGCATCACACATATAAGGTAAAAGCATCAGTCCATGATAATGATCCATAAAATAACATTAATCTTAAGCACTGAGATATTGCATGAAAGCATACACCACAAATCCAGATAAAGCATGAAATAACATCGCATAGTATCTGAATCAAAATATAATAATTCTCCACTGAACAGTCAACTGAAGTCAATCATAAATACAAAAAGAGTCTGATCGAGGATGGGTACTACATCCTTCCCCCCAAGCCTAGACTTACTCCTGGAAGCCTAAAACAGATAAGAATAAAGCTCTCTCATCTTTGTTGTATCTTCCCATGTCGCTGAGGTCTCATCACTTGGGTCCCATAGGACCCTTACCTGATCGATGGTACGACCACTGAGGGTCAAATCCCGATGCTGAAGAATGCGCACAGGCTCCATGGAGAGCTGCCCATCATCAACCTCAAAAGCATTCCAATCAAGAACATGGGTCACATCAGGATGCTAAGGTCGAAGAACAGAAACATGAAAGACATCGTCAATGCAGGATAGATTCGGCAACAAGGCAAGACAGTAGGAAATAGGTCCTATCCTCTCAAGGATCTCAAAAGGGCCAACTTAGAACCCTTTCCATAATGAATTGGACTCTTCAATAGAAAACTAAAGATCTACTCTATGGGCATCGCCATACTTCTTCTGCCTATCCTGAGTAACAACCGAATGCCCACAAATCTGCTCAACCTCTTGCAACTATTGCTGCAGAATAGCAATGATGAGACTAGTTTCCGAGGTAGGAGTTCCAGCATGAGACTTCCTTGTTGAAGGCCATATTCACAAAACCAATGTTTCTACTAATGGTTTAAATTATTATTTCCTTCATTTATTCAATTTTGTTAATGGAACAAAACATGCATTCATAGCTTTTTCCATACTGAACTTATTTAAAAATGAAATTTCAAAGTTATCAAAATGTAGTTGAGACATATAGAATATCGTACATATCTCTTAATAAAAGAACTCATATTTATTCACAACTAATCCTTTTTCTAATTAGGAATAATTAATTTCAAAGTGTTGGGGGTGGGTGGAGATAAATCCATACACACAAGAATTACAAAAGATACTAAACACAAAATCTTACCGAAACTCTTTAGTGCGCTACATCGCTTCCATTGATTATATTAAACATAAAATCTTACCAAATCTCTCTCTTATTTGATGTTATAAAGAGAGAAAAAGTTCGGGGGGAGTGCTAACTCCCTCCTATAAGAAGACTTGGTGGTCTTGCAGTGAAGAGCAGTATGTTTCAATGTATATATTATCTTAGATAGGGGAAGAGAGATCATCAACATAAAGATTTTGTTTGCCTTTTTCCATTGATGTTAAAGGGGGAGAGAGAAAACCAAAATATTGGATGACAAATTTTTTCAAGGAGTATTATTCTTAGGGGGAACATTTTGTTTGTTGGGTTTCAATGCATGACAAAGGGGGGGATTATTGGAAAAATGTTGTCATTGATACCAAAGGCGTTGGTCAGTTCTATCATTTATGTTAAGGTATCCAAAATAGTAATATTTAGTCTTATCTATGACTATGTATTTAAGTTATAAAAGGATTTGGAAAGACAATGATATGTCATGTTGATGATATTTATTGCATAATGTTTATTATATTATCTTTTATATATCACTAAGGTGTTTGAGGTGATTTTGGAAGGGTTTCCAGAATTTTTTGAGGTCTGTTCCTCAGATAATTTATTTATAGGGGAAGTTTGTTATGCTCCATATTTAGTCCATATTAATAATTATGACATGCGGTCTCAAATGAGAGTTTGTCTACACATACTTCACCATATTCTAGATTTTTCATAGTTTTATCTTTTGTGGTTAGAAAATTATATGTGATAGAGTGTCTAATTTTTGAGTTGGCCAACTCGGTAAGTGTTCTGGCTAAAGTTAGATTGAAAAAACATGATGGGAAAAGCCCCATCACAACTTGATCAATGAAAAGTTAAGGAATATCAGTCATATTATGCCAACTAATTCTCTCTAATGCAATCAAGGAAATCATCCCATTCACCCATTTTGATTTTTTCTTGAATGGCTTTAATGACCAAACCATATGCAAGATGGCTAGCTTCCCTATAGTAGTGTGAAAGTTCAAATTGATTAATAAATTAAATCAACGGCTTGATGTAACATATAATTGAGCAGACATGATGGGGAAATTGAGCGAGACAATGCCTAATAAACTACCATTGAGTCCCCTTCAATACACAAACTTGTCACTTTATGTTTTATTGCCAATGAAAGGCCCAAAATAAGAGTAGAAAATTCTGCAAAATTATTTGCTACATAGGGTAACATGACAAATTATTAGTTGCATAGGGTATCATGCCAATTTTTACCAAATTATTAATTGGAATTTTTTTGCCAAATTAAAGTTTGCATTTTAGTCTATAGATATATATAAACTTTTGTTTAAAGAAAAGTATTTGAAATAATAATCTTGAATAAGAATATTAAATTCTTACAACTTCTTGATTCCTAGTGAAAATCTTTTAGATTTGGAAATATCCCTTTTGGGAAACCATCAAATATCATTTAATTATGAAATCTAAAATTCTGATGTCCAAATTTTTGAATTTTTAACAATAAAAACATTTTGAAGAAATTAATTTTTGGTATAGAAGCTGAAAAGAGGTTAAAAACCCAAAAGAAAAGATAGAGAAGTTTAGTTTTTAGGTAGGTAAAAAAGTAAATACATATTAGTAGTCATAGGAATTTTAGTAGAACAATAACTCTAGAAATCACATGTAAAGGTATAAAAGTAGCTCTAGAATATTGAGCATACACAACAAGTCCACAAAAAGAATAGTAGCTCTATTTTGTGTAAATATTTTTTTTGGGTATATTAATTTTTATTTGTATGAACATTAATTTTTTAGTATTTTTTATTTTACCTTTTTAATAGTCTTATATCAAAGTAGTAGTTTTTGTTGTTTTTATTGTTAATATATGGGGTTCCTAACCTTCATCTGATTTGGATATATGTTAAATTACTGTTTATGGATTAGTTAAGACTCAAACTAGATCTTTCATTTAAGTAGGAGTGCTCTACCATTAAGCTATTAACTTTTTTGTAAGAGTATATCATTTAACTTATTTTAAACTAAAAGTTTTCCATTACAATTTATAGTTTATAAAACATATTACTTGATTGATGGAACATATTTTTGTTGTAAAAAACAATTAACTGAGAAATCTTACCCTATGATTCTCTTTACACTAAAACATGCTTCTTCTAAGATTAAACCTGCTGCTCAAAACACAAACATATAAAAACAAAACTACATAACTTGTAACTAATTTCCATTAATACTTCACATTACATACACATCAATTATTTGTGTTTTTGCAGTATTGTTGTGTATATATTCTTAAAGTAAATAGCCACCTACATTGAAGAAGTACTTTTAAATTGAACAACCACCCATATTGAAGAAATTTGAAACTTCCAAGTGCGGGGAGCATTAAAACTAATTTAATAAATGTTACTCATAGAAAGAACACGATTTGTAAAGATAGATTTAAAAAAACAAAATGTGGAAAGAGAAATTTAGTATTAATATTGATGTATTATTAAATTTGGATGGCTCACAAAGTTTGATGGTCCCTTCAAGTAGTTCTCCAGATTGGAAAAAACATGAGGGGTTGCTACCCATTCCAATTGAAGGCTTTTCATAAAGCTTCTACAGAAAATGGAAAATATTTGTGAAAGCTTCTACAGAAAGACAAAACAAGACATAAAGCGTACTCTTTTTTTCAATACCACCTATTCCATTCCTGCTTAATGCTACACATTCATCCTTGATATAGAAAATGTAACTACATTTTTCTCATATTTAGCACCACAAAATGCATAGAAAATATATAATGAACACCTAGATTTGAACATGGAAATAATTTAAAAATAGCTTGTTCTTTGTTTGCAAAGTAAGAAAATTCCCTATGAATAGGGATATATATACAACACAAAATTCATTCAAAATTAGATGCCATCATTTTACAGGAGAAGCATACTACTAATACCTAAATGCTTGCAAAATAATGTATATATATATATATATAATTTTTTTACGTTGCCAAACTCATGATAGCAACTCATTCCATTAGCGTGATTAGTTCACACAAAAAGCTCATGTTACTGAGTTTTTTGAATATTTTATTTTTGATTACTTCAGAAATATTCTTGGGCTGATAATTCTTAGTGCCGCATTTTTACAGGTTTTTGTTCTGATGGAACTTCTTACTAGTCTATTTTTAGTTTAAAAATTATATGAAAATTTTAATCTTTAATATAAATTGAGATTATCATTATATTTTAAAATAGGAATAAATGTGTATGAGAGATTAAATATCATTTATTTTGATATGTAATTTTTACCTGAAATATTCTTAAATTTTTTTTATATATATATATATATATTTGACAATTTTCAGATTTTTCTTTTTTAATATTAACATTAGAAGTGATTTTAGTGATAGACATTATTTTGTTAAAATTTGGTTTTTAAATAAAAGAATTTTTTTTTGTATTTTTATTAATTATTTGAACTATTATAATGGATCAAAACATGCATTTTATAGTTTTTTTTTTATACTAAACTTATTTAAAAATGAACTTTTAAAGTTCACAAATATAGAACATCATATATGTCTTAATGAAAGCATTCATATTTTTTCGCAAAAATCCTTTATTAATTGAACATAATTAATTTGAAAGTATTTGACTCAATGGAAATAAATCCAAACAAACAAAAATTACAAAAAATAATAAGCACAAAATCTTACCAATACTTTATAACATGCTACATCACTTTCATTGATTATAAACATTATAAAGATTTAAATTACTACATTTCAAAACTTTTCAACTTGCTACATCACTTTCACTTTCATTGATTATAAACATTATAAACATCATTCACATCCTCTTGATAACATGATCAGTTAGGATTCCCCATAAGCAATCCATTCCAAGTACCTCTTTATATAAAGGTCCTGAAATAGATCTAGAGATTACCTAGACCAAATTATGGAACCTAGGTTAAATTGCTCAATCCTTGCTTCCATTAGCTAGTGTGAAGATAAGATCAAGGTTGCGCTTGTGGCTGGATATTAGAATGTTGTGTTGGAGTTTAGAAAATCTTGTATTAATAAAACAAAAGTTAAAGTTTTTGAATTGCTATGGAAAACTTTGTTTTAGATTAAAAAAAATTTAGTTTTATGTTTATATTTACATTGGAGAAGCTATGTTGTCAATAAGAGACAATTTATTGTAATTATTTCAAATCAATTAATGAATACAATAATTTTTTTAGTTGAGGTTATTTATTTAGTTGTGAAGAGATTTCTTTTTACTCTTTCAGTATTTGTGGGTATTTTACAAATTCATAATCTTTCATTTGGTATCAAAGCTATTTATTTTCTTTATTTGCTAACGGGTTTGAGAAAGTTTTTCGAGTTTTGTGAATTTGAAGAAGCAAGGAGAAGCCACACATGTTCATAATACATTCTTTGTATCCAAAGGTACATCATAGTATTTTGAGTATTTGATAGCTTCTCAAAAAGAAATACAAAGTAGTGTTTGAAGATAAATGCTACAAAATGTTTGAAGATAATTGTTTCCTCTCAAATTATTTTTTAGTAAGTTGAATGCAGTCAAATCAACCATAGATAATTCATGATGGCCATTTGAATTTTCAAGGGTTAAATTTGCTAAATAAGAAGAGTATGGTGAGAGGGCTTCCTCCAATCAATGCAAAAGAAGAAGTTTGTTCAAGGTGTGCACTTGGCAAGCATCATTGAGACAATTTTTTGATGTTCACAAATCTTGGAGCCAAATTTACTCTAGTGTTTGTGCATATTGACATGTGTGGTGATGTCCATGCAAGAGAAATCATTGGGTAGTAACCTTTATTTTTGACCTTCATTGATGATTATTCTTGCTACACTTGGGTTTATTTTTTGAAGTAGAAATCTAAAGCCTTTGCATGCTTCAAGAATTTTAAATAATTGGTTCAAAAGTAGAGTGGGTATCCTACCAAGATACTCAAAATAGATAGAGGGAGAGAGTTTAGTTCTACTAGATTAGATCTTCAGGCGAGGTAAGGCTTCACTGGTGTTTCTTGGTTCATGGTTCATGTACCAGCTCATGTCCGTGATCATTGTTCAATTGAGACCTTGTAGTCATTGTATCAACTTTTATGTAATCTTGATATTGTAACTTTGTAATTTGTGGCATTATTGGAAGCCATGTATTTTTGGATATTGTAATAGTATGTTAGTGGAATGTATGTTAATTCAGTTGCTTTGATCTTATGTATAAATGTTTAATGGAAATTGGATACATTGGAATACTTTAATTTCTTCATTATGGAATTTAGATGTATGTGTAGTTTTGAACTTAAGCATTTACTTTATCTAATTAAATAGACAATTGGATTAACCATGGTGTTAGTATAATATATGATTAATCTTCATTGGTAACCCTTAGAAAATCATGTGTTAGTCTTCTACTATGTTATTAGACATGCAATGGTTATAATTGATGCACTTGTTCTTTTAAAAAAATTTATTTCACCCTTTAGTTGCCTAGTTGTGTTGTTTTCCTTTAGGGTTCCTAGTGGGGCATTACATTTGGTATTAGAGCCAAGTTTCAACACAGGGTACTCTGGGTTTGTAGTGTGCCTTTCAGTTGACCATCTTGTTTAGGTCTTAATGTTTGTGTTTCCCTTGTTTTATCCTTGCCGTAGGTTTGAACCATTTTCTCTATACAGTACCAGGTCATGGCTAGGAAAGCTAGAGGAGGTGGTCGTATGGGTGGTCGCAAGGGAGGCAGAGGTGGAGGACAAGGTCATGGTTTTGACCATCACAGTCCTTCACCACCACCCACTCATGTGAGTGTTGAGCCCGAACGGTCTATTCATCAGGAGCCGGTCTGTTCATCAGAATTTTCAGCATGCAGGAGAGCATGTTCCCAAAAGGGAAGAGTTGAGACAAATGTTTCAGGAGGCTGTGGCTAGGTTAGGCCAAAGGCCTGAGTTTGAGCAACCTATTCATGCTCAAGTTGAGAAGCTACACCAGTAGGTTCTAGAGGAGAGAGAGAGAGAGAGAGAGAGAGAGATAGATCACCTAGGAGGAGGGAGATTCTAGCTAACCAAGATCTATTTTCTTTGGGTCACATAAAGGACTTGATGAGGTCCAACCCTCCTTACTTCGATGGTATGGGTATTGATCTTGAGGTAGAGACTTGGCTTATCGGTTTAGATCGGTGTTTCACTATGTTTCCATACAGTAGCAACACCAAGGCGAGATGCGCTATTATGCATCTCAATAATTTTGCTTCAATCTAGTGGAGATTAGAGGAGGAGAAGATCGGTGTATGCATTTACACCATAACATGGGAGCTATTTCTAGAGAGATTCAGGGCACGATTTCTCTCACCCCAGTGGAGGCAGACTCGAGCAGGTGAGTTCTATGCCTTGCATCAGTATGGGATGCTAGTAGACCAGTAAGAGCACAAGTTGTATGAGCTCAAACAGTATGTCGGGATTGGTAATGATGAGGCTATGCTTGTTCAACACTTCTTGGGAGGTTTGAATGACCACATCAATGGAGGAGTGAGGGTGTTTGAGCCACCTTCAGTGGAGATAGCTGTGGTGAAAGCCAGATTAGTTGAGTTGAACCTTATCCATGCACTTGGTGGGCAGCCAAGTATGTAGATAGGGAGTGCACCTTCCAGTGAGAATAGAGCTCAGGAAAATTAGTCCCAATCAGCTGCACCATTGAGGACTCCTCAGACACCCGCTAAGGGTGGACAATAATAGAAACAACAACAACTGTTGAAACCGAAACAATTTCAGGGCGCTTCAAGGTAGTCCTCACAGAGTGAATCTCATGCCCCTAGCCAAGGAAGTTTCCAGTAGTCTAGTGGGCCAACAAGTAATAGAGGACCAAGTAGAGGAGCTTTCTTCTCTTGTGGGTAGTTTTGTCACAAAGCCATGTAGTGCCCTCAGTATTTCCACAATACAGGTAGTTAGAGGCTGGCAGCATCAGAGCCTACAATGGGAGATGCAAGGGGATCCCATAGAGTGTTTACAATGGTGGATGACCGCCAAGTTGATCCTCAAGGGTCACACCATCAACCAGGTAAGGGTCCTATGGGACCCAAATGATGAGACCTCGGCAATTTGGGAGGATGCAGTGAAGATGAGAGAGTTGTATTCTTATTTGTTTTAGGCTTCCAGGAGTAAGCCTAGTTTTGAGGGGGAGAATGTAGTAACCCTACTCGTTTGAACTCATTAGACTCATATTTTATTATTGTTTGTTTTCAGTGGATACATTACCATGATGTGTTATTCAGACTTTTATGACATTATTTCATGCTTTATCTGGATATGAGATGCATAATTTATTTGCAATATTTCAGTACTTGTGATTTATGGCATTTTATGGATTATTGCTATGTACTGACACTTTACTTTATCTATGCAATGTGGAATTATATGTTGTGTTTGAGAGTCTATTGGATGCAAGGGGATGATTTTCCTTCACTCATTTCAGTGAGACAGAGAACGTCGCGATTCTCCTTCATCGGTGTGTATGCCATGTTTTCTATATTGTATATATGCATGTGTGGTTCAGTGATGCAGGATATTGCAGGTACAAGTACCAGGTAGGTATTGGGTATCATGTCCACCTAGCTTCACAGGTCTGAGTGAGCCTTATATTTTCTGATGGAAGTGGAGGAGATAGTAGTTGACCCTATTTTACCCAGTTACACTCTTGTGAGTGTCGTTAGTTGGTCGTCCTGGTAGTTTATTTGGCCTTTGTATTTTGTCATTTGATCTTTTTATGAGTATTTGCTTGAGTTTTGTTCGGTTTGTGTGTTTTAGTGGATTGAAATTAATTAATTAAATTTATGGAGTTATCTCATAGTTGGTATTTTTATTATGTATTTTATGCATTGAGATTATAAATTTAGTTAATTAAAAGAAGTTATTAAATGAAGTTGCAATTTGCATGATATTGGAAATATATTTTATTTAAATTTTAGTGATAAATAAATTAGATTAATTTCATTTATTGTTTCCTATAATTTTAAATATAAAAAGAATAAAAGAATAAATAATTGAATAATAGAATTAATTAGAATTAAAGTATTCTTTTAATTTCTTTATTTAGAAAAATTAATTAATTTGCATGGGAAAAGAAAAGAAAGAAAAAAGATTTTTAATTATTGCATGCTAACTTATCCTTGGTTAGAAAATGGGAAAAGAAAATAAAATTGTTTTTATTCTAAATTTAGGTTTTTGGGGAAAAGATATTCAACCTAGAATTTTAGTTTAAAAAGGGGAATAGTTCATTATTTTAGGATACACAGGAAACAGGTCAGAGATTTAGGTGAAGAGAAATTTATTTGGAAGTATGTTGAAGGATTGGTTCTCTTCCACAAATTTCTTCTAGGAAAGCTATACCAGGTTGGGTGGCTTCGTTTAATTGTTTGTTTTAAAGAAAATATTTTATTTATTTCTTCTTTCTGAATGATGTGTGTGTTAATATGTTTGTCAAAACTAAAATCCTATCTGATTATTTCTTGTTCTTTGCTAAAGCCCATTCCTGAAGTTAATTTTTGGTTTATGGAAAGAAGTTATTTTCTGCGTAATTTTAGATTAAATTTTTGAGAAGATTGGGAAAAGTTATTATGGCAAATTTTGTCAAGATTTTAATTGTGCATGGAAATTGCAAGATTTGGGAGGAATGGGATTACTAGAGAAAATATTCCCTTTTGTTTGACTTTTGTTTTGATACTTGGCTATGGCAATCCTTTTTGATATTTGTGTATCTTTGTGGAATTATTTAGTTATTTTAGAAATAAATTTAATCATTAATTAAATTTATTGTGTTATTAAAAGCTAAGGGAAATTTTTTTATTATATTATTTTGGAGAAATTATGTATTAATTAATTTCCCTTTTACTAAATTTGATTGGAAATAAATTTTGGTTGAAAATAGAAAATAATAAAAATGGCGGTAGTAGGCTACCGATGGTAGCAGTGGCTATCGTAAGGTAGCAGGCTACCTACAGTAGTACCTGCTACCACGTGGTAGCACCTGCTACCGTAAGGTAGCATGTACTACCAGTAGTAGTACCTCCTACCCAGTGCTACCGATGGTAGCACTTGCTACCGTAAGGTAGCATGTACTACCAGCAGTAGTACCTCCTACCCAGTGTTACCGACGGTAGCACCTGCTACCATAAGGTAGCATGTACTACCAGCAGTAGTACCTCCTACCGTACGGTAGCAGGCGGGTTTATTTTTACTGTTCCCTAAACCAATTTCGTGCAAACCGAAAAAAAATACTTTCGGATTTCCATGCCAGATGTTATTAAATTTGGTTTTTAATTTAGATTATTATTATATATATATATTAATATATAAGCTT
Organism: Cryptomeria japonica; assembly: GCF_030272615.1. Taxonomy (NCBI): domain Eukaryota; kingdom Viridiplantae; phylum Streptophyta; class Pinopsida; order Cupressales; family Cupressaceae; genus Cryptomeria; species Cryptomeria japonica. The sequence goes on from NC_081409.1 coordinate 741,301,931, forward strand.
ATTTTAAATATTTTGGACATTATATTATTTAGTATTTTAAATGCTATGGAAATTAATTGTCAGATGACATATATATTTTGGTAATATAATTATAAGTATATTGTATATATACGATGTATATAAAGGTATTCATATAATTATATTATATATATAATTAATTTATAGTTTGGATGTTTTCAGAAAAAGCTAGTAAATTTAGAGATTTTATATTTATGCTTGGAGACATTAGGAGATTAAATTTTTATGTGCTTCATTTAAACCTTATTGGACAAATGACAATATTGATTTATTTGTATTAATATAGTTGTATTTTCTTATTGTCTGAAAAATCTTTAATTGCAAGTTATTTATGTTTTTGGCTATTTTAAAAAATGAGTGCTTGTATTAGGATCTTGTGTAAATGATGTTTGTAGTCAAGCTTAATTTTGTTGCAATTCTGGTTGAGTTTTCATTGTGTCATATGCTATTTTATCTCCTTGGTCAGGTGTTGTTGTATAACCTTGTTGATGTGAGCCATTGTGTGTTTTGTTCCAAATGGTCAATCCTGGGTTAGTGATTATGTATCCTTCACCTGTGGTTTGTCAGGATTAGTTATGGCTATCTATTTTGCCATAGAGTTCTCATAGAGAGACCTTTCCTGTTAGTATGCTATGAGAGAGAGTGGCTTTCGAGCACGGACCATGCCCAAAGTAGATGACAGGATAACCTATCGAAAGTCAGTTAAAAAGTGATAACCTAATAATATATTGGGGGGGAGTGAAAAAAATATTAATTAAGATAATGTACCTTGTGCATAGGTGTAGTGCTTGTACAGGGCTCATAATTTTACGAGAAGGTCTGGAATGCCAAACTTACCACCTTGTCTTCACGAAAGGATTGGTAGGGTCCACATGAGACTTAGTTGGAGCTGAAAGCCATGAGAGGTTACCAAGATAGAGGGTTGGGACCTAGGAGGCCTACCATGGTAACCATCAAGCTATGCGATGACACTCTCTCCTTAGAGTCACTAGTGTTTTGTGAGTTGAGTCACATGGATGTTTGCGGAGTCATCTAGTTCTTTCATACTTGTCTTATTTTGGTTGCTTGAGGGTTTTCTACTATCTCCTAGCACAGTGGGTATTTTACAAATTCATAATCTTTCATTTGGTATCAGAGCTATTTATTTTCTTTATTTGCTATCAGGGCAGGTTTGAGAAATACATTCTTTTTATCCAAAGGTACATCATAGTATTTTGAGTGTTTGATAGCTTCTCAAAAATAACTACAAAGTAGTGTTCGAAGATAAATGCTACAAAATATTTGATAAATCTAACCATCATCATCTTCTAGCAAAGACTTATATGACATAGAATAGATTGTTTCCTCTCAAATTATTTTTGAGTAAGTTGAATGCACTCAAATCAATCATAGATCATTCATGATGGTCCTTTGAATTTTCAAGGGTTAAATTTGCTAAATAAGAAGATTATGATGAGAGGGTTTCCTCCAATCACCGCAAAAGAAGAAGTTTGTTCAAGGTGTGCACTTGGCAAGCATCATCGAGACAATTTTCCGATGTTCACAAATCTTGGAGCCAAATTTTCTCTAGAGCTTGTGCATGTTGACATGTGTGGTGATGTCCATGCAAGAGAAATCATTGGGTAGTAACCTTTATTTTTGACCTTCATTGATGATTATTCTTGCTACACTTGGGTTTATTTTTTGAAGTAGAAATCTGAATCCTTTACATGCTTCAAGAATTTTAAATAATTGGTTGAAAAGAAGAGTGGGTATCCTACCAAGATACTCAAAATAGATAGAGGGAGAAAGTTTAGTTCTACTAGATTGGATCTTCAGGTGAGGAAAGGCTTCACTGGTGTTTCTTGCTTCATGGTTCATGTACCAGCTCATGTCTGTGATCATTGTTTAGTTGAGACCTTGTGGTCATTGTATCAACTTTTATGTAACCATGATATTGTAACTTTGCAATCTGTGGCATTATTGGAAGCCATGTATTTTTGGATATTGTAATAGTATGTCAGTGGAATGTATGTTAATTCAGTTGCTTTGATCTTATGTATAAATGTTTTATAGAAATTGGATACATTGGAATACTTTAATTTATTCATTATGGAATTTAGATGTATATGTAATTTTGAAGTTAAGCATTTACTTTATCTAATTAAATAGACAATTGGATTAACCATGGTGTTAGTATAATCTACAATTAATCTTTGTTGGTAACCCTTAGGAAATCATGTGTTAGTCTTCCTTTATGTTATTAGATGTGCAATGGTTATAATTAATGCACTTGTTCTTTTAAAAAAATATTATTTACCCTTTAGTTTCCTAGTTGTGTTGTTTTCATTTAGGGTTCCTGGTGGGGCATTACAAGTTTGATGATATTTGTCTCAAAAAGATATATATAGACCACTTACTACTACATATACACCTCAATAGAATCACATTACTGAAAGAAAAAATTGTACCAAAATGGAAATGACACAAAACATGTTCTAGACAAAAAAATTTCAACTAGTTTTTGGGGAGAAGCAGTTTCCACTGCTATATATGTTATCAACCATAGTCCCACGAAAGAAATTCAAAACTTCACTCCAAAGGAATCTTGGAATGGTCACAAGCCTTCAGTGGCTCATCTTTGAGTCTTTGGATTCTTGGCATAAGTGCATATGTGCATATTCTAGTTCAAAAGTGAAAGGAGTTGGATGGAAAATCCCAAATTTGTATCTCTGTGGGTTGCTCTACTACAACTAAAGGCTATAGATTTTATAATCTCGAGACCAAGCAATAGATAGTTAGTCAAGATGTGATTTTTGATAAAGGGGGAATATGGAAGTGGAAATATGTGCAACAAAATCCATCAATAATAATAAAAAATGGAGGATAATAGTATTGTTCCTCCTCTCCCCACAAGGTCAAGTGGAAGTTCAAGCTCTAGTTCTAGTCCTTTGAGCTTACCTAGTTCTTCTAGTAGCACAAACTCAAGTGAAGATCCATGCTCATCATCACCTCCAACATCAACTACATGAAAGGTACAAAGTTTGGTTGATATTTATCAGAGGAGTGCTAATAAGAATCCAAATGTTAATTTTGCTTTGCTTAGTACATTTAAAGTTGAACCCCGTGTGTATGAAGAAGCAATGAAAGAACTAGTACGTGTTAATGCTATGAATAAATAGATGAATTCTATTCATAAGAATAATACTTGGAAATTAGTTCAACTTCCCAAAGATAAGAAAGTGATTGGCATGAAATAGATATACAAAGTCAAATATCATGCAGATGGTCACTGGAATGACATAAGGCAAGATTAGTTGCCAAGGGGTTTGCACAAAATCTTGGAGTGGATGCTACTCAATATATGAGTTTGTTTGGAAGCCTCATGTACCTCACATCTAGAAAACCTAATATTATATATGTTATGAGCCTCATCTGTCGGTTCATTTAGGATCCACATGAGTCACATTGGCAGGCTATTAAGTGGTACACAAAATTTTGAGCTAGTTGGTTACATAGATTTAGATTGGGCTAGTTCAGTGGATGATAGAAAATCTACATTTAGTTATGTTTTTCCCCTTGGTTCTAGAGTTGTCTCTTGGAGTAGTATGAAAAAGGCAACAATGTCTCTTTCTTTAGTAGAAGAAAAATACATGACAACTACATCAATAAGTTCTCAAGTTGTATAGATTAGATGGATATTCGTAGATCTACATTTGGTTCAGCAAGATCCAACCACCATATATTGTGACAAAAATAGCACTATTTTCATGACAAAGAATCCTATGTTTCATGCCAGAATGAAACTTATACAGATCTGACATCATTACATTCATGACTTGGTTCAAGATGGGCAAGTGTCATTACAATTTTTTCCTTCATATGAACAAGTTGCAAATATATTTACCAAAGCTCTTCCAACCCCAAGTTTTATTACCTTCAAAATTAATTGGGACTCACCATCATTGATCATTCAAGGGGAGATTGAAGATAAGATTAAGGCTACACTAGAGGCTGAAGATTAAAAGGATGTGTTGGGGTTTAGAAAATCTTATTTTATATTTTTTAGCTTTCAACTTTATATATTAATAAAATAATAGTTGTAGTTTTTGAACAAAGACATTAAAGTTTATTTTAGATAAAACAAATTTTAGCTATATGTTTTTTTGTTTTATATACTTTCTCCTCATATTCACGTTGGAGAAGTTCTATTGTTTATAAGAGATAGCCTATTTGTTAAAATTACTTATCTAAGTTGTCATTGACATCAAATTTGGTGATCTGGATTGGTCCAGATTGATATGTAAGATGTTGTATATGCTGATTTGTAGCACAGTGGAATATAGGTATGTATGTTACAAATTGCAAATCCTTGTTATTGTTGTTGTTGTTGTTGTTGTTGTTTTTGTCACAATTTTTCATATGACATTTGCTCCAAAATATTGAGGACGTGACTGTATGGATGTGAGATTTTTTGGTGTTGGTTGTGACATTTGGTCTTGTGCTTTGAAAGATGTTCTCCAAATGTCATGCTTCATTTCTATGTTTGGATATGCTATGATGAGCAGATTCTTATGCTCCAGTTTCCTCTAGTTCCTTTGGTTTCTGGTAGCATTCATTTGGTGGTTTGGTTTTCATGTCTTGAATAGTGTAATGCTGATTTGGATTGTGATAATTGTGCCCTAGAACTGTTGGTCTTTAGGTGTCTACAATAGCTATGATCTGGTTGTTCCATTTTGTGGTTTGATAATTGTGGCATTCCGGTAGTGCATTGTTTTGGTACTTTGAAGATGTATTCTTTTTTTTAATTGGTAGACTTTGAAGACCTATATTGGTATTCTACTCTAGTGATTGTAGCGTGTATTCTAATCATTAAAATATTCTTTTGACAAGTATCTAAGAGACTGACTTGATGTATATTTCTCAATTGGCACACACACACACACACATGCGCACGCACGTGTGCATGCATACACACACATGTGTGTGTGCGCACACACACAAGATATATCTTTAGGTCAAGTGTGTGGAAGTGTGAAAGTAAAAAATTATGATTGAACATATTGTGAAAGAGAAAGTGAGCATGAGCGAAGAATAGAAGTGGTAATTGACATAGGTGAAGTGTTGGTTCAGTATGGGGTATGTACAGGATCATGAGGGGCCAAAAATTGATGATATTCTGACTAAAGTTTTGACTGCTAGGCTGATTGAAAAATATCTACATCTTTCAAATGGTATCACATTTTTTAAATATGAAACACGTGTCACATTCTTTTCTTCATATACTATATTATTCAAAAAAGAATAATTGAATTTCATAACATTTTGAACAAGCTATGGTGGTTAGACATATGAGTTTTTTATATGTAACCAATGAAATAAGATTTGATGTGATAGAATTGGGTGTTGTTGATATACACCAACAACTTTCAAAGAAACATTGTGCTCTTGAGTCATGGCCCGTCGATACTGCTTATGCTCAAATGCACACTGATTACGATGGAGATTAGGGCCACCAACTAAAGCTTGAGAGGACTCAAGAACATAATGCTCCATGGGAGAGTTCTCTAAAAACTTATTAGGGATAGGAGAAGGCCTAACTGATTACTAGAAGAATCAGAGAAAACCAAAAGGCTTCCACGTTGAAGGTTGTGAAATAGCATGTATATTAATTATTATGTTACGTAGCCAAACATATGATAGGAATCCATTCCAATAGTAGGACTACTTCACACAAAAATTGCTTGTTAGCAATTTTTTTGAAGAATCAAAAATATTATTGGACTGATAATTCTCAGCGCAACATTTTACCGATTTGTGTTGTCATGGACGTACTTTGGAATCATTTTTTGTTAAAAATTTTTATTAAATTTTTAATCATTTATACATATTATTTTTTATTTTTTTCAATAAAAGTGGAAGACCTCTAATTTTATTAATTATAATATTTAAATAATCTTGGAGCACCCATAGGAAAGAACCAGGCAAAGAAAACTCCGATCTTGTTCATAAAATTCCCATTGGGAAGATAATATGACCAATTACATTGAAGTAGAGAAGTGAATTAATATGATTAATGTATATTATGATTATCAATATATTTTAAATGGGAAGGGAGATTAAAGATTATTTCATTTTGGATATATAATTTTTATGTGAAGAGACTTTTTATAATTTTTATAATTTTATTTTTAATATTAAAATTAGAACTGTTTTTAGTGATATATGCCATTTAGTTTAAAAGGTGTTTTTAATAAAAGAGAATAAATTATTATTTCTATTAATTATTTGAACTATTATTTTCTTAATTCCTTCAATTTTCTTAATAGATCAAAACATAAATTTCATAGTTTTTCCATACTAAACTTATTTAACAATGAGACTTTTGAAGTTTTTAAAATGTAGTTAATACATATAGAACACCAAATATGTCTTAATAAATGCACTCATATTTTTCCGAAACTAATCATTTTTCTTATTAAAAAAAATTAATTTCAAAGTGTTGGGGTGGATGGAAGTAAATCCAAACACACAAAAATTACAATTGATATTAAACACAAAATCTTACCAAAATTCTTTAGTATGAGCACTACAACACTTCTATTGATTATAAATATTATTTATATTTGAAACACATCACTAGATATCAATCCATTAAAAGTAGCTCTTTATATAGAGGTCTTGAGATGAATTAGAGATTATATAGGTGATTGTTGAAGACTTGCTCAAATATATAATATTTTCCCTCTTTTATCCTTATCTTGTTTGTTTCTAGAATATTTCTCTTCTTATCTAGATTCCTTCTAAAATTTTATATTTATCTTTTGTCTCCATTTAATGAATATGTATTCATTGGTTAGAGAAATTCACATCCCAACACTCCCACTCAATTTCTATGACAAATGCTTCAACATACTCAAATTTCTTTTCTATTCACTATATACTCAAATTCCTTTTCTATTCAATATAGTATTTTATTTTGTCTTCTTTTAATGATCATAACTAAATGTTCTAATTTATTCAAACCCTTTCCTTTTCATGAAATGACTTCAAATCATATTTAAGATCTTTAGATCTTTTCTCAATAATGATGTGTTTCTTTTGGCTTGCTCCAATTGCTACTACTGTCTTTCAAATTATTGGTTTTCCAAGTCAACTTTTCTAAAGGAATTACTAATCCACATAGGGTACACAGGTGAATATCGCAACACACCTTTTGTATATCCTTTCCTAATACAATGTCAACACTCCTTTTGTATGTCTTTTCCTATTACAATGTCAACACTGCACATTCTTTATTCATTGAATTGACATTTTTTTTAACCTATAACACTTGTGTAAGATTTACAAACTCAAGCATACTATAACATTCCTCACAAACAACTTTAGTATAATCACACTTACCAAATGAATAACACAAATCTAATGTGTAACATGAACCATCACAAATAGATGGTTTTGGCATTATACATTTATTGCATGCTATTAATTGATCATTCTCTTCTTTCAATTTTGATATTTATTTATTTTATAAACTATTTTTCTTCTTCTAATATCATCATGCAACTTCACTCCTTCTAAATCTTTATTTTTCTCTTTAACTTTGTACAATTCTATTTCAATATCAATTTCCTCTAAAAATTTAAATTTCTTTTTGCTCCTCTTTTAAAATTGTTATAATTTTTGAATTGCATTTTTAAGTTATTTTATCCATTTAAATAAATGATTGAGACTTAATTTAACTATAATTATTTAGTATCATTTAATAACTTCATGCACCTTCAATCATCCATGTTGTGATCAACCCTATAACAAATACAAGTTAATCAATCTAACAATGTTATATTTACCTAAAAATAACTTCTCCTTTCATATGGTTGGGTTCAATTGCCTTTTTCCTTGTGATTTTCTTTGAGAAAACTACAACATTTTTTCTTAAAGATTTGATTATTATACCTCTTTTTTTTAAAAAACAATTTTCAAATGCTTTAAAGTCATGAGCTCTTTTCCAATGGTTTATACAAATAACATTAAAGAAGAGTACATCTATTATTATTTTTTGTTTTTTTGTTTCCATTGAAATATAAACTATAGTTTTTACCATAGGGTATGACATTAAATGCAAATCTCATACCATGAAATACAAAAAACCAAAATGGTACCCAATAACATCAAGGATGCGTCTATTCTAACTCCGAAAAGATAGTACAAATTGACTAAGCGTCAACCTGATTCGTCAACCTCATTCATCAATGCAATTTAAACATAAGAGACATAATTTTTAATCCTTTTAGATTTACTTATACAAAAATTACAAATTTGTACAACTACCTATCAAACAGAAATATTTTTCAAACCACATTATTGCAAGTGGTAACTCTGGTTAAAAATAATAAAAGATTTTATACTTTTTTATTAAGTTTTTTTACATTAAGTTTAAATAGTGGTAAAAATTGTAATAGTAAATAAAGGTTTGAAATATTATATTAATTTTTTAAAATTATAATTTTAATATTAAAAGTTAGATTTTATTTTTATTCGTTAAATTTTTTTTAATAATGGTAATTTATAAATGATAAAAAATTAATTTAAATTTTATATTTATTGAAATTTTAGTTTGAAATCATTTTCATTTTACACTTTTCAAACTTAGATTTTTAGATTTTTTTCACAAACACACACAAGATTAATTATATATTTATAATTTTTTATCTATTATTTTTTATTTTTTATCTGTCCAGTCTCATTATTGACAAGGGTATCTCCCCCTGGAATAGGGTTGTCTGGAGCTCCATCAATCTGAAAGGCCCTCATTTTGGGATCTGTTCTGTGTATGTTGCTAATGATTATAGAGATAGGATTGTTTTATGGGATTGGCTTAGATCTCTCCCTAACATCGCCTAGATAATTGTGGGGGATTTCAACATGGTTGAAAATAATTTTGACAAAACTGGTGGCCTACCTTTTGCATGGAACAATTCTGAAAAAGTGCACTCGAACAGGCTGAAACTACATAAGTCCCTGTTTGATCCAATGGAGGATCTTGGACATTCCCCCCTCGACCTTTGGCACACTTGGTGCAACTATCAAAAGGGAGAGACTATAATCTACTCTAGACTGGATCACTTCTATGCTAATAAAGAAAGTTTTTCCTTCCTCCTTGATGCCGAAGGTAGGTTTATTTCTGTTTGGCCTATGACCCTGTTCAACCACCACCCTGTTATTGCTCTTCTTGATATTAGAAATGTTGTGAATACCCATGTCAACAAATCCAGTAAATTTCTGCTTAATACTTCCCTCCTCAAGGATCAGGATGTCTTGACTGCCCTGAATCTTATCAAACTTCTTAACCTTCAGAACAGGCTCCTCTCTTCTCATGTTGATAGATGGAACTTTAATGTGAATTCCTGGCAAAAGACCTTACAGACTATAGGATAAATAAAGGCAAAAGACTTTAGGTTTGTTGAGAAATCTCTCACCAACTAGGTACATTCCTTAGAGCTTGACATCCAAAACAACCCTAGTTGCGCTCATAGGGCTGCTCATGTTGCACATGCTAGGGAAGCTCTTAGGAAACACCATCAAGTCAAGATCCATGGGGCTATGGTAAGGGCCCACACCCACTACCTACAATATGGGGAGAAGGGCTCCAAATTATTTTTTAATCTACTTAAGCATAAATAGTCCAAGGAAAAGATTGATAGGCTGATTATTGATAACAAGGAAATTATTGACCTTCCCAGTATCAAAAGTGCTTTTGAACTATTTTACAAAAACCTATTTACTTTTGAAGATAGTGCCAATGATAAGGACATTAGAGATAAATGCAGAACCATGATCCCCACTAGAATCTCCCCTGAAGACTCCATCATCCTCAACCAAAGGGTAATTGTTGATGAAATCACTACTGCTATTAACTCCCTAAAATCTGACAAAGCACCGGGCCCAGATGGCCTCCATATTGAATTCTATAAGGCTAACCTAGAATGGATTGCCAATGACCTCCATGGTGTTTACTCTGAAGCTTTTGATAATGGAACCCTTGGTGCTAATATTAACAATGGGATCATCAAGATAATACCCAAGGATGGTGATAGGGCCTTAATCAAGAATTGGAGGCCTATCACCCTCCTCAATATCTCCTACAAAATTTTGGCTAAATTTATTTCCCTTCAACTTGAAAAGCTCCTCCCTAAATTCATCTACCCTACCCAAACTAGCTTTATCAAGGGAAGATATATCTTTGAGAACCTCATTATGAGCTAGGAAGCCATGGATTGGGTTAGGGCCTCTAACCAAGACACTACTATGTTTTTACTTGATTTTTAAAAATCCTATGATTGTGTGGAATGGGATTTTGTCATCATGATGTTACAAGCCTTTGGGTTTCCAGTTAACTTCTATAAATATGTTAAGTTCCTTCTTCAGGATGCCCCAGCTCAAATTGAAGTCAATGGATCCCTATCTCAAAACATTCAACTTAGTATCTCTATCAGGCAAGGTTGTCTGCTTGAACCTTCTTTATTTGTTATTGCGTTAGATGCTCTGTATTATCTTCTCAGGGACAATTCGCTATCCCCCTCTGTTAAAGGATTTAAGCTCCTTGATGACTCTAGCCTCCTCAACATCCAGTTTGTGGATGATACTACCCTATTCCTTGAAATTTCACCCTAGAATATTGACAATCCTGTTCAAAAGCTTAAAACCTTTGGTATCATGTCTGGAGCTAAAATCTCCCTTTCTAAGTCTACTCTACTTGACTAGAAAGAAAATCCCCTATCTAGCTCAGTCCCTATGGGTTTCAATGGGGAGGCCCCAACAAAATCATTTAATACCTCGACATCCCTTTCTTTGTTTCTCCCTCTCTTTAAGAGATGTGGTAGTGGATAAAGAATAAGATTGACAAAAAACTGCATAGATGGGATAATAGATTCCTCTCTTTGGCTAGAAGAATCCAAGTCTATTAGAAAATTCTCTCCTCATATAGTGTCTACTACTCCTCCACTTGGATGTTCAATAACTATCAAATCCTTGATATCTAGAAAGCCATAAGGTAGTACCTTTGGTCTGATGGCAAAGGTGGAAAAAAAATGCATGCAGTTAAATGGAAATGGTGTCACATGACTAAGAAAACTGGTGGCCTTGGGCTAAAGGATCTCAAGATCCAAGGTATTGTCCTCGCTACAAAATGGATTTTTCATGCCTTAGATGGCATGGAACCCTGGAAAGTCTTGATTAGAAACAATATCGAGAGAGGTGTCCCTAAGAATGCTAAGTCCTAGAAAGCTCTTCCCCTTGCTGACCAGGTGGTAGGTAGCTTTCTTGTTTCTATGTATGGCTCATATGTCTTTAAGTCCATTTGGAAAGCCTTGGAGCATATTAGACATCTTATTGACAGCTCTAGTGTTAGCAGCAATGGTACTATTCATGGGGAAAGGTCGATTTGGTGGAACCTCTTTCATGCTAATAAACCCATAGCCCTCACTCAAGCCTACTCGGCCAAGCTTTGGGCGAGAGTCGACATTAGTCTTTGAGGACTTATTTGAGAATGATGTCTTAATCAGCTAGGAAGAGCTCAGAGCTTCCTAAAATCTGCCTCCCACCCAAAAAAGAACATACCATATGATAAAGAATTCTTGTGATACCCTTGCTCTGCCCTTTATTACTGATCTGGACTCTCATTGATTCTTGACTTTCAAATGGAAAGATGGCTCTCTCCTACCCAATGTTAAATTTCGCACCATAAATGACCTGATCTCCAATGATGACTCTACTATTAACCATGTTAACATCTTGTGGTACTTGGATCTTCCTGACAACTCTTGGTATAAGTGCTTTACTCATCTATACAAAACCCTGGTTCCACCTAAAATTCAATGTTTTAAATGGCATATTATTGACAGACTTCCATTAAGGAGAAATCCTCTCAGTACTGATATGTGTTCCACTTCCAGATTACCTGAGACCGATAGACACATTTGTTTTGACTGCTCCTTCACCAGGGAGGTTTGGTTAATGTTTGGTTTTTGTATTCCTAATCATGTGGATATTTTTAACATTATTACTGGTTATATTGATGGATCAAAAAAGGATGCTAATTTATTCTGGTTTATCTTATCTTCTTATATCTTTTCGTTCATTTGGAAGCTTCGAAATGAGGACAAATTTAATGGCAATGGTAGATGTCTTACTGAGTCTCTTTGTAGACTCACTTTTTTTAAATTTGCTTCGCAGGTCTGCTTCTTGATGAATGTCGAAAGGCATAAGTTCCTCCAGTTCCTGCAAGATGGTCATGCCACTATGTTCAGATATGAAATGAAGGATGCCTACAAGTGGAGGAGGCTCGCGAACAACCAGTCTTCCCTTGAAGAGGCTCTAAAGAAGCTGGAAAAAGAGATTAACAGTAATATGATGCCTGAGGCTAACCACATTGCCATAATGACTCAGATCCAGGATCGAAAAAAGGTGATCTTGATGGAAGAGGCCCAAGGGTGGACCACTTAGGTCGATCCATTTGACCACATTCTGTAGTAGTGCTTTGGTTCTCCTTTGTTCTGTCCTTTTTTGACTTTGGACTACTTTCAATAATGTAATCCAGATCCTCTATGGTTTTGGTGGTTGAGGCGTAGCCTCCCCTATTTACAACTAGTTGTATTTTGTTTACTCTCGATCTTTAATACAAAAAAAGGTTTAGGTTTTATTATATAATATATATATATATATATATATATATATATATATATATATATATTAGTTTAATTTTAATTAAAAGCTCATATTTTTAACTTTTCAAACATAGATTTTTTTTAATTTCTTGTAACTATAACATATATAAATAATAAACATAATTTATAAATAATTAATTAAATATTTAAAAATTTTATATAATAATTTTTTATAATTTTATTACTTACTATATTATAATATATAATGAAAGTTTAGGTTCCATTATGTAAATATGTGTACACTTGACCTAGGTCACTATCATAGTCCTATATGTGAACCTCCTAGATTTATCATTTGCATTTATCTTTGATGTCTTAGATTCCCTCCTACTAGACATTGTGAGTCAAGCTATCCCACTCACTTCCAAATTACGCACCCTTATCAAATGAATGCAACATCACACTACTAATACTACCTATTCCTAACTCTATAGTAGACTAATTTAAAACCATTCAACTTTATCATAATTTTATAGAAATTTTTGGAAATTTTTTTTTTTTTTACTTATCTAGATAATAAATTACCAAATCATGTATAAACTAAAAAATTCTTATTCGAAAAATCAAGGAAACTTATTTCTAAATTTATAACTAAAGTTCGATTATAAATTTGAAATCACTTTAAAGTGAAAATTAGCAAATAATTGTTTAAAAATTTATTGTACCTAATTTTTTAGAGAATCCTCCTCTAACTTGTCCATGATTACATGCATGCTTTTTTTTCTTTGAAATAAAAATATAAAATATATTTGTAGAATTAACAAATTTTAAACATTGAATTATTAATATCAAATCATTTTGATGGGTGTAAATAAACTAACTATTTAGAATTTAGAATACATCTACTATAATCATGCTCCAACACTATACTTTTTTTATTGATTCAACCAAACAAGTACCAATGACCTAAACTAATAACAGGAACACAATGCTCTGTGTCTCTTGTTTTATTGGCAATGAGATTTACCAAACAATGGTAGCTAAAAACTCTCAAAATTTTGCAACCTTGATGACTTGCAATTACTTAGAGTTAAAAAACCTCAATTTTTGTGATATTACGTAGTGGTTGTACTTTTCGATTCTTTCATTGCAAGGAGGCTTCTTTTTCTACAATATCATTTTCTTTGATAGCTTCTAGACTCATCTCTGAATATTATTTTTCTTACCTAAATTCCTTCTAATTCTAATACGAAGAGTATCCATCTAATTAGTTTGGAGGTATATAAGGCCTTTTGTACACTATATTTATTTTTCAAGAGTTGTAACATATATTCTCATAATTTATAGTATTAGATTTTACATTTAGTTTCATTGTCCTTTATAATCGTTAGGGAATATTAAAATAATTTTAATTTCATTAGAAATATATTTAGTAAAATTGTTTTTCTACAATTAAACCAAAGGTGAAGCTTTGACATTTTATGGTTTTCCATAAATTTTAATATGATTTAGAAAAGTATTAAAACACATATTTTGATGCAAATAGGTATTTCATTTATTTACTTGTCACTATATTAACATTTGGCTATTCTTAATGCCCACCATATTTATAATTTAGTATTTTGCACGCTATAAATTAATCTAAAACTTAATTTTCATTTATTTTCTTTCTTAAGATTCACCCAAGAAGAAAAATAACATAAGGTGAGCAAGTTATTCTAACTTAAAGTGTAATTCAAGAAAATAGAGGTAAGTTGCAATTTAATAGTTCCTAGTTTTTTATTAACCATGTAGTATTATAATAAAAATGAAATGAAAGTTCCCGCTCCAGGGACCCCTGCATCATCTGTGATTGTTGTTGTGACATGTGTGTTATTTTCAATTGATATTTAGCTTTATCCCAAGGTTCTAGGGGTTCTTGGAGACCATGACCCACTCCTTGCAGACTCCACTATAGATCTAGTTGTCATAGTGCCCTCTTTTTTGGCCCTGATCTCTTATTTTGTGGTTTTGCCCTCTTCTAGTGTGGTTGGTCCCTTTCTCTTAGGTATATAGAGGCTTTGTAGTGATTGTTCCTAGGTTCCTAGTTGGAAATAACTTTCTTTTGACATCAAAACCATCTACTAGAACTATAATCTTTGCCCAAGCTGCTATTTTTGGACCCATCCACCCTTCATGAGTGCTCTGAGCTCTTCCTTGTGCTAATGTTTCACCAATGATTGTTTGAGGTGATGAGATAGTTGTAAATGAGTATTTATACCAAATATGAGGCTTAGTGTGTCAATTGTGTATCCTTTATCCCTCTCTTGTATATCTACATAGTTGGGTCCTCTCCTCCTAGAAGCCTATTGCATCTAGTAAGATTGATATTTTCCCTTGTGCTAGAGGTTTCTTCATTGCCTCTTTTTCTTCCTCTAAGGATTGAGACTTAGTGTTAGGTCAACATTAGGACTGGGAAGAGCACTCTCTCTCAGTTAAACCCAAGTCTACCTCTTTCAATCCACTCACTAAGCCACTTCATGTGCATCTAGTTTGGGTGAGATTGTCAAATCATTCCTTCTAATTTTCGGAGGAAAAATTCTATGAAGTTGTTGACAATTTAGGTGGGAATTTTCTAAAAATTAATGAATCCACTTCACACATGAGTCATTCAACATTTAATCACATTTTAGTTGATATCTACACATTTAATGCCCCACCTAGGAATGTGGTTATGATTGTTGGAGATATGTCGTAGATGCAACTACTAGATTATGAGGGGCTCCTCTTCCATTGTCATCACCAATTCAGAATTTTTCACTTGGCTTTGAATTGCTCTTTTTTATGTAAAAAAGAAACAACTACTTGGTGGAAGAATGATAAGGAATATCAATTGACTGTTGATATTCCTTCTACTCAAGATTTCTCTTCTAAGGATCCTGATGATGTTCATGCCCCAAAAATTTCATGTCCTTGGAAAGTTTCTAGTGTGTATCCTCCTATTTCGTTTCCATCTCATCTTGTTTCAAATACCTTCTCACAACTTCTATCTCCTCTTGGTTGTGTGAGATTTGCATTGTATTGCATTGTAGTTGCACATGGGTACTTAATATGGTGATGTGGTTGAGAACCATATTGCTTCTCATATGCATTTTCATTTGCTAATTGTAGATCTTGCATATTTTTCCCTAAGTTGCACTTAAGAAGGGGTGTTGGTGTACACGTTTCTAACCAAGAACATACTCTTAGGTTTACTTAGGAGTTTGACAATCTTCTAGATCCACAACTATTTATTATCTTGTAGGTTAGGTATATCATTTTCTGTGCCTGAGTGATTATGCCTACTTCTTTTCCTTATTTTTGTACTCTTCTCTGTTGAATTCTTCTTTCTAAACATGAGGTCTATACATTTTTAAACACCTCATTCTCATTGATGCATTGTGTACATTGACTAGTGAAATAGCTTGTGGTTGCCTATTGTTTGGTGAACATTTGTATTATGGGTTGCAACACAGGCTCTTGGGTGTGTCAATAGTTTAATCATTACATGTATGTAGATAATTGGTAAGGGGTAAATTTGGTTGTAGTGTTATAAATTCTACTCCTTTAATTATATATATAGATATATATAATTAAATATACACATACACATATAAAATTTCCAAAACCTAGTTTATCCCTTCTTCGCACCTTTCCCTATTTCTTTTTCTACTCATTTTATGTCTAAAATATATTTTTATGGGGGTTGTGGGTCTTGTCTCTACCTTACCCACTATTTTATTGTCATGACCTATGTATATTTGTAACGAAATGGAGGGTCACCATGCATCTATAATGGCATGATCACCCCCTTTTACACAACTACACCATGCCTATTTAATGCAATGCACTAGTCAATTTTCTTTATTCTTGCCTTCCCCCTTTTTATTTTTTTTCATTTTTCATTTTATTTTACCATATATATACTGAAAGTTGTAAATACTCTATATCGGCATGGTCAAATAGGTTTATAATATTTTATATCATAGAAGTTAGTTGACATAGGTTTTGATCTTCAAAGAAAAGTTGTTGGTACTTGATTAGTCCCAAAAATATAATATACATATATAAATACAATCATATCATAGATTACAACAAGACATTTAATTCATAACTTTCAGTTACTGAAGAATTGTGATAATTAATGATTAAAGTATTACTTTAGCCACCACAACAAAGATCAAGACTATCTAAATGGTTTTGGAAATAGCAATGCTGTTTGGATGTCAATTTCATCAAATTGATGTTAAGAGTATCTTTTTTGATGGAGATCTCAAAGAAGGAGTCACAAGCTCCCTAAGCCTAGTGTATCAAGATCAATAAATATATGTTTCAATGTGGATTTGTCAAGATTCCATATGATTCCAATCTATACCTTAAAGCGAAAGGTCTAGTGGTGAGTCTAGCTAGGGAGAGCAAGTTGGGGACTCAAGTAGCAGAGGAGGATACCGTGGGAGAAGACCTAATGGAAGAGGTTGGACAAATGGATCAGGGAGAGGATCCAAGTTCTCTAGTATGAGATCTATAACTATAATCAGATGTGGCACCCAACCTAAAAGTGTTCGGAGAAGGCCTCAACTTCTCATGGTGGTGAGAGGAGAACCACCTTGACTCAAGAAGATGCAAGTAGTATGACTTCTCCTGAATTTAATTTGACATCAAAGATGGGAGAGAACCTGATGATCAAGAGGAAACTGCTAAAGGAACCAGTGAATACTGAGCCACCCCAAAGAAAGGCTTTGTTTAGAGTCAACTGCAAGATTCAAGGTAATATTTGTAAAGTTGTCATAGGTTCAGGGTCTACCGATAACATTATATATTTGGAAGTAGTAAGAAAGTTGAACTTGGAGAGAATACCCCATAGTTGTCCATATAGAGTGAGTTGGTTGACCAAAGGGCAACACATACTCATCACTGAACAATTATGGGTAGAGTTTAGTATTGGGGGGTATACGAATAAAATTTTGTCTGATATCCTTCCAATGGATGCTTTCCATTTTTTTTGGGTAGACCATGATAGTTTTACAAAGAGGCTCATCATGATGGAGAAAATAATGCTTACTCTTTCCAAAAGGATGGTGTGACTTTTATGATATAGTTAGTGGTACAAGGGGATCCACAACATGTAGGATCTAGTGTGATGATGGTAGGAGAAAAAGAGTTCCTAAATACACCAAAGGAGGAAGGTGGAGTAGGTTTTCCTTTGATAGTGAAGCCCAAGGAAGAAAGGAAGAAGGGTGTGAGTGAGGTAGGACCTAATGAGGTCAAGGAACTGCTAGACTGGGCCAAAGGATTGGTTGTGGAAGATATACCTGATTCCCTTCTACCTATCACAGATATTAGTCATTAGATTGACCTCATACTGGGAGCAATACTTCCTAACAAAGCAACATATAAAATGACCCCACAACAAAATGAAGAGATAGCTAGGCAAATTGAAGAACTCCTAGATAAAGGGTTGGTGAGAAAGAGCCTTAGCCCATGTGCAGTACCTGCTCTGTTATCCCCAAAGATGGATGGGAAATGGTGGCTTTGTATTGATTCTAGGGCTATCAATAAGTTAAACATCAGATATAGGTTTCCTATTCCAAGGATAGAGGACCTAATGGATTATTTAAGGGGAGCTACCTATTTCTCTAAAAGTGACCTCAAGAGTGGGTACCATCAGATAAGGATAAGAGAGGGAGATGAATGGAAGACTACATTCAAAACCAATGAAGGGTTGTATGAGTGGCTTGTGATGCCTTTTAGTATTTCAAATGCCCCTAACACCTTTATGATATTAATGAATGAAGTGTTGCAGGATTTATAGGGAAATCTGTGGTAGTCTACCTTGATGATATATTGGTTTTCAGTAAGAGAAAGGAGGAGCACTTGAAACACTTGGAGATAGTCTTGAAGCAGCTACAAGAACATAAGTTGATAAATTTTGAAAAGTGTGACTTCATGAAGAAAGAGTTGTTGTACTTAGGCTTTGTCATCTCTAAGGGTGACTTGAAGATGGATTCTTCCAAGGTAGAGGCTCTTTTGAATTGGCCTACACCTAAGACAACCAAAGAGGTAAGATGTTTTCATGGTTTGGCAACATTTAATAGGAAATTCATTAGAAATTATAGTAATATTTGTGCACCTATGTGAGAAACCATCAAGGGTGGTGGTAAGGTGATGTTCATGTGGACGAAAGAAGAAGATAATATTTTGAGTGTTTAAAATAGAAAGTTGACAAGTACCCAGTCTTAGTATTTCCAGATTTCAGTAAGGTCTTCACCATTGAATGTGATGCAAGTGGTTTGGCTATAGGAGCAGTATTGAGCCAAGAGGGGAGACCGGTGGCATTTTTCAGTGAAAAACTAAATGAATCAAAGAGGAAGTATTCCTCATATGACTTAGAGTTGTATGCCATGGTACAAGATCTGAAAAAGTGGACACATTACTTGCTTCCTAAGGAGTTTATTGTGTATACTGACAATCATGATCTTAGTTTGTTTTAATGGATAGGAGAAGCTAAATCATAGGCATATGAAATGGGTTGAAAGTCTACAAGAATACACCTTCATCATCAAGCACAAGAAAGGGGTAGCCAATAAGGTTGCAGTGCTCTAAGTAGGAGGGTGTTGACAATGCAAGAAGTGCAGTTGCAGAGTATGGGTGTTGAAGCACTCAAAGGATTGTATGAAGAGGACCAAGATTTCAAGGAAATATATAAGGTATGGAGTGAGTTTGCAAATACTTTTCATGGAGATTTTTCCGACTACACCTTGCAGGATGGTCTTTTGTTCAAGGGGTGTTAGTTATGTATCCCTGGGTGTTCAATGAGGTATAATATAGCAAAGGAGAAACATAGTGGTGGTTTAGGAGGTTACTTTGGGCAAAATAAGACTTTGGACCTAGTCAGGAGATTTTACTTTTGGCCGAAGATGTAGACTGATATTAGAAAGTTTGTAGAGAGTTGTATTGTATGTCAGCAAGCAAAGGGGGTCACAACCAATGCAGGCTTGTATCAACCTTTTCCTATACCAAGTAGACCATGGGAAATTTTGAGTATGAAATTTTTGATGGGATTATTCAAGACAAAGACAGGTTCAGCAAGGTGGCTCACTTTATTCCTTGCAAAATCACAAATGATGCTAGCTGTATTACAAGATTGATCATAAGTCTTATTAGTATAATTTTTTATAATATTACATATGAATATATCATTTTAGAGTTCATTTTCCCACTTGATACATATTACTAATCACTATCTAAAATTTAAAATATGCTCATGCCTCAATTAATTAACTAACTGAGTGTATCATTGAACTTATTTTTAACAAAAGTTTTTTATTACAATTTACACTTAAAAAATTATACAATATATTAATTGATTGATGACATATTTTTTCTCTAAAAAAATTAACTAAAAAATCCTTGAAAACCCATTGAAAAATAAAAAATAAAAAAATACTTAAATTACACTGTCAATTCTCTTAACACTAAAACATACTTTCTCAACAAATAAACCTGCTACTCCAATCATAGACAAGAAAATCTATTAACTCTTATTCATATTTATGCAAATTATTGTGTATACATTCTTAAAGTAAGTAGCCACCTACATTGAAAATTGCAAGTGTGGAGAGTCTTAAAACTTCAAGATAAAGTGTCGTAGCTTCTGCACACAAGGACAGAAAACTTACTCATTTTCTCAATACCACCTATTCCATTCACCCTTACCTTAGGGAATGCATCTCAATTACTGCTCAATGCTACACATTCATCCTTGATCTGCAGAATGTAACTACATTTTCTCATATTTAGCACAACAAACTATATAGAAAATAGTTTCTCTTTTGTTTGTAAAGCAAGCCAATTCCCTATGAGAATGAATATCTATATTTAAAAACACAAAATTCATTAAAAATAGATGCAGTCATTTCCGAAGAGAAGCATGCTTCTAATGCCTAAAGAAAAAAAAAAGCTTCCACATTTAAGGTTGCAAAATAGTGTGTACAGAAACTTATGACAACAACCCATTCCAATGGTGTGACTACTACACACAGAAATTGCTTATGTTACTATGTTTTATGAACATAGATTTTTTTTTTATTACTTGAAAAATCAGAAATATTCTCGGGATGATAATTTCCAGTGCAGCTTTTAGCAGTTTATGTTGTGAAGGACGTACTCATCAATCTATTTTATTTTAAATAAAATATTAAAATTTTAATCATTATAATAAATTAAAATTATCATTATATCCTAATATAGGGATAAATGTGGATGGGAGATTAATTTTTATTTTAGATGTGTATTTTATTTTTTATATATAATTTTTATGTGAAAGATTCTTATACTTTTTCAGAAATTTTTGATAGTTTTATAGCATTTTTATATTAAAAAAATTAGAAGTGTTTTTATTGATATACATCATTTTGTTTAAAAGTTATTTTTTAATTAAACCAAAACAAATTATATTTATTCTAACGATTTGAACTATCATTCCTTTAATTTTCTTAATGGACCAAAACATGCATTTCATAATTTTTTCCATACTAAACTTATTTAAAAATATAGAACACTGGATATATGTCTTAATAAAAAAAATCACATTTTTTAACAACCAATCCTTTTTATAATTAGGAATAATTAATTTCAAAGTGTTAGAGTAGATGGAGATACAAAAAATATTAAACATGAAATCTTACCTAAACTCTTTACTCTGCTACATCAGAATGCCACAAGATTCACATCCTATAAATAACCTAATACCAATCCATTACAAGTGCCTCTTTATATAGAGGTGTTGAGATAAATCTAGAGATTACATAGGTGATTTTGGAATCTAGGTCAGCTTGTTCAAAATTTAAAATATTTTTCTTCTTTTATCCTTATCATGTTTATTTATAGAATATTTATTTTCTTATCTAAATTCTCTCTAGATATTTACATTTAGTTGTTTTGCCTCTCTTTTGATGATTATAATTCTTTGGTTAGAGAAATTACATATTCCAACACTCTCCCTTAATTTCTACCACAAATGCTTCAACATACTCAAATTCCTTTGCTATTGGTGTTTCAATATTTTCTTTTTTCTGGTTTTAATGATCATATTAAAGTCTTAAAAATTACTCAAAAATTTTGCACAATAGCTTCAAATTATCTCTAAGATCTTCATATCTTTTTTGTAATGCCCACATCTTACCCAAAATTAACAACATTAAGAAGTAGCAACAATTTTGAAAAAAAAACAACAACAATATACTAGATAATTATTAAAAGAGATTATGATTATATTGGCTATAACATTTAGTTGAAATTAAAGATATTAATGAATCTAATCTAAACAATACTCAATTATCAAACCTGTGAGGTCATACTTCAGTCTCTCTTTCCTATTTAGTACTTGGCTCGAATTGATGCATGTTCCTGAATACATTCCTACACTACTAGATGCACAATATTAGATTTATCAAATGCTAGATACATGATCGCCAAGATATATCATATTATTAATTTAACTATATTAGGCATATAGAAGTCTACCATATAAATCACAAGTACAAACACATAACATTAGGAGGGAGTGGAAAACTCAAACAACTTAGAAGGTCCAAACCTAAGGGCAAAAACTAAAGTCTCCAGGGCTCATCGCAGATGGCCTTGCCTACGTGAAAGTGCAGAGACTTCATAGTTTGACTTAAAAATCATATAAATTTATAAAAGCAGATACATAACCCTTTCTAGGGCCTCATACCCCAGATAGCTATCTCGTTGACTGCCACTCACCAAGGTGAAATAGAGATGAATTCTTAACTAATTGTTATAAAGGCCACGCACACATAGGTATCCTTATAAGTTTTCTCAAGATTCCTACACATGGGTTTCCAATGAAATCAATCCACAATACTAATAAATACTATATCAATCTAAGGGAGATATGTTTGATCCCATTTAGTAATTATTATTATCATTTCCTATAATTTACAAGGTATAAGTCTCAAATAACATTATAATGGGATTGATAAAACACCTAAAACATAACTAGAGGAAACAAACCCCTCAAGTCCTACCTCAACAACAATTTCACATGATCACATGGGCTATTAGTAATCTTTATAGAAATTGTAACACCAAAGTTAATTGTTCATAATACTAATGCTCGAGCTTTGCTTGACATAATAATGATTAGTAAGGTATTGGCTATATTAACAATAGAATGCTACTAACCCAAATACATTCAACCATCTGAATAATTCTAAGTGTATCCAAACATAACAAAAAATAAATTGAAATATGGTTCTTATGCATTAACTAAGAAAATCATCAAATAGCTTTATAAACATGTCCTACATTAACATGGATCATTGAAATCAATATCAGAATCATTCGTTATTGTAACATTTTATAAGTGATCTATAGATTATGAAAAAGGTTAATAACTTAACAAAGGATGGTTTCTCAAGAATATTAATTTTTTGGCTAAGACTATAAGGAAATACATTATTATAACACCATTAATTATATTATGAAATAATAATGGAAAACTATCCATATAAATGTGATAGAAATTATGTCAATAATTAGAAAGCAATGGTATTAATTAGGTTTGAAACCTTCAAGATACTCCACTAATACCTTCAAATAGGTACTGATAATTTAATATTTTATATAAGGTTTATTTATCCTCTACTATTGATCTTGTGGGCTTTATTTATAACCAAAAGAGTACTAAACTTACAAGATTGTAGCATCCTAAAATTGTACCCCTTTGCAATTTTTACTACTTTTGGGTCCTCACCTTAGTGTTTGTGTCCCTAGGCACTAGACTTGATTATGCTCATACCACTCAAGTATTGCTAAATTTTTTAACTTTGCATCAATTTGACCCCTTGTCCTAGCCCCAAGATAGGGTAGGACTAGGGCATGGCACCTTGGTCCTAACTAGGACCATGGCACTGCACCATGATCCTTGTCATTTTGGCCCCCTCAAAAACCATCTTTTTTATTTTAAAAAAAGAATTGGATTCCTAGGTCTGGTTCAACTCATGTCAGAAAATTAATGAGTTTTCTTGATGGGAAAATATAAAAGGAGGTATTCCCCTCTCATTTGACATGTATCGATTAGGGAAAGCACACATATGACACCAAGAATGCAAGAATTTAAGAAATTGAGAAATAATGAGTCTTCCTTCAAGCCTTGGAGCAACAATAAAGTCAACATTCAAGCATTGAAGTGGACATTTTCCTCCTATTTTGTTGAATACTTCATGAAACCCTAATCCCTTGTGGAGACAAAAAATCTTCTAAAGGAGGTATGCCATTTGATTTTCAATCATTATTCAACATCTCCCACAAAAGGAGAATCTTTCATTATAGAAATTTCAATTATCTTTATCTCAATTTCATGGTTAATTCCAAAACTGAGGTTTGACCTAAGGAAAATCCCTACTCTAAACCTATTTCTCTTTCTTTTGTGTGTGTAGGAAGTAGGTACAAAGTTGTGATATTTAGGATAAGCTTTATTTACAATGACAAATCAATCCCCCTTTAGCATGCAAAAAGAACAAAGGACCATGGTGACCACCACCACATTCCTAAAAAATGCTTTCTGAGATTAGATTTGAGTCTATGTACATTTCTCATATCCAAGTGCACAACTCAATCCGGCATCTGTAGCTCATTATTTTCATGTTTTTACCTTCATTTCTAACACTTTATTTTAATTAACCAGTTCAACTTACAAAAGAGGAACCAAAATTAATTAATCCAATCAATATTCAACCTTATTCCTTGCTGGTTTGTGACTGTATCTATTGGATTTCCCCCTCTTTTGAAATATATTGGTCATCCAAAGCAAAATAGTTGTTTTCTCATTCCAATGGTGGAAACCCTAATTTTTCACCACTACATTTTTTTTGAAACCAACTCCTTACACCTTTCGCTTTGATTTATGTTCTCATATCTAACTGTTTATGCAATTTAAAGTTTAAGTTTTCATTTACAAGTTTGATTTCCTTTCAATTTTAAAAAATTTAGAGGTTAATTTCACTAAAACCATAATTTTTAAATTCAAAATTAAGCTTGTGAATTATGGAATTTGAATTGATTATTTAAGATTTGAGTGCTTTTCATATTTCATAATTCAAAATTCCACTTACAAGTTTAATTTCAATTTAAATTTTAAAATTGAGTGCTTAATTTCAAAAACCTTAATTTAAAAAAAAATTAAAATTGAGCATGTGGGTTGTTTAAATTTTGAATTTACCATTTTAGAGTTGATTATTGCCACCTAGATCAAATTTTAAATTTAAATTTTAAAATTAAGCGGTTAATTTCAAGAATCCTAAGTTTTAAATTTAAATTAGCCTTATTGGTTACCCAATTTTGGATTAATTATTTCAAATTTGATTGTTAATGCTAATTCAAATTCAAAATTGCAATCTTAGATCTAATTTCAAATTTAAATTTTTAAAATTAAGAGGTTATTTTCACAAAACCCTAATTTTTTAAATTTAAATTAAATAGTGGGTTGCATGATCTTTCACAGTTGTTCTTTATATTTTCAAATCACAAATCAATTTTCTTATTCAACTGAACAATCATTGTTTAATTATTTTAAAATTCAATTTGCAAATCTCAAGTTTCAAATTTCAAATTTCAAAATTCAAGTTTCAAATTTCAAAATTCAATTTCAATTTTCCTTCCTTTGTGCATGAGTTTTACTACTATTATTCCAACCTATAAGATCATTGTGAGAAGAAGTTATAGAATTAAGGCTTCTCAAGGTTTAATTACCATGGAGATGGAGCCTAATTTTGATAACTTGTTCCATGAAGATGTTGGTTGTTCTTCTAGTCCTACAAATGATCCTATTTATACTCCCTCTTTACATAATTTTCATGGTGTCAATGAATCACTAACTAAGGTGTCCATTGACTAATTGGAGAAGATTGAGAATCAATTAGAATATCTTCAACAATGGATGATTCAACAATACCTGGAGAGTGAGGCTCTACCACTAATTGAAAGATTAAAAAGAATGGATTAAAGTGATAAAGTTGGTGTTGATTTGTTGTGTGGTATTGCTCACATTTTTTACACTAATATCATGCCTATGAAGAGTTGTGCTAAATTTATTGGTTATACACAACCTCCTACTCAAGTCAACCAATCTATTCCTATGACTATACCTATGGCTACTGTACCCACTTTTCCACAAAAATGTCATGCCTACACATGTTAGTCAAGGGGGAAACTTTAATAATCAAAATTATTTTACACCTTCTCCTACAAGCCTTCCATTTCTTACCCAATCATCTCCAATACCTATGTATAATAGTGTTCCACATCCTTACTCTCAACCCGCACCTGTATATAACAATATACCTCCTTATTCTCAACCTCCACCTTCATACAATAATGTTATTCATCCTTCTCAATCCAACATGTCCAATTTCAATCCATACACCGAAGCTACCATTAATAACCTAGCTAAAACAATGCCATCCTTGCAACAACAAATCGCTTGTAATGTCCCCACTTTGAAATAAAATTTAATAATAAATGATAATAATAAAATTAAAATATTAAAATTAAATTAAAATATAAAATAATATAATTAAATATGATTAATTAAAAATTAATAAAGTTAATGAAAAGTCAAAAGACATGAAAGGAAAAGTTGTGACTCCCTCAACAATGAGATATAAAAGGGAGAAGAGAACCTCATTTGAGAGGGGGAATAAATTGGGAAATGAGAAGTGCAGATCTGATTATCCCTTTCAAATGGTAGAAATAATGAAGAGCTGCACTCTTTCAAAGGGTCCTAATGGTGAAAGGGTATGTCTCTTGCTAAAGGGCATACATGATAAAGAGATGTGACCTCTCCCTCAAATTGAGAGATATAAAGGAAAGGAATCAAAGCATCCACTAACATCACCATCGATCATTGCAGATCAAAACTGTTGTTAGATCACAGTCCATATATATATATATATATATATATATATATATATATATATATATATATATATATATATATATATATATATATATATATATATATATATATATATATATATATATATATATATATATATATATATATTTATATAATACTTATAGAAGGGGGTTGACTGTATTCCTTCGGTAGCATTATAATAACTAATTGACCGATCAAGTATTGCGAATTATATTGGATACTAACTAAATGATTAATGAATGTTAAGCAATCATTAGAAGGGGTGCGATCGTTATTATTATTTTTTTCCGAAAGGTCATGATGCAGGTTAAGGGAGGGCAACAACCTTTCCAAGGGGTTGCTACCACCAATAGACGTGGCTGGAAGTGCACAACTCTCCATCCACGATGGATGGGATAAATACCCCTGCAATTGTGGAAAAGGGGGGGAAGAAAGTAACACGGGAAGCCTACATTCTGTCACTAATACGATTAGCCAGAGATTCAAACTGTACGAACTCTGCTATTTCTTTTAGGAAGATAAGAAGATCCCCTTCCTAAAACCTTCTTGACAGTTAAGGAAGTATAACCTAGGACAGAATAAGAGCCATTTAGGAAGAGATAGTTTTGTCTCTTAATCGATTTAGTTAAGTTATAAATATATTGGAAATCAATTAATTACGGTTAAAACTATCTTGAACCAAGTAGGGGACATTACAGAGGAATCCAGAGAGAGATTCATAGGGAATCTCTTAGAGACAATATATATTGTAGAGGTTAACCATATGCATATGTTAGAGATAGAGAAGTTTGAGCAGGGGTGGGATCTCTGCCAAGCTTTGAGAACATTAATGATTTCACTCATTAATAGAGATCCCAAATAGAGACCTTAGGAGGACGACATCCTGGGTTGCTCCTAACTGAGAAATATTTCTCAATAGAGGGTTGGGTCAATCCAGGTAAGGTCCAACTGAGTATGTATCCTTTTTTATAGATAACAATAAATTTAGTTAGCATTATTTGTTAAATATGTAGAATAACGTATAGCATTCTTTCTTGCATAATCACACAAATAAATATATATGTTTAATTATCTTTCATATTGTTTGTATACTAACGTGTTTGCAGGACTTGAATGCCAAATAATCCAATCCCCAATAGGGAACATTGCAATGGTATCAGAGCTTTGATACTGCCATCCTATAGGGTAAAGAGGAATCGATGAATCATTCTAGTCAATAAAAAGGAATCTAATAATACAAGTATTTGTGTGTATGCATACATCCATGTGTATGCTTCATGTTTTTATATGTATTCTCCATTTTTGGCTCATGCCTTATATGTTTCCAGCATGTTTATTTCATGTGTGTTTTCAAACCCATTTCATATTGGAAGTCATTTTGAATAGTCCATGATCATTGCTTGAGGAAAGGCAATCTTGGGTGGGGCGGACTATAATGTCCCCACTTTGAAATAAAATTTAATAATAAATGATAATAATAAAATTAAAATATTTAAATTAAATTAAAATATAAAATAATATAATTAAATATGATTAATTAAAAATTAATAAAGTTAATGAAAAGTCAAAAGACATGAAAGGAAAAGTTGTGACTCCCTCAAAAATGAGATATAAAAGGAAGAAGAGAACCTCATTTGAGAGGGGGAATAAATTGGGAAATGAGAAGTGCAGATCTGATTTAAATGATAAGTGTAGATCTGATTATCCCTTTCAAATGGTAGAAATAATGAAGAGTTGCACTCTTTCAAATGGTTCTAATGGTGAAAGGGTATGTCTCTTGCCAAAGGGCATACATGATAAAGAGGTGTGACCTCTCCCTCAAATTGAGAGATATAAAGGAAAGGAATCAAAGCATCCACTAACATCACCATCGATCAGTCTAGATCAGAACTGTTGTTAGATCACAGTCCATATATATATATTTTTTTATATAATAGTTATAGAAGGGGGTTGATTGTATTCTTTCGGTAGCATTATAATAACTAATTGACCGATCAAGTATTGCGACTTATATTGGATGCTAACTAAATAATTAATGAATGTTAAGCGATCATTAGAAGGTGTGCAATTGTTATTATTATTTTTTTCCAAAAGGTCATGATGTAGGTTAAGGGAGGGCAGCAACCTTTCCAACATGTTGCTGCCACCAATAGACGGGGTTGGAAGTGCACAACTCTACATCCATGATGGATGGGATAAATACCCCAGCAATTGTGGAAAGGGGGGGAAGAAAGTAACACGGAAAGCCTACATTCTGTCAGCAATATGATCAGCAAAAGATTCAAATTTTATGAACTCTGCTATTTCTTTCAGGAAGATAAGAAGATCCCCTTCCTAAAACCTTCTTGACAGTTAAGGAAGTATAACCTAGGACAGAATAAGAGCCATTTAGGAAGATATAGTTTTGTCTCTTAATCGATTTAGTTAAGTTATAAATATATTGGAAATCGATTAATTGCGGTTAAAACTATCTTGAACCAAGTAGGGGACATTACAGAGGAATCCAGAGAGAGATTCATAGGGAATCTCTTAGAGACAATACATATATTGTAGAGGTTAACCATATGCATATGTTAGAGATAGAGAAGTTTGAGCAGGGGTGGGATCTCTGCCAAGCTTTGAGAACATTAATGATTTCACTCATTAATAGAGATCCCAAATAGAGACCTTAGGAGGACGACATCCTGGGTTGCTCCTAACTGAGAAATATTTCTCAATCGAGGGTTGGGTCAATCCAGGTAAGGTCCAATTGAGTATGTATCCTTTTTTATAGATAACAATAAATTTAGTTAGCATTATTTGTTAAATATGTAGAATAACGTATAGCATTCTTTCTTGTATAATCGCACAAATAAATATATATGTTTAATTATCTTTCATATTGTCTGTATACTAATGTGTTTGCAGGACTTGAACGCCAAATAATCCAATCCCCAACAGGGAACATTACAATGGTATCAGAGCTTTGATACTGCCATCCTATAGGGTAAAGAGGAATCGATGAATCATTCTAGTCAATAAGAAGGAATCTAATAATACAAGTATTTGCATGTATGCATACATCCATGTGTATGCTTCACGTTTTTATATGTATTCTCCATGTTTGGCTCATGCCTTATATGTTTCCAGCATGTTTATTTCATGTGTGTTTTCAAATCCATTTCATAGTGGAAGTCATTTTGAACAGTCCATGATCATTGCTTGAGGACAGGCAATCTTGGGTGGGGCGGACCGTAATGTCCCCACTTTGAAATAAAATTTAATAATAAATGATAATAATAAAATTAAAATATTAAAATTAAATTAAAATATAAAATATATAATTAAATATGATTAATTAAAAATTAATAAAGTTAATGAAAAGTCAAAAGACATGAAAGGAAAAGTTGTGACTCCCTCAAAAATGAGATATAAAAGGAAGAAGAGAACCTCATTTGAGAGGGGGAATAAATTGGGAAATGAGAAGTGCAGATCTGATTTAAATAATAAGTGTAGATTTTAGTATCCCTTTCAAATGGTAGAAATAATGAAGTGTTGCACTCTTTCAAAGGGTGCTAATGGTGAAAGGGTATGTCTCTTGCCAAAGGGCATACATGATAAAGAGGTGTGACCTCTCCCTCAAATTGAGAGATATAAAGGAAAGGAATCAAAGCATCCACTAACATCACCATCGATCAGTCCAGATCAGAACTGTTGTTAGATCACAGTCCATATATATATATTTTTATATAATACTTATAGAAGGGGGTTGATTGTATTCTTTCGGTGGCATTATAATAACTAATTGACCAATCAAGTATCGTGAATTATATTGGATGCTAACTAAATGATTAATGAATGTTAAGCGATCATTAGAAGGGGTGTGATTGTTATTATTATTTTTTTCTGAAAGGTCATGATGCAGGTTAAGGGAGGGCAGTAACCTTTCCAATGGGTTGCTACCACCAATAGATGGGGTTGGAAGTGCACAACTCTCCATCCACGATGGATGGGATAAATACCCCAGCAATTGTGGAAAAGGGGGGGAAGAAAGTAACACGGAAAGCCTACATTCTGTCAGCAATATGATCAGCCAAAGATTCAAACTGTATGAACTCTGCTATTTCTTTCAGGAAGATAAGAAGATCCCCTTCCTAAAACCTTCTTGACAGTTAAGGAAGTATAACCTAGGACAGAATAAGAGCCATTTAGGAAGAGATAGTTTTGTCTCTTAATCGATTTAGTTAAGTTATAAATATATTGGAAATCGATTAATTATGGTTAAAACTATCTTGAACCAAGTAGGGGACATTACAAAGGAATCCAGAGAGACATTCATAGGGAATCTCTTAGAGACAATATATATATTGTAGAGGTTAACCATATGCATATGTTAGAGATAGAGAAGTTTGAGCAGGGGTGGGATCTCTGCCAAGCTTTGAGAACATTAATGATTTCACTCATTAATAGAGATCCCAAATAGAGACCTTAGGAGGATGACATCCTGGGTTGCTCCTAACTGAGAAATATTTCTCAATAGAGGGTTGGGTCAATCCAGGTAAGGTCCAACTGAGTATGTATCTTTTTTTTTATAGATAACAATAAATTTAGTTAGCATTATTTGTTAAATATGTAGAATAACGTATAGCATTCTTTCTTGTATAATCGCACAAATAAATATATATGTTTAATAATCTTTCATATTGTTTGTATACTAATGTTTTTGCAGGACTTGAATGCCAAATAATCCAATCCCCAACAGGGAACATTATATCACTTCTATGAATCAATGTAAGTACAATGTGCCCACATTTGATGTAGCAAACACATTATCCAATGACATTGTTTGTGTTGGCCCTCCTAAACATGTAGAAGTCTCTCAATTGGAGCATTATAATGGAAAAGGTGATCCCTCAAGAGTCACGTGAAAACATTTCAACCTTTATGCAGTGACTTTCCTCATGATCAAAGGATTTTCGATAATTTTTTACTAGAACACTTAGAGATAAAGATTTTCAATTTGGTATTGTTCTTTGCCTCCTTATTCTATTACTTCATTTCAACAATTGGCTAATTATTTCATTCAAAAATTTCAAAAATAAATTGGTACTAAGATTACTTTGACTGATTTGATGCATTGTAAACAAGGTGTTATAGAAAAAGTGACTTATTTTATTGGTAGATATAAACACTTGTATTCTCGAATTGCTTTTCCTAAGCTTGATCAAGATATTAAAAGAATTTTTATTTCTAATTTTCAAAAAGACATTAGAGATAAACTTCTCTTTTTTTAGTTTACTTCCTTTACACACTTGTGTGTAGTACTTGACAATTATCACCTTATTGTGAGTCAATTGAAACAATCCTCTTCAATGGCTCCAATTGATAAAAGTGAAAGTTCTCAACAACCTTTTGTGAAGTTCAAACCGAATAATGGATTCATCAAATTAAATGACATCAACAACAATCAAGTAGTAGCATTTTCATTAAGAAAATAATTCACTTCTCTTAATGAATCTTATTGTTCCTCTAAAGTATTTACTTTAGAGGATTTCTTATTGTTCCTACATGTATGGTTAATGTGATAATTGAAGAATATCTTTATGCTTTACAATTGCATCAAGTAACATATGATAAATATAATGTGATAGTTAAAGTCTTTGATAGTTTCTATTGTCCTTCCACTGGTTCTATTATGCTTTCTATTTATGTTATGTCTAAATTAGTAGATGTTGTCTTTTCTATCATTCCTACATCTGATCAATTTTGTGTGAAGTTGGGACATCCTTGACTCTCTTCCATGAAAGTGATCTCTTATACTATTCATAAGTGTTTGAAATTTGCTCATGATGGTAAAATCATAACTGTTAATCATAGCATGTATCTAAATACAATGAGACATGGATATGTTTGTCTTGATTATTTTTGGTTTGAATAATTTCAACCTCTCCAACCTAGAAGTGATGTTCTTTTCAAATCCTATCAAAAATGGAAATATGACATGATTTTATCCTTGAGTAATCCTAGAAATCCAACACTTAGTCTTCCTCCAACTGATGATTATATGCCTCTTGTTAATCATAAGTATATTCTTCCTTGTAAGGATAGAGAAATTATATCTCTTAAACTATTACTTCCCTTAAGGACAAGTCTATTCTTCCTCCCAAGGATAGAAAAGGTCTTCCTCATAAGGGTCAATTTATTCCTCTCTCTAAGGATTATTATATTATTTCTCCTAAAGATAGACCTATTCCTCCCCCTCATGATAGACTTTATCTCCTTCCCACACCTTCTATTCCTCTTATATATGATGTAGTTCTGCCTCCTACATCTTACAAAGGTAAGCATCGAATATCTCCTATTTTCAACCTAATAAACCTTCTCTCATGTAATTCTATTTAAAATAAGAAAAGAAGCCTACACCTATTGATCCTAAACCTTCACAACCTTTAGCTAAAATAAAATGAAACCATTGTGTGAGAGAACATTGATGCAGATGTTGTGAGAGGGCTCACAAACTTGCTTCTCAAAATATTTCTTCCCCGAACAATTAATCTATTTTGGGCCTAATAATTGTAAAATTTCAAGGAAGCAATGTGCAAATCATTTTGTTGGATGAGATTAATCTATCATCATATTGGATCTATCATGTATTTATATCTATATTAATTAACATATAATATCAAATATAATTACTTGACTTCACCAATGCTAAAGTTTGGGTACCTTAGAACCTTATTATTTGTACAAAGTTACAGGGGCATTACATCTTCTCAATGATGATGTCTTTCTTTTGGCTTCATCCAATTGCTATAACAGTCTTTCAAATCATTGGTTTTCTAATCTTCTTTAACTTCACTATCTATAAACATCATGTAAGATACTGAATTCCTTTTACCCAAAATATTTGTTATCCCTTTTGAATATTCAAACCTTTTTTGATTGCTATCATTTTCTACCTATGAACATTTAGACTCAAATAATTTTTTAACCATGCCTGTAATCTTTTGCCAATTTCATCCATAATTATATCCACAATCCATTTCAATGCATTCTATCATATGTTTGTTCCAACATATCTTTCCACGAGGGTTTTTCAATCCATGTAGGGTACATGAGTGAATATCCCAACACATCTTTTGTATTTATTTTCTTTGTTACAATGTGAACATTGTACACATGTAATAATATTTCCTCTATATGTGACATACTCAAGTCCTTCATACTTTGACTTCATAATTGGTTCAGTAGTATTCATGTGTTTCTAACTCTTAACCTTTATGTCCTATTCTTTTCATGATCTTAAAATTAATATTCTTTTCATCATGATATCTTAAAAAATTGTAGACTCAAATATATTATCACTTTCCTCACAAAAAAACTTCAACAAAATTACACTTACCAAATAAAAAACACAAATATTATGTGACACAAAAAAATCAAAAACTAATGGATTTGACCTTCTACATTCATTGCATGATACTATTGATCATTCTCCTCTTTCAATTTTAATATTTTCTTATTTT
The DNA here is from genome assembly GCF_030272615.1 of Cryptomeria japonica. NCBI lineage: Eukaryota > Viridiplantae > Streptophyta > Pinopsida > Cupressales > Cupressaceae > Cryptomeria > Cryptomeria japonica. The sequence goes on from NC_081409.1 coordinate 741,336,079, forward strand.
GTAAACTATTTCCATGAATTAACATCTCCTTTCATACCCCTGGTCCATTGGGTCTAATTGGACACCTGATAACTCGATGAGAAATGCAGATAAACCTTCCTCCCCCTATCCCCTAACTACCCTAATTCTTATCCTTAGAGTTCTCTGATCAAGGAGGAATTTCTCCTCTTTGTGTCCAAAGTGAACAAACTCTGTGAGGAATTTAATAAGCATGAACCTGCTATCCTCTATCTTCTAGGATAATTTTAGGTGGTAAAAATGAAAATTAACAGACTTGAAGCCCTTGTTGAAGAAAACACTAGAAGCTCAAGTTGGGTTGTGAATGATAAGGAATAAGGAGCTTGGATGGAAGTGTGCAAATTTTTTGCTATGATTGAATAGTAGGAAACATTAGATAAATTTGTGAAGGAGCTCAAGAAGAAAGTTAGTTATAATAATAACATGAAATATTTGGCGGAGGTGGTGGAGGAATTGCATGATAATTAGGAATCCATGAAGAGTAAAATAGAAAGTATGTTTGCATAGAACATGGAGATGACCGAAAAAAAATCCTCAACTTTCCAAGATATTCTATATATAATTGCAAGGAAGCATGCTAAGAAGAGTAGACATTTGGAGTCCTCCACTATGAAGCTTGATGCATATATATCTAAGGTGAGAGCCATGTTGGACTCCCTAGCTATCTCCTCAAGGAAAGGTTTGAATAGAAAGCTCTCCTCTTCAGAAAAAAAAGGCAAATAAATATGCTAGAATATGAAGTAGCTATTCTTCCCCACTAGGTAAGCCATTGGTTTGTGCTTTTGGTGGGTGAGTGTCCTATTTTATTTTTTTGTCTTTAATGTCTAGTTGTTCTATTTTCTAGGTTTTGTTGGTGCTAATTAAAGCCTACATGGATTTGTTCAGTTTTTGGTAGTAGTCTTTCTATCTTGAGTCCTCACCCCTTGTGAGCGCTTGGTTTAGAACATATCCTTTCATATAGTTGGCTTGAATTGCCTTTATTATTGTGATATTTTTCTAGAAGACAACAACTATTTTCTTAAAACTTCAATAATTGTACTTCTTTTTCAAAAAAATAATTTTCAAACAGTTTTAGAAGTCATGAATTATTTTCTAATGGTTTTATATTCTTTGAGAATAAACTTTACCAAAATATAAGTTCTAGACACTTTCAGACTTCTACAACTATGAGGACATGTAATTACTTAGATTTTTAAAAAGTTCAAATTTTGTGATCTTACCTCGTGGCTGTACCTTTTTCCTTTCCTTCATAAAAATAATTCACAACTACTATATGTTATTGAAAACCCTTGATTTTATCTTCTTTGGTAGCTTCAAGACTCATCAATATACCTAGGGCTGAAACTTTTCTTTCTTAAAATATAGCTTCAAATCTTCAAGTGACTTTCTAAAAATATTAAATATTAAATCTTCAAACATTTAATAATTCAACAATTTTCATTTTTTAAGTAAAGTTCAAGATAGACCAATAGGGCCAGCTATAAGAAACATCCATGACCAAAAGAAAGATAGTTAGTCAAAGATGATAGTATGAAATAGACCTTTAGCCTTGTTTGTTTTAAGAATTTTTTTTCTTATCTAGATTTCCTCTAGAACTTTACATTTAATTTTGTCTTTCATTTAATAATACAAATTCAATGTTGCGAGAAATTATGTATCCATATACAAAGAGTAGTCATCTAATTAGTTTAGAGATATATGAAATCTTTTGTACACTTATATTTTATTTCTGTTTCATTTAGAGGTGTAATAGAGATTCTCATAATCTATTGTACTAGATTTTACTTTTAGCTCATTGTCTTTTGTAATAATTTTCTAAACATTAACATAAATTCAATTTGATTGGAAATATATTTAGTAAAAACACTGATTTTCTAAAATTAGATCAAAGGTAAATTTATTGCATCTAATAGTTCTCCGTAACTTTTCATATGACTCAGAGAAATATTGAAACACATATTTCTACATAAATTGACATTATTATTAATGTTACAAATAATTACAAAACACAATGAAACTTAAAATGAAATCTTTGTCAACAAGTTAAAAGAATACCTATTACATCTAAAAAAGAAAACCAAAATATATAATATACAATACATTTCATATAACTTTAAACTTATTCAATAGATACTCTTTCTGAAATAATTGTTTCTAACTAAGAATACCATTAATATGTTTCAAGTGGATTTTGACAACTCGAAAAACCTACTTTCTATGTTTTAGGTCATTAAAAACATTGAATCGAATAATAGACGTAATAATTCTGATGTTAATAGAAGCATTGGTATCTCTCAATTTATATATTAATTATTAAATTTTTCATAAAAAAGTTCCAATAAAAGGACATTGGTAAGTATGTGCATCACAACGAGAAGCCGATAAACCGCTGCATTAAAAACTATCAGCCCAAGAATATTTTTGGCTGTTCAAGCAACCAGAAACCAAACATTCGTACAACTTAGAACATAAACATTTTTTTTGTGAAGTATTCACACTATTCAAATGGGTGGCTGTCATAAGTTTGGCGATGCTACAAAATAATTTATATACGTGCTATTTTGCAAACTTCTGTGTCGAAGCTTTTTTCTTTAGACGGTAGAACCATGGTTCCCTAGCGTTAAACAGTCATTGAGAAAATCAGGTACGTTGTGTAGGATAAAAATGAATGGAATAAGTGGTATTGAAAAAATGGGTAAGTTATTGGGTGTTCAGTGTCTTTTCACAGATATTTGTGAAGCCACAAGAAATTACTGGATCTTCCCATATCATCCTTGGAATTTTCGGATTTTTGTTTGGCTTGTCAGAAATGTTTGGAGGGCCTTAGTTGGAATGTTTCTCGATGGATCCTCTTCATCTGCATGACGATGTGTCTAATGATGATGCGCTTGGATACAAAGAATTGGAGAAGCACATCTAGCAAAAACTGATAGCTTGCTTATGTTGCTCACATTTTGTAAGATGAATGAAATATGTAACTGTGACTCTCATGAGGAATACAAAATAGGTTACCTCCATTACATTCTTATTCCAAATAGTTATTTCCACGTAGTGGAATCTTCACATATTTTATGAGATATCTTGAATTGTTTTAAATTTTCTTTTTGTGTAATAGTGTGATCTCAAACTATATTCTTAGTTTTATATTTAGTGAATTAAAGATTTTGTCATATATAACAGCATTTAATAAATTTTTTATTCATTTGTTAAATTTTGAACAATGAGATTTAATATGGAATTAATATATTTAACAGTTGATAATATTTTTTTTATTAATGATTAGCTAGTTTATGAGTAGTTTAGCTAAGCATTTTAAGATTATCATTATTGGTAAAGAATGACTTTGTTCTAATTAGTGTTGCTGCAAGATGTGTACGATATGAAAATATTTGACATTTATTTAAAGTCTAGTAATATGTAAGTCATGTGAAACAAATGAGTCTAAGTAGACCCATTTATATTTCTAGACAAGATACACTTGATTGAGCTTATAAATTGATTATGAGTTATTAACATGAAGTCTACAATTTATACAATCTATTGTAGAATGTAGAGATATTTGAAGGCCTTACTAAAAAGAAAGGGTTGGAAATCAAATTGTAAGTCTACCAGAATTGAACTAACAAAACACAAAGAAAAAAATTGAGAGAAAATTATTTAAAAATCTTAAGATCTCTAAAACTTGGACCATTTATTGAATTTATTTTACGTATACATTTTCATTTGAATCTTCTATTCTACTATATTTAAAGTAATTTCTATCTTTTTCAATGAGAAACAAAAATTTATCACTACCACTTCAAAAAGTTGTGTGCTCATCTCATCATTCTCTAATTTCTCATATAACTTCTATTTATAAATATAACATAGACTCTATCACATTTCTTTGTCCTTAAAATATTAGTGTATTACTAAAAAAATAAATAAAATGAAGGTATAGCTCTTTTCTTTCTAATAATTTTTGTAGCTAATATTTTCATTAAATATTTAATCATGCAATTTTAATAGAATTATTTTATATTTTAAAATTTAATTATATAAATGAATTTTTTTAATGGTGTAAAAGGATGAATTTTTTTAAATGTTTAAATTTTCTCTAAATAAACTATAATTTATCTTTATTTTTTACATTTTAACTATAGCTTTGATTTTGTGGCATTGATTATGTGCAAAATTTCATTATCAACAAAGAGAGCTGCCTCTTTGAGGAGCAGTCCCTTGGGGCAGTGTATATCGGGATAATAGATCATCACATTTTGATGATATTGCTCGATGTTTTTGTTTCACCAATATCACCATAGGTTGAGCTGTTTTTCTTCTTGGTGTGATTTTCACTGACATGAATATGTGTTTTTTTTTTCATGTCCTTTACAAGTGCCGGGTGTGTTTCATTTTGAAGGTATTCTTTAAGATACATACGTGATGCTACCTTAGCCAATTTATCATTATGTTTTAAATGTAATGAATTTAGGTATATGATGTTGCACTCTATTTTTTTTATTATGTTATGATTTGATTATTTTTATATATTAAGAAAATACAATTGACATGTATACTCAATGGTATAGATGTAGGGTATTTTTTCACATGACTATGGAGATGTTCTATTAGCCTTATCAAATTTCTTTTATCATACTTGATTTGAGTATGATTTCATAATATTTTACTGTGTATTGACTCACATACCATCACTAATATGATTCTGAAAACTATACTTTAAATGCACACAACTAAATGTGTGCTTTAATATGTTATTTAAATTTTAGATTCAATAGTCTTCAGACATGTAGTGTCATGGTTTAAACACTTTGTTGGTGAAGCGGCCACCAAGGTTCAAATCCTTGATGGTCCATTGTGCTCGCGGATTTGAACAAGTGAAGTGTGGGGATTTGTGGCAAAAAATATAAGTTAACATTTTGAATTTTGAATAGATTTGATATTTATTCTTCTGTCTACTGAATTGACAATTATATTTTGTAATTGATAATTTTTTTTTTGTTTTTGATCAGTAAAAGGCCAAAGCAATAGAATTTTATTAGATTATAGACAAAATTACATTACATTAGATTCTTCACTTAGTGTGGGCGCCGGTAGGAAAGAATGGAGAGGAGAAAACCTCCGGCATTGCCTGGGACATTAAGTCTAGTTAGAAAAGACCATTTATGATCACATCATGACATCTTAACAACATTTGTGATTACATCATGACCATTTGAATCTATCATCATGAACTAAGCATACACTTGTAAGCCCAGATGATTTACTCTCCCTTATCACATTTTGTAGCAATGGTCCTTCCTCGAGGGCTTGCTTCTATCAATAGTCTACCACCTCTTTCGTTAATGCCTTTCCTCGGCTATCTTAACACCCAGACTATCTTCTATCTCTGATACCTACAAAAAGCTCTGAACACTACCCTACAACAAACCACTTCATGAATTGTTAGCCAATAAACATACAACTTTCAGATAAGTTGGTTTGCCTAACATTTTCCACAACTGCTACTACAACCATGGTATATTTTATATTGAGACAACACAAAAGTCCTCTTGACGTTGACTACAATATGAAAGATTACCCATGTTATAATAGAATTGTGGGAAGTAGCCCTACCCAGATCCTAGCATGGATTTGAGAGGAAAGGAGTCTTTTATTCCAAAAGAGCTTAAAATCATATCACTCCACACAACATGTTTCAATTATTTTTTATTTTCATAAACAAACTACTTATCCTTCCTACCAGCATATCTGAGGCATCAAGAGAGATTTAAAAACAACTATCTATCTTTATATTAGAACCAAGAACAACCGAAAGAAGCAAAGATAATTATGTAAATTGATATTCAAAATTAGCCAGACATTCATTGTGAGGTATGTTTGCTATTTTAAAAAAATGAGTTTCAGTCCTAGGGTTCTCAAACACACACACACACACACACACACACACACACACACACACACACACACACACACACACACACACATACATATACATATACAAATATACATACATATGTACAAATAGATATATATATATATATGTACATATATATATATAGGTACATATAGATATATGTATATATGTATATATGTACATATATATATATATACACACAGAGATATGTATGTACATATATATACATATATATATGTGTGTGTGTGTGTGTGTGTGTGTGTGTGTGTGTGTGTGTGTGTGTGTGTGTGTGTGTGTGTTATATATATATTAGAAAAGGAATAAGCTATATATATATCACAGAAAGCCAAAAATTAAAAATTACTGTAGGGAGCTCTGTTTACACAAAATTATCTGTTCTACCCACAAGAAAGACCTATAAAATCATGCAAATTTTTTGAAGATGCAATCATTTCAGAGCAGACAATGAAATAAATAAAGCCAGCAAGCTAGAGACAGAAATAACATATCTAAGATAGATTAAATATTAACCTAATCATCCAAATGTCTATGAAACTTATTTATGAAATAAAAGTTTAAACTTAAGTATCATGGTAAACTATACAGAACCATAAGTAGCGATTAAAATCTAGAAAGAAACACAATAACTATCCTCCTCGACACCTTATCGACAACCCCTTACTTTCCACATTCCCTGAGCTAGCAGGGAGATCATCTGGGCTAGAGGAAGGGCTGGAAGGGATCTCCATGTCATTTGGAACAACTTCAATGTTTTCTTCTTCGAGATAGTTGGCCAACCACATATTACATGATGATTTTTTGACATGCAAAAGCCACATAAGATTGGAAAAATTCCTCTACCTTATCGGGTTGTAGGCCGCGAAAGTAGCCTCATCTTCAATTTCCAAGATTTGAAATCAGGGCACCGGGTTGTTTTTCCATATGAGTGTCATAGTTGCGGGGCTTAGTGACAGTTAACTCCTCATCCACGTTGAAGAGCACCCTCTCCAGTTCACCCAATAGTTCTTTCTTAAAGATGCTTCTGCATAATTTTATCACCACCTCCTTGTCCCTCTCACAATGCAAGGCCACCGCTAAGAACATTGCTGTGATATCAAAATTGGCCCTAGTGGGGTCCTCATTCTTAATATACTCCTCCCCAAGAATTTTATTGACCGCTTGAATAACTAGGACATTTGGGAAGACTAGAATGCCTTTGAGTTTGTCTTCCTCGATGTCCCTTGTAAAAGCCATTTGATGCTTAAGCCCTAAAAGCCTTAGCCAAGTATCCATAATGAGCTTAACTTTCTCAGATAACCAACAACTTTACAAACAGAGCCATTTCTTATATTAATTGAGTTTCAAAAGGCACCGTAAAATACAACTCATCTATCTTGATAAAGGACCATTTTGATCGCTTAAGAGTGTCAGAGGAGAAAGAATGAAGGGTCACAATGTAGGGACAATGGAGATAGATGATCTCCAAGATCAAGGTTATTAATATCGCCGTCGTTAGTTGAGCGAGCTACTTAGTTATAGCTGGCGCATACGGCAAGGAAGGTCGCATCATCAACTCTAAGGATGCCGCCAAAAAAAGAGGATTTAATTTAAGTAGAAGAAAGGCTATGCTTGAGAAAATGTGCTAACAATTTGATGACATTATAAATATGTCTATATTTAATTCTATACATAAACATCCATATATATACATATACACCTATTTTTATATATACAATTTTAAGAGCATCTTCGTCATTACAAATGAAAATATCTATTATGCATATCTGTATATATTATTTATATATGTGTATTAATATATATACACCCATACATATATTTATATATATATATAGATGTCTCCATGTATATTAATAATTGTATATGGAAATATATGTGTGTGTGTGTGTGCACATATACAAATATTTCACTGTGTATTTATCTCGAATACGACATATATCCATAACAAGAAAATAAAGAAGAGGACCATGCTCTAATATCCAGATTATCCCAGTTCATTCAGGAATTGAGACTGAGTAGATATTTCCGAGATGGTTTGGGATGGACATCTAGACAACAAAGAATATTTCTCTATTAACTGAAGCCTAGCCCTTACCATCTGACACTGACATATCTACCTTCATCTTAAGGAGGTAGCCTGGTTTGTAGGAAGAATCCCTAAAGAGATAACACATCTTGACTTTTGGAGAACAAAATCCTAAGAAATCTAAACCTTACAACAGGCTCCTAGGACAAAAAGAAGGGCCCTATCGTAACTTAGAAATCGTCCATCAACCCTTGCATTGGCTAATTCATTTGCCCCAGAGTTATCTTCTCTATAAATATGATTGAAGGTTGTTTTCTTGAAATCCTTGAGGAGGCTTAGAGCCCTTGATAAGATCACATCTAGCTTCCAATTAGGAAGAAAACCTTTTATAAGAACATTGATAATGATAGCTGAATCTCCTTCTATGGTGAGCTTATTTATACCCATGTTTTGACATAAGAGGAGGGCTTCAACTAAAGCTAAAATCTCTTCTTTATTATTGGATTCAATACCTATAGGCTTGGCCAACTTAGCTAATTCTCTACCAGTATCATCATGCAGACAACATCCAATCCCTGTAGGACCTGGATTCCCATGAGATGCTCCATCGAAGTTAAGCTTAGCCCACCCTTTTTTTGGGACCTTTCATATGCAAGCTTCTCTTAACTCCTTTTTATTAGAGTTTTTTACTCCTACAAAGGGAGGGATCTTCAGACCTAACCACCTACCTCTCATTTTCTCATCCCAGTATGTCATTTTAATAAGAAATTTGTATGTCCTTCTATTAAGAGTTTTTACTACTAAGGCCTCAATTTTATTCACAAGTTAGAGCCATTCCATTTTATTTTCCTTAAAGAGACTCTTATTGCATTCCTTCCAAAGTTCCCAAATTACAAAAGAAGGGACAAATTTCCATAGACCTCCAAAGAGGGAATGTTGATGAAGAATGGGCCATGCCTGAGACATGCCTAGAATGGAGTTAGGGAGCGCTGAGCTCCATCCTAATTTGTTACACAAGAAAAGCCAACATTTGGAGGCATAATTGCAATTATGGAGGATATGATCCTTATCTTCTTCTTTCTTTTCATATAAAGGGCATCTACTGGTTCCCTCAAAGCCCATTTTCCTAAATCTATCTGCAATAAGAATCTTATTTTGGAGAGAAAACCATGAGAACGGTCCTGCCTTTGCCAGACACATCTTGTCCCAACACAAGAATCAAGGGACAAAAGTGTGTAAGGAGAGATGCTGACTAAGGAGGAGACTATAACCATTTTTAGAGGTGTAGTCTCTCGATTTCGATCCATCGCAAACAAGAGTATCTGACCCCATGTTGAAGGAGACCATTCTATTCTTAATGATTTCTTGGAGTTCCTTTTTTTTTATTTCTGGGATATCCACATGATCTAGAGATTTCCATTCCCAACCCTTAACTAGGTCCTTGGGAATTGGTGTTATGTAGTCCCTGACATGCCTACCACATGTGGATTCCAACACTACTCTAGACGTCTCTAGATTAGCACTCTTATGTAGTGCCTTGAATCCTCTCCAAAAATCCATCCAAAAAAGGCCTTCCTCGCCATTGCCCAAGTTCCAATATAATTTTTCTAAGATTATTTCCTGGAGTCCAACATAAAATTCTAAATGCGAGAACCTTTCAGAGGATAAATTTCACTAATAAGGATAGTATGGTCCCTACCACTAAGATATTTGTGGAATAAGATCTGGGCCCACTTAGGGTGGGGGGATCTAAACATTCTCTAGGATAATTTTGCCCCTAGCACTCTACTCTGGTCCTTAATATTCTTAATTCCTATACCACCTTCTGACTTTGGCTTGTAAATCTTATCCCAAGCCATGAGGGAGATCTTCTTCTTATCTTCAGCACCCTGCTAGAAAAAAAGACCTAAGATGTCTACTTAATTCTTCATTTTTTAACTATGGAAGGTTAATACATGATAAGTGATAGATTGGCATTGATGTCAAAACCAATTTAACCATGGTCACTTTTCTTGCAAAGGATAGCCACTTACCTTTCCAGGTTGCTACCTTCTTCTTAATCCTATCTATCACTGATTCCCACAACTTTGAAAATCCATTTCCCTTATCTAAGGGAAAACCTAGATATTTGCAAGGGAGCCTACCCATATTAAAATTCAAAAATTTGCAGATGTCTTTTTTGTAAGCAGACCTTAGTGTAAAAAAAGAAGACCTTAGATTTAGTTGGGTTAATTTCTTGTCCAGAAGCCTTAAAGTAAGAGTCTAGGATCTGCTTATAAGATTTTGTTTCTCCTATATCACTAAGCCCATATAATATAGTATCATCCACAAATTGTTGGTGCATGGTAGGATCTAAGTTGCTAGTAATTCTAATTCTTTAGATTTGACCGATTTCCCTTGCACTAGAAATAGCTCTACCCAGTGATTCCTCCATGATGATGAAAATGAAAGGGGATAATGGATCTCCTTGTCTTAGACCCTTGGAAGAGCTAAATAGGCCCTTTGGATTTCTATTAACTAATACTGAGAATTTAGGTGTTGGAATGCATTCAAATATCAAGTTAATCCATGAAGAGGGGAATCCAAAGGCTTCTAGGCATTTGCACAAGAATCTCTAGTCCACCTTATCATAGGCTTTTCTAACGTCTAGTTTTAAGAGCATGCTAGGGGTTCCATTCTTTTGGATAGAGTGAATGGCCTCCTAAGGTATAATAAACCCATCATAAATAGACCTACCCAGAACAAAACCCGTTTGTTCCTCACTAATCAAAAAAGGAATTTCTGAAGTCTATTAGCTAATGTCTTAGTAAAAAGCTTATAGATGGTGTTACACAATGCTATTGGTTTGAACTCATCAAAATATTCAAGTTTTTATTTCTTTAGGATGAGGACCAAGAAAGTATTATTTATTTCTTTGAGAATATTACCTAAAGCACTCGTCACCTCCTCCCTTATGAAGGGCCACCACTTCTGAAAAAAGATAGTTAGAAAGCCATCCGGAATGGGGGATTTATCTAGATTCATCTGCATTAGAGTGGCTTTTACTTCTGATAAAGAGAATTTTATAGTCAGACAATGAGTTTGTTCCTTAGTAATTTGGGTATAAATTTTAGAAACTTGTCTTGGTTTGAGCGAAGAGGACTCAAATCTATGTTGAGAATATAGGAAAAAAAATCTAGCGCCTCCATAAAGATGAGCTTAGGATCTACCACCTCAGAGCCATTACTAGTCTTAATATTAGAGATTCTGTTAATGAGACTTCTAAGTTTGACACTATTGTGAAAGAATTTAGTGTTCTTATCCCCCTCATCCAGCCATGTTTCCCTAGAGTTTTGTTTCCAAAAGACCTCCTCTTTTGCAAGAATATTTTCTTGTTCAAGAAGGAGTTTCTTTTCTTTGAGAAACAAAGCTTCATCCATCTCTTTCAACATGACAACTTTGTTTACTTCCACTAACTCTACTTCCACCTATGCCTTCTTGTCAAATAAATTACCAAAGTGTTCCCTATTCCATAGTATGAGCTTCTTCTTAATTATCTTAAGCTTATTGACTACCTTATAGATCCCAGAGCTAGAGACCTCTGCCTCTTTCCAACATTCCTCTAAAATCCTAAGAATATTATCATCTCTCATCCACATCTATTCGAATTTGAAAGGACATATTCTTGGTCTTGAATCCACAAGAATGCTAAGTTGAATTAGAAAATACTAAAACCTAACCTTCTGTTATTTCAGGTAAAGGCATCCTTAACCATGTTGATCTCTACCAAGCCACTTCGATGTATCCAATCTACAAAGTCTAAAGTAGCTCTAGAGGTTTTGCTTTTGCCTCCTTGTTTCTCAGATTAATTCATAATAGCATTGAAGTCACCTCCTATAATGCAAGTCTGTTCATGGGTACTACTTGTGAATTACTCAATTTCCTTCCAAACTCTTCTTTTGTCCTCATTTAGTGTCGGTCCATAAACATTAATAATGAGAAAAGCTAGTTTATGTTTAAAACTGGTGACTTTGCCACTAATCCAATTTCCATGAGTTTCTAATAATGAGAACCCTATATTGCAAGGATCCCAAATCATGGCCAGACCTCTAGAGGCTCCAATAGTTGGTACTCCTATAATATGTCTAAAGCCTATTCATTTACCAAAAGAGGCTAAGTCATCTTTCTCTAGTTTGGTTTCCTGGAACATAACAAAATTAGAACCATAGGTAGAGAAACAATGTTTAACCATCCACTGCTTGTTAGGGGCATTTAAACCCCTAACATTCCATAATAATACTTTCATGGTGATGTGGGAAGGACCTTCCCCTTCCCTGCATGAAACATATCCATAATATTAACCTGACCTTCAGCTATTCCATCATTAGCTCTCAACTCCGATAGGGATTTCCTTCCTCTCTTTTTATAGTGTTTTGTACAATCCAATGTAATCTTCTCCCCAACCCATTGTTCAATTCCTAATGCCTCAAAATTTCACCATTTTCTTTGTTATTTAACTCCATTATAAGAGCCTCCGTATCCGTGACCTTTGGGGGACAGATAAAATTTGTAATCCCTTTCATCAATAACCTTTTCTATAATTCTAACTCTTCTCTATCTACTATTTCATCCAGTAAATTCTCCAAGATGTCCTCGGTAACTGAATCACATAAATAGTTGATAATGCAGTTTACCTCTTACCAAATCCTTCTCTTGTTCAACCTTTTTCAAACTATTGGGAGCCTCCAATGATTGGGGGGAAATGTTTTCTACCAGACTACCCTAGACTTTTGCACCAACATCCTGTTTAGGGATAGGATTCGTATCCCCCACCTCAGCCGCACCCTGCAATCAATATCAAGATTGATTTCACCTTTACTGTCATTAGATTTTTTTAAAAATTTTCCCATTCCTACCTCTTCATGGGCACAATAACTCTTCGCCTCCTTAGTATCGGTATCCCTACCTTCCCTATCCTTAAAAATATCCTTATGGGATAACAAGGGAGAGGAACTCACCCCCTCATCCATGCTCTGATCACCTACAATTTCCCCTTCTTCTACCTCACTAGATTGCCTTGTCGGGGGAGAGCTATCCTTGATCACAAACCCTCCCTTTTCCATATGGAAACAAATATCCAGCTTAGGGTCTTACCTAGGGGTTTTTTGAGAGGGTAAAACCCCTGTGATCGGTTTGACTACTAAATCTAGATCTAAAATCCCTCTATAAATTTTAGGGTAAATTAGGAATTTTAACTCCCTAGTTCTAATTTCAATAGGGCTGAGTGAATTATCATTAATATCCATATTAACTATCAATATAGAGTCTAAATACATCTAGTATTTGTCACTAATCTCTACGAATTTTCCTAAATGATTACCTATTTTCCTGATAATTTCTTTATCCATTAATTCTACTACTAAGCTAGGGATCAAAACCGGTCTATCTACTTTAAATGACTCTAATTTCTTGGATTGAAATTCAATTGCCAATCTAAAAATTTAAAACCAAAGCCTTTAAAAATCAAAGACTTACCTATTAAGAATTCGTTCTTATACTTGGCATTTTCGAAGTCAATATATAGAAAACCCTTAGACAAGATAGCAATACTCACTATCCGTTTGAAGGAAGATTTGAACCAATCCGCAATTACCTCTATGGGGACTCCAAGTCCACACCATCTAGCAAAAATCCTAAATGTTTTGCATGTTTGTTGAATCCTTTCAACCAAACTATCATTGATTTCCAACACATTTTTCTCTTCTGATTTAGGGTTTGTCTCCAAATTTGACTTCGCCTCTGTGGATTTGGAAGGAAGCAGAGATTTGGGTTTCTTTCATCCCTCCTCAGATATCTTAGATCTAGCATTATTAACACCCGATCTCTAGTTATCCAAGTTCTCAATATATTTTTTTTTTTGGGCTTGTCCCGGGGAACCGGTTTTAAAAAACCTTCCTCAAGATTCTGCAAATGGGTAAATCTATTGGAAATGGTCGGCCTGAAAGAGCCTTCCATGCAGAGGGTCTTCTGTTTGCCATATCTTCCAACCCTAGAAAATGGTAAGACCCTCCTTACGGCCCTATGATATCTCCTAGGTTTCACCATCTGCCCGAAGAATCATTCTGCCGCTTGATATCTGGATATTTTCGCTGAAAAATTCATACAGCCATGTTCAATCTATATTACCAATCCTATTTTTTGTAACTGATTAATTACCATTCATAAATAATTTGTAACTAACAACTTATTTCTTTAACCAAGAGATATTAATAACCCAATTTTGATAAATTCCTCATTTCCAACTATGTCAAAACGGTTACTTTGTTGCGGTAAGGAATCAAAAGTGAACTATTACATGATGGGTTTTTGTTATGATTTATTGTTGTTCCTGACATCAAGAAGGTAACAATAATAATTATCATCCATAAATTTCAAATAATTTGTGTTGTACAAATTATGTTTTTTCAATCAATCTATGTTGCAAAAATTATGGTTTTACTTTGGTTCATACTTTGGCTTATGAGAACTTCTTTTGCTGGGCATGCAATTAAATATGTGAAGCAGATGCATGAGAAGGTGAAGGTAATGGAGGAAAAGACTCTCAAGAAAACTGCATAGTCTATGATGTGTATAGATTTTATTTTTGTTTTCTTTGCTACTTGCATGCCCAGTTAACTATTCTAATGGGAGAAAGCAACAAAAGTTCTCAGATAATAACAATGTACATGTTTGTCTAAGAATTGAGACTTGTTGATTTTTTTTGGTTATGATTTTACTCTAATGGATGGAATTTATGGAATGATTTCTTATTGTGTATGTTTGGTAATATGAAATTTAAGACATTAAATGACCGTGTAACTATTCTCCAGCAATGACTTTTATTATGAATTCATGAAACATGGTGATTTATACTAGTCAACTTCAAATGACTTTTGGAATGGCTAAACTGGTTTATATAACTCTGTAAATGAACCTGCCAACTACATTAGTTATTGGGTTTCTAATAAGCTTGAATTTGGTGTCATGTACAATTAAACTTGTAGGAGATTTGAGCTTTCCTACATACTATTTTAGCAGTTCTAAAAGTCTATTGAAATTGACTAGTAAAAAAATATCATATTTAAAGATTTCATAATAAAATCAATCCCTGCCATCCGTGAAATGCATCCACCTGTCCCTGTCCTTGAAACACTGTGTAACATAGCTCAAACGTAATTTTTTTAACAAGCTACGAGGGCCATTTCATCAGTTTTTCCTATATATAAATATATTTTTCTACTAATTTGAACTCAGATGGCTAAGATCTGGACAATTGGGCATAGAACTCATTACAAAGTAACTACTTCAAGAATATAGAAATAATGGTCTACCAACAACCACAAGTAACTGAATTAAATAGTTATTGCAAATTTTTTATTTTTCAGAATTATGTCAGATAAATAAGAAATCAATTTTTTATATATATGTTATTGTAATGGGTAGGTAGACTTATGTTCCTGAGCAATACTGAGGAGTTTTCTTACTGATTATTTCCCCTCAGTGCTCATTGAACCAGACACCATGTTAAAAAAATATATAATTAATATAATTTTATTGGTCTCATCCACTTTTATCAAAAAAAAATAATAAATAAAAAAAATAAAAAGAAAAAGAAAAAAGTAAGATAAAAAATTGAAGTATATATTTATTTTTAATTTTTGATATATAATTTTTATGTGAAAGATTCTTATATTTTAAAATAGAAATTAATTTGTATGGTAGATTAAAAAGATTATTCATTTTAGATATATAATTTTTATGTGAAAGATTCTTATATTTTCTTTTTAAAGATTTTTGACAATTTTCAGAATTTTATTTTTTAACATTATAATTAGAAATGGTTTCAGTGATATACATCATTTTGTTGAAAAGTTGTTTTTTAAATTAAAAAAAAAACAATTTTGTATTTAAGTATTGTTTCCTCTATTCCTTCAATTTTCATAATGGATACATTTCATAGCTTTTTTTCATACAAAACTTATTTAAAAATGGATTTTCAAAGTCACCAAAATTTTCAATGGGCCTTTGGTCTACTGGTGAAGTTGAATGGTTCTAAATGAGCCCACTAGGGATCAAGTCTTGCTGAGTGCAAGACTCCTACATCATAAAGGATGAGGCGAATTTGATGGAATGGATACCCCGGCCCTCAGTCTTCCGGGCTTCATACCCAGCAACTCTCTTAATAAAAGCACTCCTGTTTTTCACATCTAATCCTTTTCTAATTAAGAATAATTAATTTCAAAGTGTTGGACTGGATAGAAATAGATCCAAACACACAAAAAATACAAAAAGATATTAAACAAAAAATCTTACCAAAACTCTCCAACCTGCTACATTACTCCCAATGATTATAAACATTATAAATATTTGGAATGTTGCATCCTTCACATCCTCTTGATCACTTATATTTAAGATTTTTCCTCTTTTATTTTTATCTTGTTTTTTTCCATTCATCGTATTGCACTTTACCTATTGGGCCAAAGCATGTTCACTGATTGCTGCGTACTGCATTTGATCGGGTACTCCATTATTTTCACAGCGAGTTTATTTAGTGTGATCTGTTCAGTCCAATCCGAGGATTTGTGACCCACACACTTCTTTGCCAGTATGGCGACATGATTTTTGGTTGCATTTATTTTCTCTAATTCCTGAGAATTCATCAAATCAGGCATTGCATTGATTTGGAGACATCATTACATTTTGTTTGCTACTATTTTGTGTATCTAGCAATCACAGTTGGCGAGTTCTTTTGCTTGAGTTTGGAGTGGGGCAACAAATGTTAATGCACAGGCTACGTATATTGCTCATTTCTTTCTGATTGGCCGATTTTTTTCTTGAAAAAGAGTTCCTAAAGTCTTTGTGAAATATTTGATCATTTAAGGTTTTTCCCTTGCGCAGATGTGCTTGGAGCTGAGCCCGTGTGATTTGGTGTTGGACATTGGGAAATTTTTTTGGTCCCACATCGCTTGTGTGGAAAATACTTTCTTGTGTAGTGTGACCTTTCAGATACTATACAGATTATTAGCCGCTTGGTGAATTGGCATTGGTGACTTGGAGGTACTTAGTATTTGTTCATAGTAGACTGACATTCTTTAGGGTTAATATATTTCTTAGTGTGTGGTTTAATGTTAGGTGTATTTCTTGTCTAAGATGCTGCCACTTTTTAGTTTAATTTGCTATTTTTGTTTGATAGAGCATATCTGGGGTATCTAATATTAGCTTCCATATCTAGGGCATCTCATATCAGCCGCTACTTTTTAGTCTAATTGGTCATTTTTGTTTGATAGAGCATATCTGGGGCATCTGATACAAGTTTTCCATGCTCTATATACCGTTGCTTGGGTCTAAAGGGTTGTGGTCAACCTTGAGTGAGACTCTAACGTAAAATCAATAGGGAGTTTGAGCAGTTTACACATTGAATGAAGTGTGATGAGGCGATGAGTTTGATTGGGTACATAATTTGTAATGCCATCATTTGAGACCTTTTATGAGAGATTGATTAAGGAACAATCCACACTTTGTCAACATGATGTCACTAAGTCTCATGCATTCGCTACTCCTCTACCTCGAGCGAAGGGAAAAGAGAAAAACAAGAAACCTAAACCCAAGATAGATACTTGTGAGACTTCCACCACCTCTTCTAAAGAGGATAATTCAAAGAAGGAGAGACCCACATGCAACTTTTGTCAAAAGCATGAGCATGGTGAACAAAACCATTTTAAGAATAAAATCCATGCTTTGAAACAATTACTCAAGAAGCATCACATTTCGATTCCTTCATCTAGTTCAAAATTTTCTACTTCAAACAAACATGAGGATATGCTTGTGAAGAATTTTGAAAAGAGTTATGCACCTTGATTACCACTCATGCAACTAGAGGTGTTGGATGGATCATTGATTCAAGACCTTCATTTCACATTGCCTATTCAATAGATACTGTGATTCCGAGAACTCTTAAAGAACCACTATAGGATAGACTATTGACTGCCAACAACCAATATGCTCATATTGCTAGTGTTGGTAATAGTATTTTGGGTGCAAGTTCATTAGTCAATGCTCATTAAATTCTTGATATTTCCCATAATCTATTATTAGTATATCAGATTACACAACAAGACAAAACAATTGAGTTCACTCGATATTTAGTGTTCATTCATCATCCTATAGGAGAGACTTTTGCATTTGGTAGGGCTAACCATTGGTCTAAGGTATTTTGCATGATGAATTTCATTAAGATTTATCATGTTATTGCATCAACACTTGGAGGACTTACCTAGAAATAACTACATCACCAAATCCAAACATATAATAATTTTAATTCAACAATTCAATTTAATATTTTATTTCAGATTTAGCCTTTTCCCTATTAGGGGTAAGCTCTCTTTTCTAATCAATCATTTTTGTAGTGGAGTGTTATACCTTCCTAGGTTTGACTTAGAAAAACCCATATAAATCCCAAAACTTTTCTCCTATTTTTTGTGTGTAGGTTTTAGATCTGATAGAAGAGAGTTGTAGATTCATCGAGTACAATTTGAGACACATAGTTCTAGATTTTGAGCATAAAAAGATCTGGTATATGGAGCACTTCTCTAGTGACTGACACTTTTTCATTAAAATTTTGGGAGAACGGTCTACATAGAACATTGATCCAAAATATGAACTTTAAAGTTGACAAAGACACCTCTAGTCTAGGGGCCTCACTCCATAGATTAACACTTTTAGGTCCATATTTTAGGCACAAGTTCCTCTCTACATCTTAATTCTAGATATGTACTTTTGAGTTGACTCTAAGTTCTGCATATATCTGTTAATGTTGATTGTTTTCAATTTTGAACCCTTATGCCTTGTTCTTTCATTTTCACATCTAAATCATTATTTAATAATCTATATTCAAGAGGGAACAAACAATCATGGCTCACAACTTTCCTATAGGATTGAAGTTGATCCTAATTGGTTGTTCCCTAGTGAAAGTGTTTGGAAATGGTTCCTAGTTTGAATTCTTAGACTAGACTCTACTTTCCTGTATTTCACTATGACTCAAGGAACAATACATAAATTTAATATAATTTCTCTACACAAGTGAGTTCTAGTAATATTTTAGTACCATCATTAGCTAGAAAGATCCTCCTATATTCAATGTACATGTGATCTTGTGGAAAACATCTCCTTCCTAGGTACAAATTCCAAGTGGTATCAACCAACTTGTACTTGAACCTATCAAACATCTTAGATTATAACTTATAGATTTTGATTATGTTTTTAGAGACATTACATGGAAATTTAATTACAATTTGGTTATAATGATTCCATGTGTTTATCTTAGTATCATAGAGATTAGTTATAGATTTGGTAATGGTGTGGATTCATTAGTTCTAGTGAGGGGTGATATTATATAGTGATTTCTGTGAGCCATGCGGCTACTACTAGTTTCTTGTAGGAGGATATTTATATTTTAGATAGAATTTATTCAAGTAGGAAATATTTCTCCCTTCAACTTGATTTTAATCATCAATCTTATGGGTGTCACCATATTGATTTTAGATTATTTCAATTTAACATGGGAATTGAAGGGTGTTGATTTAATTTTAGCTCATGCATAGTACATACAAAGGAAACTTTGTTATATTTTTATGGTTTGCATATAGATATCTAGAGAGTTAATGTACTTGTCAATTTATATCTTGAGGATATTTGAGAAGGCCATGACAAGAAGGTATTAACTTGTAGGTGGAACATTTCATCTAACATGTTTCAATGGATAATTGTTGAGGTGTTAGCTTGAAATTTCAAGTGAGATTCAAGAATACGTTTTTATGTTTTCTGCATTCACACCCAATTATATTTTATATTCATGAACACCAATTTAGAATAATTATAGATATAAAGTGGATGAAAAATTTGGTACTATAGGTGGATAGTGCACACGATCAAACAAACTTTTTTACTTACTCCAATATAATATATTTAAACCAATGATTTCTCCTAATCATTAAATCAAATCTAATTGAGTAAAAAACTACTAATTTGTTAATTTAATTCTTGATGATTAGAGATAGTAACCATCTACTAATTTATGAATTTTTTTATAATTATCTACATCTTATGAATATTGGGGTAAATATTGGGAAATATATATATACACACTCCTTTGATATAAAAGAAGTTGTTGTTGAACAAGGTTGACACGCATTAGTTTTAGGTGTATTTTAGGAGATTAAGTACTTCATTGAACATAATTTTGTAAAGGTTGGTGATTCTATCTGAATTTCACATAAAGTAAATTATAATGATAAGATATCCAAGTTGGATGTCTTATTATGTAGCTAAGAATTCTTATTTCCTAATTTAGTGCCACTAGTGTGTAATTCTAGTAGTCTTATAAAGAATATTAAATTTTATTTTACTTGACAGAATATCAATTTTTTTAATATTATTAGGGAGTTTAAGTAGATTTGACTATATTTGTTTTTTGTTTTATTCATTTACAAGTTCATATACATTTTCTTATGTTTGCAGGTTCTTGTGAGTATATCCTCTTTCTAATTGTGATTTTATTTCATTGTGAATATGCATTGGTCCTCTTTGGCTACTAGCCACATGTATAGTAGTATGTAATAAATTGAGCCAAATTATTTAAGAGCTAGTTTCTAATAGAGAATTAGAGGGCAATAGCTTTGTTGATTCTAGATTGCACATATAATATGAAATACATTAAAGTGATTCATGTGGAGTATTTTAAATTATTTTACATATATTCAAATAAATTTATAATTTATATATTATATTTTTTTCTAGAGATCTATAGGTCAATTCCTCTATGGCATGGTATAATATGAACCTTGTGAAAAATATTTGTAGTTCACTTGGACACAATTTTTGATATGGTTTTCCACAAGCTTACTATTGTCAACAATATTTTTATTTGACCATGGATATTATGCTCGTTTGCATTATAAAGCATAACATATAGATGAGTATCTTGCTCTTATCAATTGGCCTATCTTGGCTGCAATGGTTTAATCATGACTCCTACATGTTTGTCAAGGTAAAATGAAAGATAAATCTTGGAGGAGACTTTTGATTTTTCATGTACCTTATATACATTTAAAGAGTTATTTGACATGTTGATTTATATTGAGAAGATATTCTTATCTCCATGTGATTAGTGATGTTGAAATCGGTCTTAAGCTCTAGATGTTTCGTATAGAGGTCTTATTTGAGAATTATTTGATATTGTTTCTTGTTTTCTTCATATCATTGTGCATATTGAAGGTTGTAATGAGAATAATTTTGAGGAGTTCAAATGGTGGTTTCTATATCACATTACTTTGTTGCATTGTGTGAAAATTTATTTTCCTTCTTACTTTATTTTGAGAGTTTTATATAATTGTTAGTTTCTTGATATATGATATGTTGTATCTTTAATTTGAACAATTGGATGTTTGGTGGTATTTCCTATTTAGGACCTATGAATGAGATCTTGCCATGTACTTTGAGCATATTATTGTTGGTAGAAGGATACGACACAAGATTTTTATTTTCAAGTTCTCTTGTTGGTCTCTTTTTCTTCATAGGGCTTCATGTTCATAAGATATTTAAGGTAAGGTTTATGATGAGATATTGTGGTAATTTATTAGTTATTATAGTTATTATTTATAGTAATGATATTGAGGATTTTTAAAATATTTAATCTATTATAATTGGATACTTCGCCTTAATTCTACTTTAAGTTTTTCTAAATTTTTTATTAGATCCCTCTAAATACTGAACTAAATTTTTCTAATGTTTCCCTGAATTAAATGGACCTCTTTATATGTATAAATTAGTAGAAAAATAGTCTAACATATAATTTGAGAACTTTATTTACATCTGTGTGTTCACGCACATCTATGATGTTTCTCTTAGTAAAATTATCTTAATTATTTTGTTGTGTATATGAAATGTGTATGGATGCAACATACAAAAACAAAAGCATAAGTCACACCTTATTTAGATATTGGAGAAAACGAGGTTGAAGAACACATAGTTGATGTTAGGGAGGAAGCTCAAATGCAAACAACGGATGTTGGAGAGGGGTCAAGATCACTTCCTTCTACTATGGATATGTGTATGAATCTAATTAAAGAGCTTAAGATAATTCTTATTCATAGAAATTTAGATCATTTACTTGAAATGGATGTAGTGAAACTAAAATTTTATGTTGAATAACCTAGCCAAACTACTAGGAGGGAATTGAATAGAACTTTAGAGGAAATACTTGAGGCTTATTTGAAAAATCTTGATACATTTAGTCAAGACAAATTGTTGCCAAATATACTTCTTCATAACAACCTAAACGAGCCATTACAATTGTTGGGTGTAGATTTCACACAAAAAAAGGAAAATGCACCTAGTTAAAGACATTGTTAAAAATGTTTAAAAGGTTTAGATTTCATTCAAAAAAAATCTCCAATAGTGGATAAGACCATTTCAAGAAGAGTGATTTTGAAATCTATTTTAAGTGGACAAATGCTAAGAAAATAATAGATATCTTCAATTTCAATTGAAATTGGTTTTAGTAGAAAGACACTAACAAAATATGGAAAAAGGAAAATGGGTTTGGATGATAGTACTTGTAGCGTCCTAAAATTGTGACACTTGCAATTTCGATTGCATTTCGGTCTTCACGATGGCGACGCAACACTGAACCTGAATGGAGACCCCGAAACTTGTCCACGACATCAAAAACTGCATTTTTCCAGCACCCTGGCCTGATCCTCCTTGCACCCTGCTGTCTCGGGAGGTGGGACCAGAGCACCCAGCGCCCTGGTCCTTCAGGACCAAAGCACCCAGCGCCCTGGTCCCCCAGGACCATGGCGCCTAGCGCCCTGGTCCCTGGCCCTATTTTGGGCCCGGTCTCCTATGGGACTTCGGGTCTTTTTGTTTGCAAAATGGAAAATAACATTTCCTGGTCGGCCTAAGGTCAGAAAAATCAGTCTATCAACCCTAATTGACAAGTATATAAACTACATTTTCCTCTCCCATTTGGTAAGATAGATGGATGGAAAAAGGCGTGGAAATGATAATCAAACATTCAAACATTCAAGCATTCAAGCATTCAAGCATTCCTTCAAGCAATTGATCATTCTAAGTCTCCATTCAAGGCTAAGTGTTGCGTTCAAGACAAGGATTCAACCATTGAAGAGGAGATCACTTACTACATACTACTTACAACATACAACAAACAACAACATCTATACCTTCGCACATAAGGATACAAACATCCTTACAACAAGGTATTAGTACTTGTTTTACATTACATTTACAGCATTTCTCATTTCTTGGTTAATTCCGAAACAGGGGTTTGACCTAAGGGCAAACCCCTAATCCCTAACCCCCCCAATCGTCTTCGCTTTTCTGTGTGTAGGTTGCAGGTACGTGGCTGAAATTGAAGATCTGGAATCCTTGTGCAGAGACGAACAGATCCCCCTTCGTTTCATGGATTTTTCGGAGGACCGTGTGCACGCCGAGCACCATCGTCCTGTCAACTTTTGTTCAAATTTGTAGGACAGCGCTATCTCGACATTTTACTGCTAATTCTAGGTTCGCAGCTTCATCCTATATCCCTATCTTAGTTTATAAGCGAATCTTTCTCACTTTCTATGCATTCCTAGCTTAATCATTCTATCCACAATCTTTACAAAAGAGGGTAGCCTTGTTGTCTTAACCCTTGAAACTCATCTAGAATC
The DNA here is from genome assembly GCF_030272615.1 of Cryptomeria japonica. Classification (NCBI taxonomy): domain Eukaryota; kingdom Viridiplantae; phylum Streptophyta; class Pinopsida; order Cupressales; family Cupressaceae; genus Cryptomeria; species Cryptomeria japonica. Next base: position 741,359,801 of record NC_081409.1, read on the forward strand.
CAATCTTGCCTTGTGTGGGATTGGATCTTGTGGGTTTCAACCCCTCTTTTGAATGTAAAGTCTCCCCTAAGTGAAAACCGTCAACCTTAGTGACCTCCCTTCTCTCTCCTTGGAGTTGGAAGAGGGGAGAGCAACTAGGGTTCGATTTTTCCACTTTACATTTTGGTGAACCCGACGTGAACATCCTTTCTGATTATTCATGGTTAGATCTGAAAATTGGGTTCCTTGATTAAATTTCCATTTTTTATCTTTTGCAAATTTTAGAGGTTGATTGCATGAAAACCCTAAATTTTCTTTTTAGTAAATGAACTTACGAAATGTCTAAATGTTAATGCTTGTTTGAGATTTGCCCTTCTATTACAAATTATCAATTCATATTTGTTCTTTAATTTTGAAAATTAAGTGGTTAAGTGTCAAAACCCTAATTTTTAAAGCCCTCTTGATTCAACCTTTGACTGATAATTTCACTGATCAAAACATTTCCAAATCAGCTGTAACTTTGGATTCCGCAATAAAATCACAATATCTTTCATCTCTGAAAATTTGGAAAAAAGTTGCGAGGACCGTGTGCACTCCGAGCGCCATCGTCCCCAACATTTTTTCCGAAATTTCGGGAGCTAGATCTTACTATATTTTCCTGCTAAAATCCAGAATTTTGGTTGATTTTATCAATTATAACACTTTCAAAATTAAAATTAAAATTGGTCTTGTGGTTGCTTGGATTAAGGCTTCTAAACATTCAAAAATTATTGAAATTGAAATTTTGTGTCAAAATTGTGTTCTTACTGTCCTAAATCTGAAAAGTTTGTTAGCATTCATTCAAAATTTCAGTGCTTTATTCAAATTCTTGCAAGTTGTGACTTTTGAAATTAAGTGCTTAATTACAACAACTTTTGATTTCCGCTTTCAAAATTGAATTTTGCGTGAAATTGAGTCAACTTTTAAAGTTCAAAACTTGCATTGCTTTTGGTATTCCCTCTAAAATCATAAAATTCAAAATTTCAGTTGCCCTCTCTTTTTTCAAAATTCAAATTTTGCATTTTTCGACAATCTTGGTAGAGTTCAATTTTGAGATTGCAACTTTAATTTGGCCTATCTACAGATCGTGAAATCACTCAATTTTTTCAAGTTAGCTTTAAAATCATCATAACTTTCATCCCTGCAAATTTTGAAAAAAGTTGCGAGGACCGTGTGCACTCCATTCGCCACGGTCCCGGACATTTTTTCCGAAATTGCGGGAGATGGTCGTGATTGCATCTAACAGCTTAAATCTAGAAGATTGGCTGATTTTACTGAAATTTGCTACCTCTAAAATTCAAAATCTTCTCTCTCTCTTTAGTGCATGAGTTTTACAACAATAAGCCCTACTTACACTATTCCCATTAGACGAAGCCTTAGAATTAAGTCTTTCCAAGGTTTAATTACCGAGGAGATGGAACCTAATTTGAATAGCCTTTTTAACGAGGACACGAGTAATTCCTCTAATCCTCCTAATGATGAAGAAGCTCTCCATGAGGTTTCTGTAGAACAACTTTCGAAATTGGATAACCAATTTGACGATTTTCGACAATGGATGTCTCAAGAATACCCCGATAGTCAAGCTCTTCCTTTAATTGAGTGTCTAAAACATATGCTTCAAAGTGATAAGAATGGAATTGATATTTTGCATGGTATTGCACACATTCTGGATTCAAATGTGATTCCTATAAAGAGTTGTGCCGAAACTTTGGGTTATACACAACCTCCTACACAAGTCAATCATTCTATTCCTTTGACAACTCCTATTGCTAGCGTACCTACCTTTACATCAAACATAATGACTACTCCTCCTATGATCACCAGTCATGGGGGCAATCCTTCCTCTTCAATTAACCCTCTTCCTTCATTTAATCCGACTTCTTCATTCATTCCTTCAATGAGTGTTCCTATTACATCTCCACAAATGAACCTGGTGCAAGGGGGCAATTCATTTAATTATTCCATTCCTCCTTGTAGTGTTCCTCTTTTCCAATCTTCTCCTATGACTAACTATCATAGTGTCCCGCCACCTTACTCTTTACCTTCTTTCAATAACATAACACCTCCATCTCAATCTAACACATCTAATATGAATTCTTCGACTGAAGCGACCATTAACAATCTTGCACAAACTGTCTCTTCTTTACAGCAACAAATTGCCTCTATGAGTCAATCTAAGTTTAGTGTGCCCACATTTGATGTTGCGAGCCCACTTTCTCTTGACATTGTTCGAGCTATCCCTCCTAAACATGTTGAAATCCCGCATTTGGAGCTTTATAATGGTAAAGGAGATCCTCTAACACATGTTAAGACTTTTCAAACAATATGTACTGATTTTGCTTATGACCAAAGGTTGCTTGCAAAACTGTTTACTAGAACATTAAGAGACAAAGCCTTACAATGGTATTGCTCATTGCCTTCTTATTCTATTACTTCTTTTGAACAACTTGCAAATGCTTTCATTCAACAATTTCAAAACAATATAAGTCCTAAAGTTACTTTGATTGATTTAATGCATTGTAAACAAGGTGTTAAAGAAAAAGTGACTGATTTCATTGGTAGATATAAGCATTTGTATGCTCAAATTTCTTTTCCAGTGCCTGACAATGATATTCAAAGAATCTTTATTTCTAATTTACAAAAAGATATTCGAGATAAACTTCTGTTTTCTGAGTTTACTTCTTTCTAACAGTTGTGTGCAACTCTTCACAATTATCAACTGACTGTGAGTCAAATGGAACAATCACATCCTATGGCTCCAAGTGATAAGGGTGATAGCAGTCAACAACCATTTGGAAACTTTAAACCAAACAGAGATTCCATTAAATTCAATGAAAACATCATCAACAACAATGTGAATGCAGCATCAGGTGTGCCTCCTATTTCTAAGTTTTTCAAGAAAGAAAGAAAGTATACTCCTTTGAATGAATCATTGCATAGTATTATGAATAAGTTATTGGAACAAAATGTGCTTACTCTTCCTCCTATAAGGCAAATTGATCCTGCAAAGATTAATTCACCTTATTTTGATAACAAATCTTTTTGTCAATTTCATCGTCAACCTGGGCATGATACTGAAAAATGTTTTGCTTTAAAGGGTAAAATTCAAGATTTGATTGATAATAATACTATCTCTATTTCTGGAGTGAATGAAAAAGGAAATACATCTGTAGCTCCTCCTAACCAAAATCTTCAAATTTTCACTGATCCATTACCTTCTCATTCCTCTAATGCGATTGAGACTAATGATTCCTCTTTCTCATCTGATGGTCTTGTGTCTATGACTCTGAATGTGATTAACTTTGTAGAGCAGCAAGAAAACCCTAAAGAACCTTCCATCACATTTGATTCTAGTGAAACTATCAAGGCACCTGATGGTCCTTTATACATAGTTGCAAAATTCAAGAATACACCTTGCTGTGGAGTGCTTATTGATCCTTCGTGCATGGTTAATGTTATTACTGAAGAATTTCTTTTTACTTTGCAATTGAATCAAGTGATCTATGACAAAATAGATGTGGTTGTGAAATTATTTGATGCATTTTTCTCTCATGCAATTGGTTCTATTACATTACCTATTGAGGTCCATAACAAATCCCTTGATGTGAACTTTGCTATTATTCCATCGTCCGAACAATTTCGTGTGAAGCTTGGCTATCCTTGGCTATCTTCCATGAAAGCTATTGCTTCTCCTATTCACAAGTGTTTGAAATTTCCCCATAATGGTGAAGTTGTTACTGTCAATCATAGTCTCTTTAAACCAGCTGAAAGAACTTCTAGCGTTCCTATTGATTATTTTTGGCCTAAACAATTCCAATCTCTTCCCCTGCGAAGTGATCATCTTTTCAAATCTTATCAAAAGTGGAAAACAGATATGATCCTATCTCTAAGTGTACCTAGAACACCCAAACTTGGTATTCCTATCGTTCTTGAGAAGGAAGTTCTTCCTTTGAAAGATAAAACTAATGTCTTTCCTCAAGAAGATTCCCAACCCGTTCCCATGGATGTGACTATGTCTATGCCTAATAAACTTCCTAAAAGTAGACCTATACCTCCTCGTCATGATGGACTTGGTCTCCTTCCTAAACCAAATATTCCTCCTTTATATGGAGCAGTTCCTCCTCCTTCTTTTTATAGAGAGAAGAGACCTTCTTCTTCTCCTATTATCCAGCCTAAGAGACCACAACCTAAACACCCAAGTAATAAGGATGAGAACATTCCTCCTCCTCAATCTTCTCCACTTCCTACTAAGACTAGACGAAATCATTCTGCACGTGAATGCCGATGGAAGCATCGTCTTAGAGCTCAGGCAGCTGCTTCTCAAACTTTACAATCTCCAAAAACACCTTCAACAAGCATTATTCCATCTTCTCCAAAATCTCCTAAACATAAGATGCATGATGGTCTTGATCCTGTGCGAGTTAAAGATCCTATTTTTATAAATCTCGATGATGATATAGATGAAAATGTTATTCATGATGAAAATGTTACTTCTCTTGCTTCTGATAGTGAATATGAACTTGTTGATATTGATAACCATTTATCTAATGAATTTTCTAAAGCACTTATCCTAGCTCCTAGACAAGAACAACGTGGCTTGGGACATGAACATAGCCCTTGTTTGGATCTTGTGATAGCTCCATCTACTGTGTTGGATGTTCCTCCTCTAGCGTGTTCCCTACCTTCCTGAAACATTGATCAGCAAGATCGGGGGGTAGATGACGTGCTAGACTAGTTCATTAGCATAGCAGATTCTTTCCTCCTCTCTTTTGTTACTTCTTCTATGTGTTATTCTCATTCTTCTATTTGTTGTTCTTAGTGTTGTTTACTTGAGGACGATGCAAAGCATTGAGATCTCTTTTGGTCTCTCTCATGTTGACTCAAAAGACACATGTGTTCCCTTCTTCTAGGTGACCTTCCTTGATTGGGGAATGAAGAACAATTATGCATACATACATATGATATACATGAATTATCATATAGCATACTAACCCCAAGGAAAGCGAAGTCACCTTGTGCTTTGTGTTTTGTGTCTATTATCCTTGGGCTTATCTCATACTTGGGGGCTAAATCCTTGTGATAACGTGCTCCTTTCCTTCTCATTTATTATGTGTATCACTACATTAAAGCAATCACCCCCGTTGAGGCATGTGTGATCACTTTAACGTAGGGGGGCATACATCCCGTCTATCCCTTCAGGATACTTGAAAATTTCTTGGAGAACTTAGCTTTGCCTTGAAAATTTTTGGTATTTCTCTTGCATGACTCATAGTGAGGGAACCTTACTACTAACAGTCATGGTTCTCCCTCGTGATCTTCCCTTTTGCTTTGTCAATCGAAGTTGTAAGATCCTTAGTCCACTGGTGGCTTGGTGTGTCTTGCCTCCTTGACATGGTGAAAGTTTTTCAATGTTGTTTCCTTGTACTTTACCGGAAGTATGGGCGTACGCCTATACTCCTGCTAAAGTGGGG